>NW_027040668.1:3522500-3842500 GCF_037179485.1 Ochlerotatus camptorhynchus | reverse complement strand
AAGAGAAAATCGTGAAGAGAATTGATCATCGCGAAAACGCCCTTATGCATGCTCACTGTCGAGTTACCTCTTTCGAATGGTGGTACCAATGAGTAAATAAGGCACATTTACCAACCTCTACCATAACGCTACTTACGTACCGGGGGTTGCTATTCAGGTGGGGGAAATAGCAATCCGCACCTTGGGAAGTAGTGAGTTCATAAATTTAGCAACCCGGTAGCAGCGCATCAGACGGTTGCTATTTTGAATAAACGTCAAAAGTTTGTTTTGCCGGTGTGGAAAACGGTAACTTAAATTATGACTCTGATAGCAACGACCGGTGTGGAGAGGAGTGATTAAGTCAAAATGGAAACGCTGTGCGTAAGTAAAATAGTGCCGCAAATGGCAACGACTGGTACGGTTGCTCTAAGTAACAAGAAGAGGGTGTAAAGTATGTGTTTGACTTATAAAACCTGTCAATTTCGCTTTGAGAGCGTCACAATCAGCGATCTTATGATTCGTGAGCGTTCACTCAGAGTGAGCGCTCACGAATCGTAAAATCGCTGAATGTGACGCACTGAAAGCAATATTGACAGATTTTATGTGTCAAACATATACTTCATGACCTCTTCTTGTAACTTACAAGTACTAATTAGCATTATACTATATCGTGATTTCATAATTCCGAAAAACAATTTTTTATAGCAATTGAGTGAAAGTAACCTTGCCCTAAACCAACATTCTCTCATCACCAAAAATCTCCTGAAAGCACAGTATAAAACTGCTACCGACAGAAGCTTCCATTCCCCTTTCGATGATGAAATCACGTCAGCCGGCTAGCAATCAAACGATGCTACAGCAAAGTACAAACTAAACCGAAGCAGGATCCAACTGGCAGCGTGGCTCATAATCTAATTTCCTATCCCCAACTGTACATTAATTTTTCATGATGATCCAACCGGAAGAAGTGAAGTCAGGTCCCTTTCGAAGAAGAAAAAAACAAACGCACATCTGCCGGTGACAGGACCATTTCACCCCCACAACTATAGATATACAAAGTTTCAAGAGCCTATATCGGGCCCCCAGTTGTTCGATTGCCCGTATGTATGTGCTTCGAAGCAGACCCAAAATCGGATGGAAATTCAATCAAATAAAACTGTCAAATTTCTTTCGGTTCGTTCGAATTTCCATTCCCTTTGGCTTTGCCCACTCTCCTGGGACGGCAAAGTTCATGCATGCCAGCTTCGGAAATAATCCCGCTACCAACGAGCAAACGAGGTGAATTGAATCGTGAAACAAACTTTTTACTCCTATTGAATTACAATTACATTACAGAACAGAGAGCGGTGCAGTGCCGGGAACATAAAGTGCAACTCTCCCAGATCGTGTCTGGCTGGGTCCGGCTTGGAATTTCTGGGTGAATCGTAATCGTGTGACCGTGTGGATGGCGAGGAAACGTTCAGGGAAAGATTGGTCTCGTACCTGCTTTGGGAACTTGCCGGTCGCCGGTTTTGGGAAGAAAGGTGGAAAATTTGTGTGGCGATAATAATTTATTGGAGGGACACCTGGAAGCGACGGTTGTCGTAAGTAAATTTCCTTTACGGTATCCGGGCGTGTAATCTTGGGTGGGGATTGCTAGAAAAGTTGAATCGTGCTCTGTCGGGAAGTGTAGACATTTTCACTTATCTGAATGTAATATTCCTGTCTCAGGTTGCCGGGGTAGTCTTCCTTACAATTGAAGAGATGATCGATTTATGATACATGTCATGACATCGAACGTATTGAACAGGTCTTTTTTTCAGGTGTATTCAAGTTATGCCGATATTCATCAGCTGATTTGCCGTATTAAAGTCTCTCACCCACTGTATTTTTCTGTGAGTATCGTACCGTGAACTTAATTTGCCGTAGCTTTGGGCTGCTTTGAAGTTTTTAAAGGCATCGATTTCGATTTTATTTGACTCGAGTAGCTTCCCTAGCTTTTCAATAACATCATACACAGATGAATGATTTGAATTTTAACTATCGCATTAAATCTCCCTCGTTTAATTTTGAGCTAGAGCTGTTGCCGATTTGATCAACTCAAAATTGAGTTGATTTTCAATAAAAATCGTAAACATATATATATAGGTCACTATTAGGCTGAGTAAATTTTTACTCGCTCTTCCTCAAAATGAAAAGTTTTAATATGAGAATATTGACAAAAATTTTACTCAGGTATACATCAATAATAATAGACTTCTCTCAATTATCCTCACATTCGAAATATTTTTCCTTGAAAATTTAGGAACCTTTTACTTAATCTATGAAAGACCTTCGTTTTTGCGAATTTGAGCAAACGGAACTCAAATATGAGAAAGACTCAACGGCCGTGAAATTGGCATAATCAACGAAATTATTTACAAGCTTGTACGCATTATTGCTAATTTTTGCGATTTTTTTTTTTTCCTTTGGTTTGTTTTTTTTCGTCGATCTTGTTTTCCGTGCTGAGCACCAATGCTACCGACGTGCCAGGAAGGCAGCTCCCACACCTGGACCCTACCTATCGACCCATCAACTCATGAACCGGGGACCAACGGCTTTACTTCCCATCCGAAGGAAGGCGTGATCAGAGATGTTATGCTTCAGAACATCCCGGCGGCGCCGACTGGGATTGAACCCAGGCCTGCTGGGGTGAGAGGTTATCACGCTTACCACTACACCACCGGCACCGTTGTAATTTTTGCGATATAGCGCTTAAATTATAAACGAAATATCATATAAGCTAACGCAAAAAAAAAGCACAATTGCCACACGCGTTTCCAATCCAACCGTAAAACTTTATCCCAAAAAGCACAGTTGCTTAGGTAGTGTTTTTAAAACTAAGCGAATATAACCACAAACGAAGTGACAGACGACTAACTGGCGAAGAAATCCATTAAAATAATGTGGTTCACAGTAATAGAATTTTCTTGGAAGCTTGTGCCATCATCCACCAGATGGGTTAGTTTTTTTTTGTTTTTATTTGAACAAAGTTGATTTTGTGTGCAATGATTCTTTGACAGTGTGCAAAGAGTGTATAATTTTGTCATTTTTTATGCATTTCAGTTTTGAGTAGAGTGAAAGAGATAGAACCAAAACATTCTAATACATTTGGTGAAAATGCTAGTACAATCCAGTAGTAGTGTTGCCATGCGGTACAATCCAGTAGTAGTGGTGTTGCCATGTGGTACACTGAAAAATTGAAATAGCAGGTTAGTCACCAAAGTTTTCGAGCCGCTCCGTCTGTCACTTCGTTTGTGATATAACGATTTTGCTGCACTTGAAAGACATAAAGAGCCGTAAAACCCTTTAATCTATCCCTGTTTTTTATTAGTATTCTTGGATTTTCATATTAATTAAAACTGGTTATTATTAGTATATTGAAAACTACGAGTAAAATTTAAAAATAATTTGATTGATTTGATACCTTAAATGAATTTAAATATAATTATAATATGGAGCCACCGCCAGAGGTGAAGCGTTATAAACAAAAAAAAACCTTTGTTGGAGTAATGTGAACCAGAAAGGGAATAAGGCTGTCCACGAGACAGTTGCGATCAGCTGACTTTTTTGTTTACCAAGATCTTTTGACAGATCACAGTAGAACTGGCAGTTTATTTATGTTTACATTCAGCACCATTAACACCAGATCACTAACACACTCTCGATTTCTAGCTGTCAGTTCCACTGAGAAACGTTTTTTTGTTCACCTTATTGGAGTCATCACATCACCACTGGATCCAGGAGTGAGCAGGAGAGGATGGGATGGAAGATAAAAAGGGAGAGGAGATGGATGGCTTGGATACCCGAGCAGGAACGAATATCTCGAAACCTTAAATTGGTATGAATGAGCTTGACATAAGAGGTAAAATACCAAAAAATAATACCAAAAAAATGTTCCCACAATACCATTCCAATAACAATTTATGATAATACAATACCAAAACAATACCACCCAGGTATTCTTTTGGTATCCAAATATAAATTTTTGATATTTACAAAGTATTTTCCATGTAATTTTTTGGTATTATTCTTTGGTATTTTACCTCTTATGTCATGCTGGTCAATACCAAATTTTGGTATCAGCTCAGCATTAGGTATTCATTAGTTATTTTCTCCTGCTCGGGTATGAGTGGATCGGGAAGGCCTCGTTCACTCTTGTCGGGACTAGGAAACAAGGAAGAAGTGATTAACAATGCCTCACAAAAAGTGACTTAAGTTTGGTCGATTTGGTGCCAGTGACGCTCCGAGGAGCTAAATCGTGAGTTAGTTGATCGGTTACTTAGTAAGTACAGTAAAACGGGATATCTTTGATAATGCAGGTAACTTTGATAGTAGAATATAATGATTAAATTTTCACACTGCTCTATTTCCGAACTGGAAACATTGATTCCATTTTGTAGCTTAGTGTATTACCTTTCATATCGTATAGAGATTTTTCACCCAGACGACTTCCGTGGCTTAAGGAATTCTGAACCTAGCCCTTCTAGCTCGAAACTTTCAAAGTTTAATATTTCTTGAACTAACTTGTTTGAGATTCACACATGTTTTTCTACATTGCATACAAGTATTATCAAAGTAACCCCAAAACAAAACAAAAAACTGACGTTCGGTCACAAGACAAAAGAAAATAAAGCAAATGCAATAATTTCCGTTTAACGTATTACAAACGAATGACTTTAGGGTCCACAGTACATGTTTAAAAGTAGAAGGGTCTGTGCCTAGGGTTACGAACGGAAGCTTGACGTAGGACCGCTAGTGGACGGAATAAATGTGAAGAGCATTTAGTTTTTTTAATTGATCAATTTTCTATTATCTCAACTCTTTCCGTTTTTTAATTGTAGGCGTACCAAATTTGTAGTATTTTTTTTTCAAAGAGAAATTTGATTAAGAGAATTTTTTTTTTTTTTACTAGTAAAATTTGTTTTATTCAGAAAGTTAAAAAATAATTACAGTACAATCATTCAAACTTCGTTTTCCAAAGCAAATTCTAATGCGGTTACGTCGATTACATTATTACATTGCATAATAAAGGTGACATATTTTATGAACAATTTGAGTAATTTACATTTTTTGTTTGTGTCTATATTCCTTAATTGGGGCCTCAAGAGTTCGTCAATCGAGAGTCGGCGCCATCCGTTGAGTAGAGTTGTTATCTTTCGCTTCAGTAGTCTCCAAGCTGGCTCTACCCTTACGCATTCGCTGAGCTTGTGCTGCAATGTTTCACATGCAGCGTTGCAGTGTAGACAGTTTTCTCCATCGGCTCTGTTCATTCGATACATCAGTTTTCGGTGCTCAAGCTTTCCGTTGACCAACAGAAACAAGGCGCTCCGTTCATTCGAGTTCAGCTTTCGCATGGATATGTTTTTCCAGATTTGGCGCCAGTTCGCTGTTGGATGCTCACGAGTTACCTTCGGTGCTTCAGTTTGGCCTATGAAATGGTTATGAATGCTATCGGCGGAGAGGTTTTGTTGGATTTGCGGAGGGAATGTTGGGAGACTTGAAAGAATGAGTTTTATACAAAGACAGTCTGCAGGTAGGGTAGGATTTGTCTGGGTAAGAATAGACCTGTAGAAAGGAAGGGAACCGATATCACTCACATGTCGATGAATGAGAAGCGCCTTGCACTTCATGGCTGGTAGCTGGAGTTTTAAACCCCCTGCTTCTCTGCTACGCGCCAGCTGTTGCATTGGAACTCTCGCCGTGATGCCTCTCCATAGGAACGTGCCCATCGTCGCCGTCAGCTTTGCAGTGTGAGCAGCAGTCAGAGTGAGAATGGATGCGAGATACCATATTTTGGAGGTGATGAACGTGTTGAGAAGGGTGACTTTCTGGTTGAGGGTGAGCGTACGGAGCGAGTGGAGATATATCTGCTGAGCGAATTTACTGACGAGAGCATCCCAATTCAGCCTGCCCATGCACCGTATGGAATTTGCGAACGTCACTCCCAGAATGCGAACGGTGTTTTCATTCCGCAGCCACGGTACTGTGAGTGGCATGGTATCAGTGTAGCCTACTGATTCGATGTAGATTTCTCCAGACTTAGCCTGGCACCAGAGACACGTTCGAAGCGTTGAAATGTCTCTCGTATTTGGTTCATTCTACTCACACATGTGCTGATCACCGACACATCATCGGCATATGCAACCACGAGATCAGGTCCACATATACCCTCGAGCCGCTTGAGCAGAGGGTGTAAATAGAGAGCAAATAAATGCATAGAGAGTGGATCTCCCTGGCGAACCGATCTCTCGATGGGGAAAGCATCCGAGAGATGACCGTTTACCATCAGGCGAGAAGATGACAAATCTCCGATTTTGTTGAGTAGCTGAACGAGGTTCGGATCGAACCCGAGTGAGCACATGTTCCGAAAGAGAAATGCACGATCCACATAGTCGAAAGCGTGACGGAGATCGAAAGATGCTAGCAGACCCCGTTGTATACATTTGACCAGCTGTGCGATACGATCCTTTAAGGCGAGCGTGGCCTGAAAGATGTTTCGGCCGGAGTTGGAGCATTTTTGACTCTCGCTGAGCACACGGTGGGTTCTCATCACGCTTTCCAGACGCTGCTTGAGAACACGAGAGAGGATTTTATAGTCGAAGTTGAGTAGCGAGATCGGCCTGTACGAATGCGCTGTTGGATCGTTTCCCTTCTTTTTTACTAGCACGATCACACCGTCGACGAATTCGGCCGGAAAATTTCCCGAAAGTGCCTCATTTATGACCAGTGTGATTTCTCTCCAGATGACGTCGAACGTTTTGAGATAGAACTCTCGGGGCAGAGAGTCTCCTCCGGGGGATTTGTTCGGGCTGCTCGTCTTGATGGCTGTGAAGATATCGGCCGGAGTAATTTCGTTCATACAGGACTCACTTACCGGATCGTTTTCTGGGATCACCCTCTCACATTCGAATGTGTCCGCTGCTTCCCTTTCCGTCTCACCCGCAGCGTATAGTGATTGGTAGAAACCAAGCATGTGCCGCTCAATTGCGCCGGGGTCGTCGATGAGTTGGTTATCGTTGTCACGCAGCTCTGTGATGGTTGTTCGTTTCCTACGCCTGACACCCAGCTGGAACATCGAGATAGGTTCTCCAGAGATAAAATTCTCGTTGATGCGCATGAAGGATTGTGTGAAATTTCGCTGGAGGGTCAACATTTTTGCTTTCACACGGTTTATAGTTGACAGCATCGCAGGATTTTGATAGTATCTATCGTACGCTCGTCGTAGTTCTCCATAGAGGCGTTGATGTTCTTGGTTGAATTCGTCGAAAGCAGCCTTTGACTTCCAACGGAAAAAGGATTTTATTTTGGGCTTTGCGCACGCTAGCCACCACTGCATCCATGAAGCGTAATTCCGCCGCTGGCGGGTCCAGAATTGCCAACGCACTTGAAATTCGTGAATGTTGTCTGGTGTTAATAAATGGGGACGGAGCGACCAAAACCCACGACCTGGCTCGCGCCCTGATTGTGGGAGGCAAATTCGCGCTGTCACGGCTTTATGGTCAGAAAAAGAGCATACATGCACATCAGCTGTTCTTAATTGACTCCGAAGGCTCTGGCTGACGTACATACGGTCTAGACGAGACGACGAGTTGTGTGTGATGTACGTGTAGCCGGGGATGTTTGGACAGAGTTGTTCCCAAACGTCGAGAAGCTGCAGATACTGTACGGATGCGAGAAGAGCGGGGCTGTGATTGTTTCCCGTTGCGTCACGTTGACGTAGGACACAGTTGAAATCACCCGCTACTAGTGTGCGTTCTGTGCCATGGCGGAGGTAGTAAGCAAGAGTATTGGTGAAGAAACGCTCTCTCTCTGCACGGAGTGCGGTACCAGATGGAGCGTACACGTTGCATATTGTTGTGTTTTCCAGTTGTAATGCAATCAACCGTCCGTCTAGGCTTTTTTCGACGTTTGAGAATCGCAGATGCTCCTTCAGCGCTATTGCCGTCCCCCTTCGTGAGTGATCCACATTGCACACAACAGTGTAGCCGGGCAATGTGAGTTGCTCGTTTTCTACTTCTTGAAAGAGTGCGATGTCTATATCCAGCGTGCGTAGAAAGGTTTGTAGTGCGTTGAGTTTTGTCGAGTTGGTGATAGTGTTGATGTTTATCGAGGTGATATTGTAACTGCAGAGAGCCATTATAGTTCGCAGTCTACCTCCTCGCTCGCATCACCGTCATAGTGTTGTCGCTGCTTCTTGCCTGGAGGACGACCACTACGGCGCTTGCTGCTTCCAGAGGCAGATGACCCATCGGATTCGTTACCATCGGTAGTTTGTCGTGTGACCATTCTGCTGACAGAATTTATCAGAGCCGGCGGCGCCATGAGAGTAGCATTTTGCTCGGACTGATTTGTTTTCGCCAGCTTTGACGCAATTGGGTTTTGTTTAGGTGACTTCGGAGCAGCGAGCGTAGGCTGCACGCTCGGTTGTTGGGATGGTGGATTTTTACGTTGTTGGTTCGTCTCAACGGGCTTCGGTCCGAACGGTTTAACGAGAGGCGATTTCTCCTTCGTTGCAGTGGGTTTCGTGGCGTTGGGTTTTGGCGCGGTGGGATTCGGGCCGATGGGGTTCGGGCCGATGGGACTGTCCGGAGTAGGTCACATTCGTTGACTGACCGTCGATAGTGACGTAGCTTTCGATGTTACGTTGCAACATCATGCGCACAATCCGAGCGCCGGTCGGGCGTCCAGCAAAGCGGTATTTGCTGTCCCAGACTTGCTCGGTCACCGAGAGAACCTCACCGTATGCGCTTAGAGCTCGAGCGACTTTTTCGTTCGTGGTGAGCTCGGACAGGTCCGTTAGCTTCACCTCTACCGATCCATCCTCCAGTGTGATCCGAAGCTTGTACGTTTTGCCGTCGACCTCGATTTCGTGGATGTTGTCGTGCTCGGCAACGATTTTTTGTGCCAGCTCCAGGTCGACAACCTTCACAAAAGCGCATCCAAGAGCCCTACTTGGCTGGAGCCGGAGAACCTGCTCGTATTCTAGACCCAACTCGATTGCAACGAAATCATGAAGCTCCTCGAAGGACGGCTTCTTCGGCACGTTTTCGTAATGAATACGAAACGTGTTTTCGCGTCGGACACTCATCGCGGCGAAACTACGCGGCGACAAGAACTCGCGAAACAAAACTCTTCAAAATAAAGAAAACAATATAGCTTGCGAATGCCTTCCAGCGAGAATAAATCGACTGCTTCGCTTGGAAGTTGAGCGCTAACTAGAGAATCAATCAAAATCACTTGCACCCTTGCTTCCAAGTTTGGTTACAAGATTACAACTCTGGAGAGCATTTTGTGTGGTCGTTGGGGGCTTGTGGTTCTGAATATGGACAAACAGGCACAGATAAATTCTATTCCAACTCTTTACTGATATAAGCTTGATGGCCCTGAAAAGAGCCGTAGAGGACATCCATGGCCGCTTACGATTCGCGTGTTTGGCACCACGGACCTCATTTTCCAGAAACACCTTCAGCACACCTCGTAGATCAGACCGGAGATACGTTTGACTCCGCCACGGCGAGCCAGACGACGGATGGTGGTTATCTCGAAGAACTTTGCGATGACGCTTGGCACCTCCATTACCAGACCTTTTCCTCCTCTGCCACGACCAGTCAATTGTTGCTTGTTGGGTGCGAAGGAGTGGACTAGCCACCACCTTCCTACTGCTGCTATTGCTGCTCACCACGCCGTCCGAAGCGAAAATGAGCTAATGCCATACATCAGGGCTCTTTTATATCTTTTCAGGTTTAAGCAGAATGATGTGCAACCAAGTGGTATAAAAGTTACAAAGACTCCTCCCATTATGAGTAGTTTGCTATCAAGTAGCGACACTGGCTCTTTTCCTTTTGCATACACGGCGAATGAGAACAAACCAAATTTGAGTTTAGTTCACTTATAATCGCCTAAAAGTGCAGGAACTCAGCGATGAGTAAATTTGTCTCATGGTAATCAAGTATCTTGAGCAAAAACTTCCACATGTGAAAAGAAATCAAAATAGTCATTTACTATATTTTCATCATGTTTGTATGTTACATTCACAATTTTTACTGCGTACGTACAATACAGTTTATTTCTAAATGATATCAATCATCACACTAAAATGACTATTACAAGTGAAATCAAGCTGAACATTGCATTAGGTCCTAAGTAACATTGACAGTTTCTCTTTGTCAACTTCATCTTTGCATCATCATGGCCATGTTGAGATATTCCCAGCTATTTTCAGCTCACAGATCGTTGAAAGAAGCTATTATCTATATTGTAATATGACAAACATGACAATAAACGGTTCTATACCCAAGTTATTAACGAAAGAGAAAGTCCATGAAGAGAATCGATCAACTTTACTTAGGACCTAATGCAATGTTCAGCTTGAAATGTCATAACAAGAAAGCTTATGTAACGTTATATCAACTTTAGACTAAACTTGGCGTTAATCTGCACCAACTTTCGTATGATCCGTTATATTTGAATCATTTTTGTGCCATTTTGAAAAATGAATCGATTTAAAAGATCGATTCAAAAATGATGGATTAAATCGGTTAATCGATTATTTTCAAAAAAAAAATAATCGATTCACTAAGATCGATTCTTGCCTCAAGATTGCCCAATGCTAGCTCCCACACCTGGACCCTACCTATCGATCCATCCACTCATGAACCGGGGACCAACGGCTTTACTTTAAGGCGTGATCAGAGATATTAACTGACTGAATATATTAAAGATCGTGCTCCAAATGTTAAAACCAGCACGTTTCATAGCACCTTATTGCGCAATGTGAAACAAATGTGTCAATAGAGCATTACATCCATTTTTCCAAATTTTTATTTATGTCGATTTTCATAACTTTCTAACACTGAAAAACCACCAGGTGTGAGTAAAATTGCCATAACTTATTGATTCATTCTGCATTTTTCTTGGCAGCTCGTCTTAATAGGGTATTGCTGTCATTGGAAAAGATCTTCGACAGTCAATATTTTTCAGTTAAGCTGAGAATTAACGCGGCACTAGTGTGTCATTTATCTTCTATTTACTTACTTGATTTAATGATGCTCAACTAGAAGGAAGGTTACTGTCTTCAGCAAAGTTGTTCCAAAGCACAATTATATGGTGAAAAATAAAATGCTAAATTCACTAATTTGACACGCAATCATACTAATTTACATATAAACAAAACAACCTTAAATCCTTCAAAACTAAATGTCACTACCAGTTCGACGACATCTCTCATCGGGAATCTTCTGCGGAAAAAAAACTTAACTCTAATTTAATTTCAACAAGAATTCAACTCTGCAAAATATAACTGAATTCCCATACCCCATTACAAATAAAAGCGCATTCAAAGTGACATTTTTTTACCAATAATACAGCACAATGTTCAACTCACACTCCACCGGGAGTCACTGCTTTACTGCCGGATGAAGCAGTTCAATTTCTAAGTCTGTAATCAACCAGCAGGTACTCCAATCAAGATTTTCCTATCGATTTACATCTTCAGGGAAATATCGACCCCGGTGCACAGTGCTCCCATATACCCCCCAAGATAAATGCAATCCGAATGCATTCTACGCCATCCTCTCACAAACTGTCGAACCACAATGGAGAAGAAAGTTGGTAGCTATAAAATGCATTATATTCACACAACGTGCCACCACCGCCCGGGAATCGAATTGCGATGTAGCGGAAGGAGCAAGATAATGCTCAAATTTTCCGGAAGGAAGTCACTAGAAAGCATCGCCTTCAAATTAGAGAAGAAAGTTGCACGAACAATGCTCAGGCGACCCGGCAAAATGCAATGGCCATCTCTATAGCGCGCGGTTAATGGATAACCCGAAAGTGTAGGAGAAACTTTATCGATAAATTTACGCTCACTACTACCAACTCTGGGTCGGTCGGTGTGTTCACGCGGGAGTTCTTTCTTGTGTCCTTCATCGTCACAGGCTTCTTACTGTGTTTGGACGTCTTAGTTGGCCTTCGCTGGTGAATGGTTCCCTACTGGATGGGGGTGGTACGTTGGTGGAACTCATTTGTTAGCCACTTGCGGGGGCTTATGGAATATATATTATCACGTTTGAATAGGTTTTAGGACTTCTGGATGGTGCAAAATGTGATGATAGCTATGTGGACGGGAATGAATGTAATTGCAGTACGAGAAGGGCAAAATAATTACTTTTCAGGATATTTAAATTTCAAATCTAGGTGAAAACAAGTATTTTTGCACCAATAACTCCTTGACACTAACACCTGGACACTCAATATGACTAACATTGAACTTGTTTTTAATTTCTCATGTGATTTGAGGTGTCGCATGATGGATATTGATCTAAGTCAGAAACTGGTCACTTCCCTGGATGTGGCTAATGTGGTCCTGGTATGACTCGATATGACTGGATGCATGATCTTGGACTTATAGAAGGCTACTGTCTTCTGCAAAGTTGTACAGTGGGTCAAGGCCGATTGCTCAGCGACCAGTAGTTCAGAATTTTCTCACTATGCGGCGCTTATATGCCAGGTAATTTTCAGTATAAAAAGTTGTTCGGCTGACCAAGGTCTTCTAAATTGTGGGCAGGTTAGTTCAGGATTATGTCACTACGTGGCGCTTATTTACTTGTGGACTTCACGTTGATGTTCTGATCATCTAAGAAGTTGCCCGTGACTGAAAATGTTGTTAATTAAAAAAAAAGATCTCAAAAGTTGTTGTCCTCGGAGAATTTGTTCAGATAGTAAACACACAGACAAGCAGACAAAAAAAAACTCGCAATGCTCATCGAACAAGCATTTAACGGTAAATTTAAAAGCATCGTAGTTGGTAGTACCTTCACCTGTGGCGTGCATAGTCAATTCCCTTGCGTTTGACTTTTACACACAACCGCCATCTGTTCTGCGTACTACCCATCATAGTGTACTCAATAGATGGCAGTAATGTTTTAGCGACGATGTTTTACAGTGAGAAATATTCAATGTGTTATGTCTGATTGTCTGTGGTAAACAGATTAGTTCACTTTTTGCGCACTACACGGTGCTTGTATGTCTATTAATCAGGAAAGCCATGAACGCCTCACCAAATTGGCCGAAGCCGGATAATTTCTGGGCGTTCGACATATAGCATACTTGAAGTTCACATTCATACTTGCACCGCGTAATGAGAAAATGCTGAATTAATTTGTTTAAAATCCAAAAAGCATTGATCGCTAAAACAAGTTTTAGCACAAGATATAGCACAGGCCGATTTGGGGTAACTGTCACCGATTTCACATGTATCCAATTAATGGGTAAAATAGCTGAAACGAATTTATGTCCAAGTATTTTTGTGTTAAAGTGTGAATAAATGTCAACTTGCATTGAAAGTAAGATAAGAAATTTCATTCATTTTCGATTTCAAGCTGCCATAGACGTGAAAATGGAGGATGTTTTAAATCTGTATAAGTTCGAGTGTTATCTTTTAGAAGTTGAAATCTCTTCTAGTTAATGAATCATTCATTGATTGAAATATTATAGAGATACAAAGGGACGATGTTCAATATCAGGGCGCATCGCCAGGACTCCAGAAGGGCGTGCCAACTGTGATTAATTTTCGTGATAAATATATATTTAATTTAATTATAAGTATTTAAAGTAAAGGAAGAGAAATTTCAATTTAAGTATACTTAGACACATGTATCTCAAACAGACGTTCAACAAGAACAAATTTCATCGAAAATGTTTTGTAAATTTTCAAATTTAAACACATTGGTTGTTCACTTGCGTAATTGCGTTCACAATAAAATTGATAGAAGCTTGAAGTATGATGAATCGTTTCTGCTGAACTGTCTGAAAACAAAAAAATAATGGGAATTCTTTCTTTTATTAATGCATTTGACAAGGCTCAATTGAATTAACTTTACAGATCCGAGAATTCTTGTTCACTTTACAAAATATCGTAAAACTATAGACAAAAGGTACAACATTATAAAAACTTTATCTTCCGCAATCTAATAAGCCTCCTCCATCAAAACGAGATCCGCTTCCAGTGGATTCAATGTATGGCAGTATCGCCAGCAGGTGGCAGTGCGCTTCCATTGCAACAATGGACATAAAACGTGGTCATCACTCGCACGCTTACCACGAAACAGTTGCTTTCTAAAGTCGAAGACGCATCGACTGAAAAAAATGCTGATGAAGAACAATAAGGAGGACCACACAATGGTTGCTGCCAAGTAAACAGTCGATTGCGAGTGGTCTGCTATTGTCGACAGCCGAGTGAACACTGAATAATGGAAATCCTGTTTGAGATATACTGTTGGGGTATCAGAACGGGTACTCTGGCAGCTTTTGCTGCTTATGTTCAATTCATACTGCTTCTTCAATTACTGTTATTATTGTGTACCTTCATAGCGACTACAATAACTAATGGAATTGCAAGCTTCAACATAAGCTTACATTTTTTTCGTACAACGGAACAGTAACAACAGTATTTGCATAGGAAAGACACTATAAAAGATGAAAAATGTCCCGTGGTCCCAGTGCAGACAGCTAACAATCGTGCACTTATTCGAACGGTAAGCAGCTTTTAGTTGGATAATCAAGAAACCCCTCTGTACGGAACGATTGGATCAGCATGGGCAGATAAGAAATCAAACTTTAAGCTTTTGAACTCATCGAAACTATTTAGAATTGGGCTACAATTAAAAAATGCCACACTGAAATACCTCACAGTTTTTTTTTTAGTCTTCCCGAAATTTAGACCCGTTCACTATTGTCCATGTCGAGAAAACAAATAAAAAATAAATTTTCCGAGTTGCTTATCGTCAAATATTAGACTTAAAGGGGCCATTTTATACGATAGATGAGCAAGTGTTCCGTTAGAGTACGGCAGTGCAAATATTCTATATAGAAAGAAAAAAGTGAGCATAGGACAATTTCGAGGAAGGTACGAATCGGGTTGATCATCCTCTTTACCAAACTCACCCGTTGATGAGGGATGGTGAGGGGTGTCCCCCTGCCACCACTGGAAAAAAATGGATGATAGCCGATTTGCTCATGTGCCTGGTTCTGACTGGAATTCAAACGTAACTATTCAAATCGACGTATCATATTTTGTAAACAATCACTTCAATCGGCGATTCGTGTCAACTGCTAGCTCACTCATAGAAACTAACAACACCAGCTAGTAGGAGAAATATTCCCCTACGTGATGATGGTGTTTGTTTGCATGGGTGAGTAAGCAGTTAATACAAATCGTCGATTGAATTGATTGTTTTCAATGTCAAATTCGTCGATTTGAATAGTTACGCTTGAATTCCATTTTAGTTTTGAGGAGAATTGAAAGGTAGTTGTGATGAGAACTTTAAGCGAAATTAGGAATGTTCATTCAAATTTTCAAAAAATTCAAATATTTAAGTAAGGTAATTGACGGCTTCAGCAAGAGATTATTCTATTATCGTCAAAGGGGTAAACAGCATCCTTGAGAGCTCAATTTTGACATGTGGACACATTTTGTTTCAGAGCATCCATTGGCCAAATTTGAGTGAACTAAGACTTTGAAGGTATTGCCGAAGCCGACAATTCCCCTATAATTACTAAGAAATTGTGTGAAAAGTACCAAATGAATTTTGAAAACAAATTCAACTAGAATTTGAAGCGCGACTTTTTATTCCAAGGCAAATCTAGAGTGTATTCGAAAAGAATTCCAAATAAATTCTTAGAGGAGCTATTCCATTGAAATCCCTATAATAATTTCAAGGAAACTCCAAGTGAAAGTCCATGGTGATTCTGAAGAATATTTAATGAGATTCCTGTGCAGTATTAAAATGTGATTCAAGGAATGAATCCATTGGTGCATTGATATGAATACTTAGATAATACTGAGGAGGATTCCAAAAGAATCAGAAAAACTCTGAACAGAATTTCAAGGTAATTCTGTTAGAATTATTTAAAATCCAAAGCAAATTTCTGAATGAATTTCAAGAGGTTTGAATGAATTTCTATTTCGTTTGGGTAATGCCGTAGAGAGTTGGAGTCTGAATATAAATAGTTTATATGAATTTAAATAAATTTTTGAACAAATCACAACGAAATGCTGGGAAAAGTTCCAAGATAAACCACGAATTTGAAATCTTATATGAATATCTTGAAGATAGATGATTAACATAAATATTAAAAATACTGGACTAACATTTTATAACTTAAAATAACTCCCATGTCCAACATTTCCTTTATCATTTCAGGATTCTAGCCCTTTGAAAATATTCAAGATTTGGAACTCAAACAACGAGATTTTGCCCCCTCTATTTTTAAACCTGGTTACGCCGTTTTTCAAAATTACCGTTTTGAAGAAGCTGCTTAAAATTTTAAATGATTGTTTTCACTTGTGTGTTCTAAAATCTACTTCATTTTCCAAATATCTCTTTATGTGTTCAAAAGTCTTCACAAAACATGAAATGTCTTAAAAATGTCTGCGGAAAATAAAAGTCTGCAACGAATTTCAAATGTCTTCAAACTGAATATATAAATTTCAATCTGGCATCAAAGCTTCTGGCAAGTGAATGATAGAGAATTTAAGTAGCACCCGTTGCGCCATCTGGTTACTTGAATTCTCATTTGAAATGACGGCTATGAAATTTTACACATGGCATCGGTGATTGAGACCGTTCTGAAATCTAAAATGGAGGCCTTCACATTTTGAAATACTTTCCAATACCTTACAATATGAGTAATTTTGGAATGGAAATGACGGTTAGAGGCTGGAAATCGATGATTGATGTCCTTTTGGAATCCAAGATGGTGGCTTCCAGTTTTTGAAAATCTGTTAAATACTTTACAATATGGATATTTTCGGAACGGCAACGACAATTTTAGCTGCACGCAAACCAAAAATATAGGGGAAATGACTCTAATGTTGGCCCAACTGTCCCTAATTTGGGCCCATACATAAATTCAGTAGTAGGGAAAAATTTCATTAGTTAGCGTTCGCGTTAGCGTTGTTATGATATACTTCGTAGATTGGATACTAGCGACACTCACGTCTCTTCTGAAATTATCAGTTAGACTACTTTCAGGAATAATGCTGGGGAGTAAACATTGGTTCCAATCTAAACAAGAGTAACACAATCATGACTCTTGCTATTCCCGGCCACATCCATCTTTACCATAACTAGGAATAGGGAAGGAAATGTTAATGTAGTGCTTACTTAACGAGAGGCCACCGACTTAGTGACACCCTCATAAGTGCTACGGAGTTGGAGGGTTGGGTAGGGTATTCGGTTAGGATTCACCTCAAGTTGGCGATGCAACCAGAAGTATGTATTGTATATTTAATCGCTCGATACCCGGCTATCGAAAGAACATATTCATTTTGCTTAGTGATAATGAATTTTAAGAGTCATGACAGAGAGCTTGGGATTAAACCCATGATTTTCTGCTCAGTAAGCAAAAACGATCCCTCCAGGATCATCGAGCATCTCATAATCCTACTAAGCACAACCCCCGTTTTACCTCTATTTTTTCAACGGGTTTGAACAACAAATTGAATATTTATATCAAAGATGACTTCTTAATTTATTCACCTTTTCATACGTACGTACGATTTTATAAACAATCACAAATAGTTGAGATATTGATTAAAATCTACTAGTGCTTCTTGATTCTTAATTCGTCCTACGAGTTTCAATTCCGTCCTAACGCATTGAAACGCCATTAGATTTTCTTCGTCGTACGTATAAACGTAGAAAAGGGGGATTCGCTAGGAGCAGGGTTACTTCCACTCACTTGCTATAAAAAAATGTTTTTCAGAATTATGAAATCATGAGATGGTATAGTGATAATAAGTACTTGTAAGTTACAAGATGATGACGTGAAGTATGTGTTTGACACATAAAATCTGTCAATATTGCTTTCAGTGCGTCGCAATCAGCAATTTTACGACTCGTGAGTGCTCACTCTGAGTGAACGCTCACGAATCATAAGATCGCTGATTGTGACGCTCTGAAAGCGAAATTGCCAGGTTTTATGCTTTACATCCTCTTCTTGTTACTTATAAGTACAATACATTTTTTTATAGCTAGTGAGTGGAAGTAACCCTGGCTAGGAGCACTTCTTTTGTTTTGAGATCAATGAGCGTAAATAGTCATACAATGCGCTCTAATAGGATTTATGTTGTAGCTAATGAACTAACGCATCAGAACAAACCTATTATTGATTTGTGCACGGTGAAATCATTGATATTATTGATCTTTTCTGATCGATAGAACGGAAATGTGCGATTATGATGAAGTAGCGCTCTACCTTTCACTCCACATTTTTCTTTCTCCATTTTCTTGTATTGGACGACAGCTCGGTATACCTCATCCTCTGTTCATATGCTCTCCACTAACATCCTGCGATGATGAAGCATAGCATAGCATAGCATAAACCAGGTTGCACAATGTCGTAGGTGGTACGAGCTCCAAACTGTTGTTAAGAAGGAGACCCACCTTCATCCGTTGCTGTTAGATAGTAATTTGTGATTAATTACTACCTCTTAGATAAAGGATGCGTCTCCCTCCAACAGACCAGAGCTGTCCTGGCCACGTCCTTGCATCTGGTGGGGAAAGAGAGATGCAGAGAACTCTACGACCCCTCATAAGTGTCATAGAAAGGGTGGATTTTTGTAAGTAGGGTGGGTAAGCCATAGAATTCGCCCAGCTGGCGTTGCTGGTAATCGTTATATCAAGCATTTAATAAATATAAGCTGTAAGTAGCTTATCTGGCCGTTGTCTTAAACATATTTTTCAAAACAGACAGATTCAGATTTCGGAATTAAGAAACGTTTTCAGCTCGACCTGTTGCTCCTTTGCGCCTGAAAATGTTTGTTGATCCTAAACATATGCACAATTCATTCTGATCGATAGAAGGTTCTCTTGTGTAAAAGGTTATTAATAGTATGTGGAATCGTAGATTAGAATGAAGATTCACCCTTGGCCTAACTGCCACTGTCGGGAGTTAGAAGGTGACAGCTCTACCGCAGCTACAATAGCTCATTTTAAGAACGCAAGCTTTCCGGAGCTAATTCACTAACATCCTGCGATGATGAATCCCTCATAATTGTAAGCAAATCTTACATCCTTCAGTTGGGTGTGCAGACATGGTTATTACACTCTAAGGTTATGTTTTCGTGTTCGGTAATTATTTACCGAAATCAGGACAGCTGAACGTTCGGTAAAGCTTTGATCTTCATTTTAAAGTCCATTGCTATAAAACATAATTTCAAAACATGTTCAACCTTGATTAAATGATCAAATCTTGTCATTTTAGTAAAGACTCAGTTTCAAATAAACTGAAAATCAATTGAATTCTTTTGCATAAATTTTACCAAACAGTTCAGTTGTTCAGATTTTGGAAAAAATTACCGAAGTTGGCGATAATTTCTAAGTATGTATGACCTTATGCAGCGAATGTTTGCCTGTATAAGCTTATCTGCAGCTAATATTGTTTGCTGCACGATGATTGACGCCATTTTTGAATACAAAATGGTGGCTTCCTGTTTTTTGTTTTTTTTTTATTCCAATGCGGCGACTTATAGTTTTAGAAAAATTGTCTAATACCCTACAACATGATTTTTTTGAGCGGAAACGACAATTAGAAGCCGGAAATCGATTTTTGACACCATACTAGAATTCAAGATAGCGACTTCAGTTGAACAAAATCAAATACCCTACAATATTGGTATTTTTGGAACAGAAACGACGTGTAGAGGCCCTAACTCAATCATTGACGCAATTTTGAAATCCAAGGGGGTGGTTTCTGGTTTTTGAAGAAAATACTGTCAAATATCCTACAATATTTGTATTTCAATGGAATGTACATAACGTTCAAAGGTTGGAAATCGATGATTGGCGCCATTTTAAAATCCGTCGGCTTCTGATTTTTGAAAATCTATCAACAATCCCACAATATAGGTATTGTGGAACAGTCCGATTGTCATTTTATAATGTAACAAGACGGCATTTAGAAATCGATTATAGACGTTCAGTGAATTATTTAACTCAACTAAATTTGTTATATTCCTACATAAAAACTATTCAACGTTAGTCTAGTTGATTATCCTAAAACTAGAACTATCTTACCTAGGGTACAGTTACGTGAATTTCTTAGAACTAAACCCATGGTAGTGATTAATGATAATATGTGCTATCGAGTGAATTGCTTACACCAGGTAACATGTGTATTCCTTTGGATTCGGTGGAAGCTGAATTCTTACGCTGATTATGCTTTAATTTAGGACATAAACTACATGCACTAGAACTTCAGCGCAACTAGAACACATTAAAGCAACCAATTACCATATAATAGCATAGCATATCGTAAATAAATGAAATTACTATCGCTGTTACATAACCTAAATATGCCTTTATGCAGTTCAGTGACTTCCCAAATCAATACCCATGAAGGCGTGATAGGATCCTAAAATTTACTAAGGTCACCAACATTGTAAATTTGCGAGGAATATTAAAGAGAAAATATCTAATAAATTGTTTTTTCTAGCTTGAAGCTTACCGCACAACAAAACTCAGTTTGCTCACTAGAGTTGGAAACTTAGTCCCACAACAGAGAAGAATATCCAGAAAATATGTGCTAAGGGCATTTCTAGAAGATTATTGACAAGTTTGAACAGAATTTCAAGACTTTTCTATGGTGAATTTCATTAAATTTCTATGGAGAATACAATCAACCTTATTCTAGAATTGCTTTCTATCATATGTCTATAAAGAAATCTTAAACTTTTAAATAATAATGAAAATTTCAACGCTAATCTTAAGACGAATTTCATTTTGCTAGGAGTATCTTGTATATTTATTTTTTTATTTATATGACTGAACATAAACAGGTGTTATTTGCCCCCAATGATGTAACTTATACTAAATTTTAGATATAATTTCTGTACTGTTATACAGAAAATTTCAAGTGACCCTTACAGCGATTCTCAAATTTATTTAAATGAATTTTAAAAGGTGTTGGCGAACCCACTTGGCAGACTCCGCCGGCTGTCCAGTGAGTCCCGATTACACCCTTTGCGATTTGTGTGGTCGAGTATAAGTGGCAGCGGATTAACTGTCAAGAATAATGATGAAAGAGGAAAGAAAGAGAGACTGAAGATCGTAAACAAAATAAATTTATTGTGAAAATAAATAAGATTTTCCAAATTGAAAAATTGTGAAATTTAATGAAAATTAAGGTTTATTCCTGATTCAATTTATAAAACTAGTGTATCGAAAAGGTAACTGCTGAATTGTAAAATGAAGTGTACTTATTTAATTTAATCTTTGTTGGAAACAGATTCGTACGTGGGAAGTAGTGGAAGAAAGCTAACCTATAGGATTCGTGAAAATACCAAAATGAGAGTTATTCTATCAATACCACAATACCACTAAAGCTAACACAAATAATAAAATTCCAGCTTTGAAGCTGCGCCAACCGGGCTGCTAGCAAAGAGGTGTTTTTTGACCACTATACCGAAATACTTCCTCCAACAAAAGGTCAATGTGAAAGATAATAATATTTATGCTTGAATAATTCTTTACAAAAGCAGAAAAGTGAATTTGACCATTTATGATGATGATGATGGTGATGGTCCCACTGCTTGCCTCTACAAAGGTTTGAGTTGGACGATTTATCTTTAAGATAATTAAGTATAACATTTAACCAGATTAGCAAACAAAACGAACTCGTTGCAGTTACAGATATAAATAAATGTTTTTTTTTCTTAGATTTGTTTTCCGTCGATCTTGTTTTCCGTACTGAGTACCAATGCTACCGACGCCAGGAAGGCAGCTCCCACACCTGGACCCTACCTATCGACCCATCAACTCAACAAACGGTTTTACTTCCCTTCCGAAGAAAGGCGTGATTAGAGATCTTATGCCTCAGAACATCCCGGCGGAGCCGACTTGGATTGAACCCAGGCCTGCTGGGGTGAGAGGTAATCACGCTTACCACTACACCACCGGCGACGCTTGTTAAGTTGCTTCACAGTGATAAAAATGTGAAAAATCTTAGGCGTTCACCTCTTTGTTCACCTTTCTGTCCACCTCAAATATTCCCAAGCATTCACAGCGATCAAGTGTTCTTGAATGATCAACAAAGCATTCTAGCACAATCAGATTAAAGCAAAGCATTCTGATCATAACTATCAGCAACGTCATTAATGCTCACGAACCCCCGAAATTCAGCCAGAAAACTTACTTCTAATTCAAGGAATCCTCCAAATAAGCTTCAATGTTCCATTTTTTGTTTATCAAATGTTAAATTCAGTCCGTTATATCCACAATACGCGCGCGAGGCTCAAAGGTTTGTAGACTACTCAAAATTAGTTTAAATAACTACTACTATTAAATCAAATATTAAAAATCCATCAGCACCATCGTGGCGAACAAAACAGGTTTTGCAGTGCTACAACAATTTTTAAAAACGTCGTTGAGACAGCTATGTATGTATGTATGTTAGGTAGCCACCATCCCTTCAAAGATATTGTCTTGTATGCAGCTCCACTTAATAGCAAGATCAATTTGAGCTACCGATCTGAATTCACAATATCGCTGTATGAAGGGCCAAAAACGGAGGTGCGGACCCGTAAGCAGAGACACTTACACGAAATCCACGGAAATTTAAGAATCTCCTTCCAACGATACGATCCAACAAATCGAATAACACAATTCGCAATACTTATTAAGCTTCCTACAGGATGGTTTGTAAAGAAGGGCGCACCTATCTCACTGAAACTGTTGAAGTAGAATTCACACCACCACAATCGAATCGGTAGGATAAAGAAACTGAAATTTCAAGGTTATATTAAGCAAATATATATTTTTGTCATAGATATATTGTTATATATCATGTAAAGCTCTGACACATTTCATGCAATATAGCAAATAATATATACAAAAGTCCATCATTTAAACAACATTGTTTACAAGTTGCTCGGTTGCGTGGGATGAAATACAAGTTTACGTTAATGAATGTTTACATCACCATTAAACTTCTGATTTTTTATATGTGTAACATTTCTAACAATAAAATGAGATTACGAGAAAAATAAAGGAAAGATCTCACCCGATATGTTGCAAAGGAATCCATGACATCACGATGATTTCGAAGAGCTCCAATAGATATGGTGCCGCTACTTCTTCAACCGGTGTTAAAAACAGCACTCTCGCCTTTCGGTTCTCACACAGCAGAGCAAACCCCATCATCCACGAAATACACTCTAGAGGGATCTCAGCAGAGAAAAAAAGGACTGCATCCACTTTCTATCACCAATCACTCGCGACGGCAGCTCCTCACCGGCCCAATCAACTCGCGACCAACGCCGAAATCAGAACCAAACCAGGGATGTGTTCATAATTTATTATATAAATAATGCTCATGTTTAAAGTTTGCCATACAAGTGTATCCGCGGCATTACACTGACCAGCAGACGATCACTTTTGTAAGCCGTAAACCCGCTGATTCACGGTAACATCGACCACCGAATCACCACCAAAACTCGCGACGGACACATTATCAGCACTTTGCCCGGCTAATTTGCCAACCGGACCCGTGTTCAAACTCGCACACGGTGACGAGACTCTCGATAGAACTACACGATGAAAGCGTGACATCCGAACACGGTGATCCAGCCTCCCGGGAAGCAATCGCACACTTACGCCTAAGAGAAGAGGTGACAATACGGGGGCGAAAAAAAAACACTTTTCTGTCAAACGTGAACCAGCTCCTGATTGGCCGATTTCATGTGCGTAAGATAGAGATAGAGATAGATAAAAATAGCGATAGAGATAGAAATAAAAGAGGAAGAAGCCAATTGTCACCTCTTCCTCTTAGACTTACGCTAGCTACAAAAAAAAAACATCCGTGCAAAGAAACGGATCCAATAAACGTCACTCTCGCGAAAGCACACCCGTCGTCGTCGAACGGTAAAAAAATGAATCGGTGGGCAATTTTGTGATACGGAATTTCCACAATAAACCGAGAATGCACGAATTTCACCACATCCAACTGCGAAACACGTTTAGGAGCACTTTTGGTACACTTTCGATCAAACACACTTAATTTTTTTTTTTTCAAAAATATATATCATCACCGCGTAAATAAAATAAAATTAAAATTATCATAAATATGCCACAAATTTTCTGGTCCGGGAGAAAAAATCAAACAACGCAGATAGCGTCAAATCTTTGGTGCTTGCAAACATGATGAATCATGTTTTCTTTCTCGATTCTAAAACTTCTCGGAAAGCGAGAAAACCACCAATCACACACGTATAACCGTCCGGGAGGCAAAGTTCCAGCGCTAATCCGGCAAATGCAACCGAAAACTATGAATGCGAACGCTCGCACAAAACAGAGAACACACTTAAAACACAACCGTATCCAAAGGCATTCGAAACTGAACTGAAAAAAGTCGTTGTGACAGCTAACCATACAAAATAATCCGTTGCAAACTTCGTCAAGATACACAATTAGTTAATTTATTAAAAATAAATTCATTAGATAACTGTTAAAAGGACAGATTAAACATGTGAAATGCAATGTCTCTTAAATTCTGTAAGTGTAGTTCTACATCCTTCAGTTACATTCTTAACTTGAAAGCTTGACTAGAAAGAAGGCTACTACCTTCAGCAAAACTGTTCAAATGGACAAGACCTATCGGATGGTGAACAGTTATGTTTAACAATCCCGTCACCAGGTAGCGCTAGTATGCCGTTTAACATTTAACTACTTGCTTTAACTTTAGAGCTCGGCTGATAGAAAGTTGCTGTGTATGGCAAAGTTGCTCACAAGTCAGTTTACAGCAGGCCAATGACAAGAAGTCATTCTCGCTTAGGCATCATATCGTACGTGATAGCGGGCCCAACGCATGTTTTTGTCATTATAGCCCTATCAGAAACATGGCTTAAAGGGTGTCTCAGAATAGATAGATGTTACTTACTATAAGAACTAGCAACAATTTTCATACTTCAGAAAATTTGTTCTGAATTGTTTTGTACCTGAATAAAGGGAAGCATTACTCTCTCCGCTGTCCCCCTATGGACTCGATCCAAAGGCCCGCCCATCCTATCTAATATTGCTTTTTTTAAATGGCTGCAGCTATTTTCGCTGAACATGTTTCAAGCTGCATTTAGATGATTTCTCATTCATTCTGGGCTAAAATTCATAATGATGAATACATTTTGACTGGAAAGATATCATTGCAGAGATCCAGAGACCACGTCTTGATTGCGAGCCGCATGTTGGACAGCGCTGGCTTAGACTCTTACTAGCAGTAAGAATTATTAAAAAAAAAATAACAAATGCAATTACTGTTGCTCGCATTTGCACTATAAGTATAGTCTATTGAAATCTCAACAGCTCGATCCAGCAACGCGAGTTTGCATACCTTCCTGAACACTACTGTTTGCTTGCACTACTGCTAGGGAAATTGCTGCTGTAGCATAAAAATAACATAGGAAAATTGTTCAACAATACCGAACTGGAGTGGAGTCAGGGCAAACAAGGCAACATTGTTGCAATTCCAAATCTCTTCACAGTCGCTATTCGTGCCAGAGAGCTTCAGCTTAGTTCAACCTTCACCCACGCTCTTGCTCTGCTCCTGCCGGTTGGCTTTCGTAAGAAATCGTGAGCACTAGCCTAGGGTGGCGACCTATGCAATACCCCTTCTCCGGGTCTCCATTACACCTACCTCCAGTCAGTTCGATCCTTGGGAGTGTAGGATATGTCTCAGTATGAGCGTACTCGTTTACAAGAATAATAGTGCCGTTGGTTGAGCAAGACTTTTGGCTTTTTCATAGGCTGAAAAATACGTGGTACTCCCAAAATGGCTCTATGTGTTCACTATCATCAGGATAGCAGGGACAGGGAGCAACGTGACTCGCCTGGTTGGTCGTGCAGGCACGAAAATATTTAAATTGCTGCTGGAAATGAAGAGGAAAAATTTAATCTGAACTTAACGTGTTCTACACATTTAATTCCTGAACAATGATTTCGTACAAATATTTTACTGGTTATTTATGTAAGAGTACAGTTTATGGGCCATTTTATGTCGCTATGCTCGTTTGGTAGCACTATTTATGGCGGCATGGATGGAGGCATAGGGGGTTTAGTGAGGCGTACTGCGAGTAGATGGGTCATTGAGCGGGATGGATTTGGGATGGAAGTTTCGGTAGAATAGTGAGCTCCCATTCTAGCTCCGTTAGGCCGCCCCATAAAACAAGAAGCTTAGCGCGGTGAAGTGCAACTGGAAGCACGTTGCTGAAAGCTGGGTGAGATTTTGTTTTACGAGTGCAAGTAAGTATTGCAATGGAACACAGTGATATACGATAGTGACACGTGTAGGGTTTGCTGGTTTGTTGTGCCTATGGTGAGTTGGAAGTGTGACCGATATTGGCGAGGATTTATCGGCGGCGTTGCTAACTTTTATAGGCTCGTATTAGGTATAGGTGGTGATTGTGGCTCGATGCACGCATGATTTTTTGCTGTGTTAAAATGAAGCTTTATGGCTTGCCATTTTGCAATGTGCGTAGTTTTAAATCTGATATTTGTACATATACGAATTGGAATTAGTGATGTAGAGTTAAACCATGAATACATTTGGATTGAGAAATGATATACAGCTAACTTTCACTTGCTGGATTTTCTGTACGTCGATGTTTTCCTTAACTCGATGATTTTCAAAGTCCCTTCAATTTTACAAGCATCGCTCCCTCTCTAACGTTATGTTAATGAATTCAAATTTTTGTTTTCTATAGTAATCTCTTTCAGTTGGATGAAAATAATCCGCAGTTCCTTTAATCGTATGCCAAGGAGCGAACTATTGATCTGACGCTGCCCGTGATGAAATTGTAACAGATTCATTAGTGATAATTTGGGCCATTTTTTCAAATTCTTCGATTGAATTCACTGCCATAAAGTGTCCGGGCTTTCGGACAATTCGGAGGATTTATCTCTTTTGGCACGTATTGCACATGGTACATGGCTTTGTACATTGGCGCAGCTAATGGGGGTGCCAATAGGGCCAGGGCCCCAGAATTAAGGTGGCCTCCCTCAGAATTTTTAGATTTTTTTTTTTCTAATGCACCGATATTTTGTCATCATTCAGCATGTCAAGTTCGAAGTTAGCCGACGCCGGTGGTGTAGTGGTTAGCGTGACTGCTTTCCAACACCCCGATGGGTCTGGGTTCAATCCCAGCCGAGGTCGGTGGGATTTTTCTGAGGCATAAAAATCTCTGGTCACATCTTCCTTCGGAAGGGAAGTAAAGCCGTTGGTCCCGCCCCATATGTGTGTTGAATGGGTGCGATATCCTACGCAGGTGTGGAAGCTGCCTTCTTGCACATTCGATTGCCGTCAATGGATGGCAATCGATGTCCGTCGGTGATTGGCACTAGATTGCGGAACAGAGACCGACGTTAAATAAAGTAAAAAAAAAAGTTCGAAGTTACTATTTAACAGCGATTAATATAATTGAACCACAAACAAAGCTTTGTTTAAAGTCCTTTAAGTTGACTACTGTTCTTATATTCTGGAATAAAAGAAACAATTTTGAGAAATTATGGTACATATATCGATATTTAATCGATAGACGTTTTCAGGCTCTACAAATTGGCCATGAGTCCAGGGAATGGTCTTCAACTTCTGAGAACTTCGTCAAACTTTAAGGACTTGTAAGAAGTTCAAAGAAAATCGTAAAAATTGAAGAAACATAGTAGAAATTCTGGGAAGTTCATAGATCTTCAGAAAAAAAAATCGTAGAAACAAGAAACTTGGAAAAGTTCTGAAAACTGCCTAAAATTGGAAAATTTATTTTAGGAGCTTCCTAGAAAATAAGGGAGCCTCTACATAATATAAGGGCACTTTTGTTAAGCCTCATGGACTTGGGATAGTTGTAGAAATTAGGCACAAATTTTATAAATTTCGTGCGTGAAAGTTCGTGGAAAATCAACGAAAAACGTAGAAGTGCAGCAATCTTTGTAGATGTTTTGCAAATTTCGTAGAGTTTTGAGGAGCTGCGTAAAACATCATATAAGTGTACGGAATTTTGAAAAAGTTCAGGAAATTTCGTAGAAGTTCTAAAAATATGAGTTTTGTAAATGTTCAGGAAACGTTGCATGTTGCATTCATACATCCTTCCTAGACAGCAGAAAATATTCAAAAGATCTCCATATAGATGAGATATTTGTAAAGATCTTGGGATATTTTTCCAAGACTTCAGCTGGATCATGTCAACTGTAGGTTTTTTTTTTTTTTTCCTTTGGTTTGTTTTTTCCGTCGATCTTGTTTTCCGTGCTGAGCACCAATGCTACCGACGTGCCAGGAAGGCAGCTCCCACACCTGGACCCTACCTATCGACCCATCAACTCATGAACCGGGGACCAACGGCTTTACTTCCCATCCGAAGGAAGGTGTGATCAGAGATGTTATGCCTCAGAACATCCCGGCGGCGCCGACTGGGATTGTTGGGGTGAGAGGTAATCACGCTTACCACTACACCACCGGCGCCGTTGTACTGTAGGTTGTTCAGGAAGTATTCAAAAGTTTACCAGCTAATTGAATCTGATGGAATCTTGAATGATGAATCTACATTTTATGGACATGTTTGTACATTCTCTTTATGGAAGACCCGTGCCTTGGTGATTTAGCTATCAGCCGTTCCATAGCAAAACGATATAGTGGTTATCAGAATTTCATTAAAATTTATAGTTTTGTTTCTTATCGCAAAATATTTGACTCCTATGTTTTATTTTTTATTAGGGTGACCATTTACATGTTAGAGTGGTCGAAGAAAATATTTTTTACTATGAAAATTTGAACCACTGGGCCGAGGGGATAGTTGTTCTCACAAGTCCTTGTAGTTCTGCCTAATTTTCCGCAAGCGTAGCAAAATATTATCTTACGCTTTGTGCACTCTCTCCAGGTATGACCAGGTTTCTGGCAATTCCAACAGGCCATTTTATTGGGTTCTGTCCATCTTTGTCCCGTCTGCTGGTTAGAAGACGTATTCTGCTGAGTCCTTCCAGCCAAAGTCGGACGACTATTCTTCTGCGATTTCTGGATCTCTTGGACAGGAACATCCTCTTCTTCTGTGTACTCACAGCAAGAATCCTCAGCCTCAATATGATGTACATCGTCTCCCATGTTGTTTGGTGACCTATAGAAATTAAGGTCACTTGCATCTATTTTATGATTAATTTCAATCAGATGCTCAAGATCGTATATGTCCATTACTAATAATCTTGATCGGTAGTTCGAATAATGATCTCGGCGAGAAAGGGCGCTGCAAACATTGGTTGAGTTTCTCAACCTCTGTTACGTACGCAACGAACGTTTCACCTCTTCGTTGTTTTAAGTCACGAAATTGGGCCTTGATTCCTCTGTCACCATTAGGGTTTCCATATCGGAAGCGAATTTCATCTTCAAATTTACTCCACCGAGTGAATCTATCCTCCCTAGTAAACCACCAATCATACGCCTCTCCTTTTAGGCGATGATGAATGTTCTTCAACAACTCCTTATCCGAGACATCTTCGTGTCGAGCCAATTTCTTGATGTTGTGCAAAAAATCTTCAAGTTGCATCGATCTGTTGTTGTTGTTGTTGATTTGTTGTCTGTAATTTCTTGAATTCCTCTTTCTGACTTCTTTCTCTGTGTTACTATCATCGTTTGAACTTGGAGTTCTTTCGCGACGCAATCTACGGGTTTCTTTTCCCTTTTCATCACGATTGCTAGTGGGTTTTCGATCCCTCGAATTTCTATCTGACTTCCTCGTATCTCGAACATCTTTATCCCTTTTATGTTTGTTATATGCATATTTGCACCCTTTTCTTTCTTTATCGACTCTATTTTTTCTTGATTTCCTGTCATAATCTGAATCTTCCGAATTTTCATCCGAATAATCTTTATTCTGTCTATGTTTTGACACCTCAGGTTTCTGATCGTGGTATTTCTCCCTTGCACCTGTACCATCACACCACGGGCAACTACATGCGATTCCTTTAGCTCCTGATAAGCATGTTGGTTCGGAAACCTTGAATGTTGCCTTTTGATCTCCATCCTTGGATTCTGTAACCTTTCCTCTCCCTACCTCCTACACTCACCAAGTGATATTAATTTTTCATTGTTTTTCTTAACATAACACATTGACTAGAAATAAGGTTCCCGTCTTGGAGATCCCCGATCTTAGTGTTAGTCTATGATCCTGTAACGGGACTCTATACCGGTCTTACAGAAAAGGCTCTAACACTACCACAAACTCGCTTTTCAGGGCAAATCTAGAGGAAACAATCGAGAAATTGGTACTTACCCTACGTAATGAACCTCACAATCATTTAGTTGGACTTCTTCTTCAAATTTACGAATGCCGAACATTGAGGTTCATGCAAATGTATTAAGGAAGCAGAAACAAATACAGTCAGGAATCCTTATTGCCGGGGTAACGGGGGCGTGAATAAGGAACCGCGAATAAGGATACCCACAGCTTATGGGATTTTCACTAATGGGGGCTGTAGTGGATTATCTCATTTGTTTCAATACATAAAGCTATACTGTCTTCGACAAAGTTGCTGTACTGGGTTAGACCAACAAGCCTGTGCCATTGGATTTGGGTTAAATTGAGAACTACACCGCTAGAGGCGCTTCACTTTTATGTTACTTATGACGGGTGCTATAATATATGGAGCATATTTCCAACATAGAATATTTCGTGATTCTGACCATATAGAAAGTTACTGTCTTCATCAAAGTTGTTCAGGTGACCAAGTCCTTTCGAATGGTGGCCATATTAGTACAGAACTCTCTCACTACGCAGCGCTAGTGTGCATGTGCAATTCCTATATAAACTGTATCTCGAGAGCCTGGCCATATAGAAAGTTGCTGTTTTCAGCAAAGTTGTGCAGGTGAGCAAGTCCTTTCGGATGATGTTCATAGTAGTTCAGAACACGCTCACTACGTGGCGCTAGTGTGCAAGTGAATTTCCTGTATAAGCTGTATCTCGAGAACCTGGCCATATAGAAGGTTACTGTCTTGAGAAAAGTTGTTCAGGTCACTAAGTCCTTTCGGATGATGGTCATATTATTTCAGAACCCTCACACTACGCGGCGCTAGTGTGCACATGAACTTCCTTAATATGTTATGACTACAAAGCTTGTCCATATAAGATGTTGCTGTGCAATGTGAGATCAGGAACCGGAAAAAGAATGACGTGTAGAGGCCGGAAATCGATGTCAGATGCCATTTTGGAATCCAAGATGGCGGCCATCGGTTCAAGAAAAACTGTCAAATACCGTACAATATGGATATTTTTGGAAAGGGGATGACGTGTAGAGGCCGGAAATCGTTGCCAGACGTCATTTTGGAATCCAAGATGGCGGCCATCGAGTCAAGAAAAACTGTCAAATACCCTACAACATGGGTATTTTCGGATAGGAGATGACATGTAGAGACCGGAAATCGGTTTCAGATGCCATTTTGTAATCCAAGATGGCGGCCATCGGGACAAGAAAAATTGTCAAATACTCTACAATATGAGTATTTCCGGAAAGAAAACGACGTGTAGAGGCCGGAAACCGTTGCCAGACGCCATTTTAAAAACCAAGATGGCGGCCATCGGTTTTAAGAAAAACTGTCAAATATCCTACAGTGTAGGAATTTCCGAAAAGGGACGTCGTGTAAAGGTCAAATATACATTCCAGCCGCTATTTTGGAATCCAATATGGTGGCAACATGTTTTCCATAAATAAGGCTTACCAAGCATATTGAGTATAATTTATTGTGTATAGCGTATCATTGAGCAAGATCGCATCGTAACGTGGAAAATTCCTCAAAACAATAAAATGCTTTGATGCTACAGATTTATTCCACATTTTATTTTCTCTTTCGATAACAAAGAACCAACCAGCGCTGTCATGTTTTATGCATTCTAGTCACTCTCGTTCTTTCACACCGTGAGATGGGTCTCGACTTCCCTTAGCAAATCTTGCATTTTTGCACTCCGTTCAACATTGCTGTCCAATGTGCAGAAACTTTCGACCTCGGAGAGTTGATTTAGTTTTAACTCGATTTCTGCCGCACCAGGTGGTGGATGAAAATATCAATTCACTGTAGAGGGGTCCAGGAATAAATCTGTAGTTAACGATAGAAAAAATAAAACAAAACAATTAAAAGCGTTTTATTGTTTTGAGGAATTTTCCACGTTATGTTGCGATCTTGCTCAGTGATACGCTATACACAATAAATTATACGCAATATTCTTGGTAAGCCTTATATATGGAAAACATGTTTTTTTTAACTAGTTCGTTTATTTTGAAGGCTCAATCACGTTAGCTTTACGGAGCCGATAGTTCATTGTTCTTTGTTTGTAACCGAATTCACTTAATTCTTTGTCTAGTAGGAGTTGGGCCGAATATCCGCGGCTTACTCGAGGTAAGAGAGGTACATTGTCGAAGGATAGAATCAGGGGAGGAGCTTGGGGGTAAGGTTTCGTTATCTCATCAGAGCGTTGTCACCAGTATGAACGGTAGTGCGGTTCTAGTTACGTCTGGAGTTCGATCGGCTATGGTGACCATGGAAAACATGTTGCCACCATCTTGGATTCCAAAATGGCATCTTGCATCGATTTCCGGCCTCTACACGTCGTTTCCTTTCCGGAAATACTCATATTGGAGAGTATTTGACAGTTTTTCTTGACCCGATGGCCACCATCTTGGATCCCAAAATGTCGTCTGGCATCTATTTCCGGCCTTTACACGCCGTCTCCTTCCAAAAATATCCATATTGTAGGGTATTTGACAGTTTTTCTTGAACCTATGGTCGCCATCTTGGATTACAAAATGGCATCTGACATCGATTTCCGGTGTCTACACGTCATCTCCTATCCGAAAATACCCATGTTGTTGGGTATTTTACAGTTTTTCTTGAAACGATGGCAACCATCTTGGATTCCAAAATGGCGTCTGACATCGATTTTCGGTCCCTACACGTCGTTCCTTATCCGGAAATACCCATATGGTAGGGTATTTGACAGTTTTTCTTGACCCGATGGTCGCCATCTTGGATTGCAAAATGGCGTCTGGCATCGATTTCAGGCCTCTACACGTCGTTCCCTCTCTGGAAATACCCGTATTATAGGGTATTTGACAGTTTTTCTTGACCCTATGGCCGCCATCTTGGATTGCAAAATGACGTCTGGCAACGATTTCCGGCCTCTACACGTCATCCCCTTTCCAAAAATATCCATATTGTACGGTATTTGACAGTTTTTCTTGAACCGATGGCTGCCATCTTGGATTCCAAAATGGCATCTGACATCGATTTCCGGCCTCTACACGTCATTCTTTTTCCGGTTCCTGATCTCACATTGCACAGCAACATCTTATATGGACAAGCTTTGGAGTCATAACATATTAAGGAAGTTCATGTGCACACTAGCGCCGCGTAGTGTGAGGGTTCTGAAATAATATGACCATCATCCGAAAGGACTTAGTGACCTGAACAACTTTTCTCAAGACAGTAACCTTCTATATGGCCAGGTGCTCGAGATACAGCGTATACAGGAAATTCACTTGCACACTAGCGCCGCGTAGTGAGCGTGTTCTGAACTAATATGAACATCATCCGAAAGTACTTGCTCACCTGCACAACTTTGCTCAAAACAGCAACTTTCTATATGGCCAGGCTCTCGAGATACAGTTTATATAAGAATTGCACATGCACACTAGCGCTGCGTAGTGAGAGAGTGCTGAACTAATATGGCCACCATCCAAAAGGACTCGATCACCTGCACAACTTTGCTGAAAACAGCAACTTTCTATATGGCCAGGCTCTCGAGATACAGTTTATATAGGAATTGCACATGCACACTAGCGCTGCGTAGTGAGAGAGTTCTGAACTAATATGGCCACCATCCGAAAGGACTTGGTCACTTGAACAACTTTGCTCAAGATAGTAACTTTCTATATGGTCAGGATCACGAAATATTCTTTGTTGGAATAATGATCCATATATTATAGCACCCGTCATAAGTAACATAAAAGTGAAGCGCCTCTAGCGGCGTAGTTCCCAATTTCCCTGAATCCAATGGCACAGGCTTGTTGGTCTAACCCAGTACAGCAACTTTGTCGAAGACAGTATAGCTTTATGTATTGAAACAAATGAGATAATCCACTACAGCCCCCATTAGTGAAAATCCCATAAGCTGTGGGTATCCTTATTCGCGGATAGCCCGGCAATAAGGATCCGGCAATAAGAGATACCGGCAATAAGGAATCCGGCAATAAGGATTCCTGACTGTACTACATTTACGAAGATGTTATATTTTAAGCAAAAATAAAAGAACGTGTGCGCATATAAACAATGTTCGTTGGCTGTAGATCCGTAGGAAACGTCGATCTTACCGGGGTGGATGAGAGAAATCTTGACACGTACCTTTACGAGCGATACATCGATCGCTGCCGAGATGATGGAGAGTGAGCAGATGGATATCGCTGTCGTGGTGATGAAGAGCGACACGCTGATCGCCGCCGTGGTAGTGGGAGGCGCTGCCTCGATCGCCGTCGAGATGGTGGAGAGCGATGCGCCGATCGCCGTCGGTGGTGCAATACACTTATCGCTCGCCAACACGTGTTGACACCAATGCCTTCGGAATGGTGCGGTTGTCTGGGTTTTTACCTCTCGTCGAGATGACTGTCCAAAGAGGTAGATTCATCCACGTGGGGATGATTTGGATACGGGATGGTGGGACCGTATGGTAACGGACGGCTTGGCTGGCTCGAACGGGAGCACTAGATTTTCCCTGTATCTTTTCGTGCACTTTTGGAAGTGAGTTTTCCGTGGGACAAATTATGCACTGTTATTTTATATCTGGCATATGACGACCGACCAACCTCTAACTACACCAGACCTGGGCTTCCGGTCGAGTCGGCGTGCTTTTCTGTCACTAAGGACACCACACACTAAATAATTTCCCCCTCACACTATTCACACGAAGTGAAACAATTCAGATTCACTGCACTTTAATTGGATTTACAACGCCCGATAGTAACTTTTTCTGCTTCTCAGACTTCGTTCGAGAAACCGCAATCACCGTAAACTAGTGTTCTTTATTTTTGTTTTCACGACTAGCTCGCGATCCGCATGTCCAGATGCCTTATATACCTTCCTCGCTCTTGAACTTCTCCAGCATCTCACACACTTACTCTCTCCAAATCTTGCAAATAGCCCATTTCCTTTTCCGCCAGATTCATCAGACGCCAAGTTTGGAGGATTCTCATCGACAGTCTCTCAGCGATTCAGTAGATTCTGTGGCTCACTGATGTTGACGGTTAATATTTCCTCACTGCTTATGGGTTAATTTATTTTGAGAATGGTTCCGACGCCACTGTTGTTAGTAACTCTATCTAGAATGTGTAACCGAAATTAATAGTATATACTTAAACGTGGCATCCACCGCCCTCTTTTATAAACAATACTATTTTCATATTGAGTGGCATGCTACACTTTACATATTAAATAATAATTTGGTACGATTTGCCCACTATTCAGGGTAAATAAATATACATATATTTGAACCACTCTCACGTCCATGGACGGTAACCTAAACATTACTCGAGCCTGAGACCCGAAGATTCCGCGATCTGCTACATGGTTAGCATTGGAAACGCACCTCATACTCGGTCGACGACAACACTCGCCTGTGTTAGGTAAGCGACCATGGGTCTCCATGTATTTGGAAAAAATGATGGACACAGCAAAAAACAGTGTTTTTTTTAATTATTTTTGGGCTCATCACGTACCGATGGGAACCCGTTAATTACAATCCTACCATACCTTTTTTATTAATTAATTTATTTGTACAGGCTCAATCGAATAAACTTTACAGAGTTATCATATGCGTTATACATAATTGATGTCTTAAATCCAGATTTAAAGGAACTGAACCGATTACTCGCGGTCATCTCGAGGTTAGTAGAGATTTACAGTTTTATGGATGGGGAGAGGGAGGAGGAGGATTGAGCTTTGATTTACGATACAAATATTTCATTATTCCTAAAACATGAACTTATTCCTATTCAATTTGGTATCCACAGTGTAATTATACAATGATTACAGAAACAAACATTAAAAAAAAACTCACACGAACAAAACAAAAACTAAACACAAGGTTAGTCAAACTTACAATCTAAGGTTAATATTTTTAAAGAAAACATATATATGTTTCATCCTACCATACCTACCTGATCTATTTCTATTGACGTCTAAGGTGTTGCACTTCTTCGTCAAACTTCTATCATTCGCTTTAAAATATTTAAAAAAAAAATAATCAAATTGGCGCCACCTCTCTCCACTTGGATTGAACGGACAAATATTACCTAGTAGAAACGAAAGTTTAAGTACCGCTTTAAAATACTTCAAGCAATCTTTAATGACCAATTAGTGCGGTACCCTATGTCGTTCATGCAATATGCAAAAATAAAACTCATTCGAATTTGCATCTTCTAACGCACTGACATGGGATGCACTGCATAAAAGGGAAGATGGGAAAAAACAAATTTGCATCCATTTTTGCCGTGGAATGGCACTTTATCTCCACCCTTCTTTTCCCCTTTATGTGTGCGCTTGTTTGCTCGACTCCTAGTGAAACCTTCCGGTCCTGTAGCAAAACCAGGCGAAGGTTTTCCTATTTATTCTTTGCTTTCATGTAAAATTATTCAGCTATTTATTCGAAGAATACCGATGATGCAATGAAAGACTCATCCCTTGCCTTTGCCACTTTCCCTTTGATTACCCCAGGACGTGCTGTATGTCGACTTTCTTTGGTAGAGGCGGAAGGTTGGTTCACCTCTTTATTCATTCAGTCCTCTGCCATCAGACGGATTTGATAGAATCTCCTAGACAAGAACCATGCACACAAACCAGTAGAATGTTAACTGCGTCAATATTTTATGTTAATTTCTTCTTCCCTTTTTTTCGTCGTCCCACTGGAACAATCTCGGAGAACAAAGCGATAGTTATGCATAGAAAGAAGGGAACAAAAAGCTCGCATGAATGCTTTGTACCTCATGTATGATGGGTACTTGTTCCACAGGAAAGCCATTAAATTCAAACGCTTTTAAATCTATAAATTGCATTGGAGGTGGATACATAAAGGTCCTTTGATTGGCACTTTCCAAAATTGTGCATTGAGCATTTGTCAATAACGTGGAACGTTACCAGCAAAAGCGAAGAATACACGATGCACGTCCAATGATTGAAAGGTGAAAGCATCACTACAATGATCACCGAAACGACGCAGAGGTATTGGACCAAGACAACGGAAGAAACGACTTCATCGATTCGATTGATGTGAGAGGTGAGCTACAATAAGCGAAAAGTTAAGAAGACCAGCAAGCAGCAACAAGTCAGCTAGCTTTGCCTTTAAATTAAAGGAGACGAACTAGAATGTTAGAATTAATGAGCGATCAACTTCGAGATTTAAAATTTAGTAACTGTATCGGATGGTTTCCCCTGGAATCTATCATCAACAAAAAGCGGACAAATGAAAATTATTCACCGAAACCATTTATTTACCATAATGATAAACGAATCAGTTAGGCCAAGTTAATTACTCCGGAACTTAATCCAAATGATTATTACTGATGGATGATTTCTAGAGCACTTTGAGCATACAGTTCTTTGTCATTCTCACTCGTACGCCTAACAAAAGATCTACATGGTTCACGGTAATTCGGCCCTGTTTGCGCCAGAAAGTGGAATAATAATGAAAATGCTTTCTGAAAGCACAGATCAAAATATGATCCTATATTAGCTAGCTACTTGCAACGATTTTCATAATTTGATAAGAAGCTTCCCACACTACCGAGAAGGTTTTCCTTCTCCAACCATGATCCATGAACCGAACTGGTGGAGGACGTCCGTATCTATATTGGAACTCAAATCAATTAGCCACGGAAGGAGCATCCGACATTATGGAGGAGCACCATGATATTAATTATGCTCGGCTGTCTTTTTATTGCTGCGACCGAATGCTTTCATGCACAGCATCGCTTGTATGCTTCCGACGCATTTTCTCCATCTACTATGTAGGTGGACACATTCCACATTATTAACAAGGGGCTAATGAAAAATGGCCAGTCATAAAGAATGTTATTCGGAACAGGTTCTTTTTTTTTTGTTTTCGCTCTTTCCTGACTGAAATGAATTGCTTCTGCTGAAAGGACAAAAATAGTTATGCGAAAGTGGCAATATAATTCACATTAAGCGTTACATTATTCGGCGGTAAACAAGGGAATTAATTAGCGCATGCCGAGACTGAGGGGCTAGTTGGAATGTAATATGGATTTCTGAACCGTGTAATAACTAAGGTGTGATATTCTATTAGGTAAGGTTCACAAGGGCAACATCACAAGTGTTATCGACGGGTTTTCATGCAGAGATCGAAATTCTCGCTCAGCTGCATGGTAAGCGTTTCCTCACTCAAGCTAATTTTCGATCAATTGTAAATCGGTCACATTTTCATCTCTTCCTTTTTTCACTGATAAATCATTATCCTCTCTCATGTATAAAATGGAAATATCTCTCTCCGACAACCAACGAAAATGTTTTTTCATCTGGATTAACAATAGAATAGGGCCCATTAGCATTTGTAAACAAACCGTTCCAAAGCTCTTTCCTCACAAGCCAAGGTCACCCACGCAAACTTTCCCCTATCCGATGATGGTGTTGGTTTGCATGGGCTACCTTCACTTTGTGAGAAACGGGCTTTATAATGGTTTGATTACAAATACTGATGGGCCCTTTTCTACTGTTGATCCAGAATTGGTGTTGACGGCGTTGTGGGTTACCGAGAACGCAGTGTCCTATCCAGCGTTACCAGATATTCCGATTTATCGGTATTTATACAGACTTCCGTACTAGATACCGATATACAGATAAGATTCCTCAGAATACCGATTTTTTAAATTTTATACCGATTTATACCGATGTTTATTAAATGATCAAAATTACTATTGCCTAACCATACACGAATTTTTGAGAAATTACTGTGAGAGACTTGTATATTTTTAAATAACTCCTATTTTTGAGCTCTCAAAATTCATAAAAAAAAATCAGCTTTGAAAATTTCATATGCTTGATACTCATTTGACTAATGTTTCAATTTCTTCACTGTTTTTGGCTACCCATGAATCGAGAAACTGTCGATAGCTCTTTCCGGTTATTCCTAAAGAATCGCGAAATACTTTTTAAACATTTTTTAACTTCCTAAAGTTTTTGTTCATTTCTAACTTCCTGATTTTTTTTCCAACTTTCGCCTGGAATTTTCTTCCACCTTATACCATAACTTATTTCTCGATTCCTCCCGAAAACTTATTTCAACTTCCCTCAATTTCGTCAGCCCTCGCCCTTCTCCCGCCAGATTTTTTTTCAACTTCCCCTGAACTTCAGGGATGTTTCCAGATTTTTATTGCGGATTCACACTAGCTGCAAGAACTTTTAAGAAGTTCTGAAACTTCAGAAAAGTCTACACTTTTGACTAAGCTCCGGTACATTAAAGATAGTTTCATTAACCTCTGTTCAAATTCCAAAACCCTAAAATTTCAGGAAAGTCCAGCGAACTCCAGTGAACTTACGAAAACATCAGAAATCAGAAAATCAAGTTCTCTTCAGGGAAATTTAATGGTTTTCAGGAAAGTTTCATTTGTTTTAGAGAATTGAAAGAACTTTAGGGAAGCTCTGTGAACATCAGGACAGATCAATTACCCAAGTAACAATTTAAGCTGAATTGTATGAACAATAGTTGATTATTGGTTGATTTAAGGTGTACGAAGCTGATTAACACCAGGTTGAATATACACCCAAGCAACACGGCTTGTCATAAAGAAGTTGAAAATACTTTGTAATGACTAACGCAAAGAATCACTAATACTTTAATATACATCATTTAATACATTTATACAACCTAAAAAGCGCAAGACGCGAAGCTTATACAACTAAATACTGGTCTTATAACATGTATTTTGGAAACATCATAAAAACCAGCGACAAAAAAAAACAATAAAAATATCTTGAGCATGGGATTCGATCACTGGTCCTTGGCGTGGCAGACTTGTTTCTACCTAACTAGACCAACACCGCTTGATGAAAGGTTTGTTATAAGTGTCTATCATGTTCTTGCCAATAATGGCATGAAAATTATTTTCTCGTTCAACACGCCTTCGATCCGTCATGAAGACGTTTTGTTAGTAGCAAAGCGTACATCTAATTGCCAGAATGTTATTTAAACGTATTTTCAACTCCTTATAAGACAACCTGCACATTTTCAGTTGTATTAATTTATGAGATGTCATAAAAAAGTATTTTCAACTTTCTTTATAACAAACCTCCGAATACCTCATAAGAAACTGTCAATCACGGCATGAAGAGACAGTCCGGCTCAATGGCACCGTCAATGTTTACGTCAATCTGGATTGATTTTGTATACGACAAGTTTTATAGTGGTATTAAAACAGTAAGATGCACGTTCAAATAACATTTAAAGATAAAAGCAAAAGAAAACTATTTTGGAAAATGTTGAATCAAAGAAGTATGAAGAAAACATCTTTAAACCTCTTATATAACGTAGGATGTTTTCTGCATCTCTTATAATACATTTATACAATAATCCGTTCTAATTCTTTTTCAAAAGATGTTTTATGTGTTACTTGGGCAGTTGATTAGTAGTGCATGAAGCGAATTGTATCCCCATAATTCAACCTCAGTAAGTTAGCTGATATAAAGACTAAACAAGACTTATTTAAGCTTAATACTACTCCACAAACCAGCAATGCGCTACAAATATTCTGATAGCCTGATAGAATAATCTGAATTTATTGCACAATATTTTTAAATGTCGTTAGTTGCATTTCCGACATTTTAGTTATTCTAAATTCACTGCCTACCTTTCTTATCCCAAGCAACACCAGCAGTAGAGACAATTGACAAGGAAGAGGAGCTTTTAAAGAATAGCTCCATCTAGAAGTGGACTGCGATGACGTCGGAAGTATTAATATTAGTATTCCTGTGTTTTGTCTGTTCACCACTTGCACTTAATTTTCATACCGCATTTCAAAAATAGAATTCAATAATAGCACTAAAATAGCATCAAAATACATCGCGCACTTGTGTCCACACTGTGTTTACTGAACTTGAAACAAGAAAAATGTTTTACTGTCACAATTTATTTATTACAATTCTGCATTGCTGTATAATACTCTTCCGGTTGCTATTATTCAACTTAATTTTGGCGTGCTTCATGTTAATGATCATACCTTCTGCCTCAAATATGCTTATGTGGTCGAGTGGGTATAGTTGACGCCTGTGAATCAGCGACTGCCGGTTCGAATCCCGAAATGTTAAGGTAATTTTTAGACATATAATAACAATATAAATATGTAAATCCAATTAGTCAGCAACATTCCAAAGCAGTCTCATAAAAAATATAAGATATGAAGCGGTCTTCCATTATATTTTTTTTTAATAAAAAATTAAGGCTGAACAAGGGTTGGAAAAGACTGTTGGTTAATGCATTGAAAAGTTTATAAATTAGATTGTTGTTAAGCTTTGGGCTGAATAAAATCACCAGATTTAGATGTTTAAAAGAAAAAAAAATCAAAAATAAGATTGACCGCCCACGGTTGCTGCTCTGTTATTACCAGATCAGCTGCAATTACACAGATAACCACCAGATGACGTTTGGGACTAACATTCATCCTCAATGTGTAAGAACTGGAGATCTAACATTTAGCAATACCAGCGCCGGCCGTGTCCGAATGCAGGTCAACTAGGGAATGGGAAGGAATGTGTTGACGTGGTACTCGCTGTGAAGGAAACCGAGAAATCCTCTGCGCTTCCACGAGAAATCACTGGGATGTTGGATGTGGGGAAAGGTTGCACACGCACACGCAGGGATCGTTTTTTGGTAGAGCGATTATAATACACAAACACACACACACAAACTCGCGCGCACTCATCCAATTTCTATTTTTAGATTAGGACCCACACTGTGGCAAGTGATGCGATCTGTGCTAAAGAAGAATTTGTTTTCATTAAAATCTAGTGGGTATAGAATAAGGCAAAGTGAAAAATTGCAAGGAAGGGGACGGGCCTGGGATTGAACTCCCGACCTTCTGCTCAGTAAGCAGAAACGGTAACCACTGAGCTACCGAGCCTCGTCACCAGATTTAGATGTTTAAAAGCTGAACAAAGGTTAAAGTGGTCTATGTACAACAATTATTAAAACTAAACCTGAATTAAAATCGTTGAAAGAACACTTGTTAAGCATCAATTTCTTACCTGGGTAATTTCAAGGAAATGCTGATATTTTAAAGGTTTTCCGAGAAACTCAGGCAATATTCTACAAATTTAGGAAACGTAAGAGAAGTTACATGACCATTCGAACATTGTGAGAACATTTTATGGGAAATTCCGTGGTTTTTAATGGCAGTGCCTAAAATTTTAAAAATTGGGAAGATCAAAGATCTTCAACGCTAATGATACAATAAATTCAAGAAAATTGTGAGAGCACTTAAGAAATTTCGTAATCTTCAAGAAAGTCCAGATACCTTCAAAGATGATTATAGATATTCAGGTAGCCTCATTATAATCAGAGAAGTTCCGAGTACTTGGAGGATGATCAAAGAGCTCTTAATCAGCCCCATTAACTTCAAGAAAACTACAAGAACTTTTAAGGAATTCTGTGAAATTATGGAATATTCCTAAGTGCATTTCAGAAATGTTCCGAAAACTTTAGGGGCGTTGCGGGGTCTTCAGGGATGTTCTATGAATATCACGAAAATTTGCTGGATCATTAGAACATCCCCCAGAAATCTCTTTCTTCCGGAATTATGTCCTTGTTTCTTTCGACTGTTCTGTAGGCGCTCAGGCTTCCGAATTTCTCCAGAAGTTTCTTGCAATCTACCTTAGGAAGTGTCTACCACCGTCTTCAGGACGTTTCTTCCGTCTTCTTCTGGAAGTGTGTCCATAAGCCATAGGTTTTCAATTTTTATTGGAAGGTTTTTCCGAGCTTCTTCTGGCTTCCCCCAGAACTGGCTACTTCTGGAATTTACTTGAATTTTCCGAAACTTTTATAGCTTCCTTTGGATGTCCTTTGGATTTTTTTATGGTTTCTGTGAATTTTACTAGAAGTTTCTCAATTCTTGTCTGGGTAGTTTCCGGATGTTTCTCCAACTTTTCTTAGAAGTTTCCTCCAATTTCTTCCAGAAGAGCTTCTTTCTTCTTTATCTAGATGTTCCTTCAGAAACTAATTTGGAGTTTTCTTTCAGAATGTACTTTCAAAAACAGCTGAAATATTAAATAAATTAAAATAGTAAATACAGATAAATACCGATTTTTTTAAACTTTGAAACTGATGAACTTTAATACAATCTGGCAACGCTGGTCCTATTGCTCCGCTGCTACCACCGTTTGACAGCTGTAGATTCGGCATCTATCAACCAACGTCGTATCCGTGCAACCACATCTTCCTTTCTCGGCCTCTCGTTGTACAGGCAAGTCGCGTGGTTAGCCCTCGCTCACGAGTGAGGCCGTGGCCAGGGTAGATGCAACACGCGACGCGACGCGATGCGACTGACGCAAGGAATAATAATAAATAATAAGATTCTTTTGAACTGGTCGCGTCGCGTCGCGAATCGCGTCTACCCTGGCCGTACCCTAACGAGTTTAACTATCATTTTGATAGTTAAATAATTTTACCGCTTATTTCCGTTTGGCTCGTGGCATAGGGCAGCTGCGAAAGTGAGTGAAAAGTTGTGCTAAATGTTTTTTTCCTGTTTGTGAAACGCAGTAGTGACCACGCCATTTTGTGTTTGACTGCGTGTGAATTCAGAGCGTAGGAACATTCTCTTCTCATTCTTTCTATTACCAGTAAGTCTAGTCAGCAGCTACAAATTCATCATGACGGTGCTTATTAGTTGATACCGAGGGGGGCGACACATCTAAATCTCAATTGTAGATGCTCAACAAATCTCACACTAGCGAATCAAACTTCGAAAAATCTTCTTTGAGTTCTCGCATCTACTTGCATCGTGCATAATCTTTTTGCAGGAAATCTTCAAAATCGTCATCAATCTTCTTCATATCTACTCAGCGTGCGCGCAGCTAACCACAATTTTTCCTGCATCGTAGATATAGTCGCCCCCCCCTCGTTTGATACCAGGTTAAAAAAAGGGTGCAACAGTTTTAAAGAAGAAAATTTCAAGAGAAGAAGCTAAAATTAGTGTTTTTTAGTAGTTCGAATTCATGATTTATTATTAGCTCACTATGGAATTGAGCAATTTTTTGAGTGCGTTTCATTAATTTGAGTAGGGTTGGTTTTTATGGCGAGGAGTATGGTTGGATCCCTCTCCAGGGGAGATATTGAATTATTAGTGACAGGGAATGGCAGACTCGTTTCATGCCAGTAATTGGCATAAATTAAAAACAATACGTTGTGAATAAAACAAATAAATAATTATTTCCAAAATTTGGTTTATGAACATCATTAGGAAAGATTGTTTACATTTTGAATCAAAATATCTTTTCTACTGATTCTGTATGCGTCTCTATTATAGGAAATATTTTTTTTTATTTCTAATGAACCTTTACAAATAATTTGATTTAGGTTAAGAGCAACAAAGATACGATAAACCAGTCGCTGTTCGCTGCATCCGTCTGAATTTATGATAATCATTCGAAAGATGTTTAATTTTAAATAACCGTTTAACTACTTAAGCATTTCAAGTTGGAATTAAATAACTGGAGAAGTGTGTGCTAGGTTGGGACGACAAGCATAGTGGTCGTTCTGTGTGAATGATCTTATGTTGCACCAGTTCGGGACGACTGGTATTGTTGATGTGTTGGAATCAGGGTTGCTTCCACTCACTTGCTATAAAAAAATATTTTTCAGAATTATGCAATCATTAGATGTTATAATGATATGTTGTACTAGTAAGTAACAATAAGAGGGTGTAAAGTATATGCTTGACTCATAAAACCTGTCAATTTCGCTTTCAGAGCGTCACAATCAGCGATCTTACGATTCGTGAGCGTTCACTCAGAGTGAGCGCTCACGAGTCGTAAAATCGCTGATTGTGACGCACTAAAAGCAATATTGACAGATTGTATGTGTCAAACATATACTTCATGACCTCTTCTTGTAATTTACAAGTACTAATTAGCATTATACTATTTCATGATTTCATAATTCCGAAAAACATTTTATTTATAGCAAGTGAGTGGAAGTAACCCTGGTTGGAATGAACATCACATCTTTAGCTGGATCGAAACGACCAGCCAAGTTATTCCCTGGGTCAAGACGACCAGCATGATGATTATTCGGTATGAATGATCGAAGATTTACACTAGCTTGGGACGACTCGTATGATTGGTGTATAAGAGTTAACACCATTGCTTAAAATTAGATCGAGTTGACCAGTCAAGTTGTGCGCTGGTTCGAATGATTTATGTGCAAACTAGCTCGGGACGAGTAAGAGTGGACACCATTGTTTTGAACTCGATAGGGGACCAGTTATATCATTCGATGGATCGAGACGACCAGCGTGATGATTATTCAGTTTGAATCATCTATGTTTTATAATAGCTCGGGATGACTAATATTAAAAAAAAATTTAGGAGTCCGCATCGTGTTCTCTTGCCATGCGGATCTATTTGCTTTTTGCTGAAGGAAGTGTTACTACTACCTAAAGCTACAACAAATTTAAACAGCACTTTTCAGTGCTCAATATACCTGTAAGTGTTCTACCTTGTTTGACTGTTATTCTTCTTCGATCCTAGTTTGGACCCTACCCGTGGTAATCCTTCTTAGATATCGATTTGGAAAATTCATCTTCGATCCATCAGATTCTTATAGTAATTTGCTTGAAAGTCGATTTGAATAAAAAATTTACTACTGCCATGGCGCCTAAGCTCAAAAGAAAAGGGCAATCTCTTGATCCCCCATCTGATGAAATTTATTTGAGCAATCAATTTGATTTGCTCACGGTTGATGAGAATGATCCATCATTCAGGAAAAATTCTAATAAACTTTCCCGGCTAAATGCCAAGAAGGAAAAGATTCCTCCTATCCACTTCCGATTACCATGCTTTTCGCACGGAACTTTTGAACTTCGTGAAATTTAAGATTTCACTACAAATTCACTACGGATTTAAATGTCTTCTCAAGTATCTTACTGAAAAGCAGCATATTTTTTTTACTTACGACACCATTACTGAACGTGTGTTCAAGGTTGTCATGAAAGGACTGCCCAGTGGTGAATCCCTGGATCAGATCAAAGATGAACTGGCAAAATTGCTTGAAGTTGTGCCACTCTAAATAATTAAAATGAAAATGAAATCCCGTCCTGGCGATTCACGCAACGGGATTTCTAATGATTTTTGTTTAATTCACTTCAAGTCTAGTGAACTAAACATCCTTAAGGCATTAGAAAAAGCTAGCCTTATGCTCCATATCCGAGTGAAGTGGGAACACTTCAGGAAGACTGGAGAAAATTTCCAAAATCTCATCCAGTGCCGTAAGTGTCAGGGATGGGGTCACGGAACAAAAAATTGCTACATGCCAGCTAAATGCATGAATTGCGGTGATTCCTCTCACGCAAAGGACGACTGTCCTATGAAGGAAGATCCTAAGAAATTAAATGTTCAAATTGTGATGAAAACCACAAATCCAATTTTTGGGAATGTAAGACTTGCAAAGCGATCCTACAATCTCGTTCTAAGCTACAGGTTCCCGAACAGGTACACATTCCACTGCTGTTAACAACGGTCAGCGAGGAACAAATTCTTCATTCGTACCCGTAGGTACAAATATCACCTCTGCTTCAAATTCTTCACCTACACCTACTCCCCTCGCTGCTAACAATGTTCTGCTAGTATATGGAGTTACTTATGTTTTCATTGCACCGGGTAGAAATCAAAATACTAGCCAACTTAATTCTAACGCAAATTTTGAAAATTTTGTCTTAGGAAGCATTACTGCTCCTAAAATAAATTTTTTACAGAAATCATTAATTGACATGATTACTAATATGCTTAAAACTGACTCCATGTTTGATGCTATTCAAACTGGAGTAAAATTTGCGAACAATATTGTCATGCCTTTGACATCAGCAATGGATTTTAAATCATTAAATATTTTAAATTGGAATGTCAAACTGAGTCATAATAGACGCAAAATTCAGCTCAATCAAACGTACTTTCAAATTTTTCAGTCTCGGAGTACTTAATTTTACATGACATGTTTGTTTACGTCTCATTCTTTATGTCAAAGATGGATTCCGTCACGTGTAAGATTAGGTATTTTTAAGTGTGCATCACAATCAGTATCGTTAAACAGCTGATTGAAAGAAGGCTTGGTACATTCTATCCATGTCGAAGATCTCTCCACGGGCATCAAGTTGGAGAAAGAAGTAACAAGCAACTGATGAATGTCACCTCCGGCGGTGAGCATCACTGACCCAGTCATTCCTGAGATTCACGGCATACAAACTGCGCTCGTTTTACAGCAGTTGCTCTCTTATGGTAGTGTGTAGGTGCGTGTGCCCAACGGTTTCTGTTTAAGTTTGCCAGCTTTGTTTGTAACTCACACAGTCGCGCCTACCAAGAAGAATTTGAAATGCGAAGGCATTGCTTTAAATTTCTTTGTCGTTTCGCTTTTTCTCATCATCGTACAGAAGTAGTTGCCAATGCGTTACCCGAGAAAAGAATGAAAACAAATTGAAAACTAAATTTGATATTTTGATATAAGCGTTCGTGATAACATATTTTGCCTGCCGTGTGGTTGAGATAACAGTAATCATAAAAAAATGGGATCTAAATGGTTTATGAAGGATATTAAAAAGATAACAAATCACGTTTTTTTTATAACAAAGCTATATATGCGTTTTGATATTAGTAATGTCGTAAATAAGAAACCAAATAAATAATCGTTCATAATTAACCAAATAAGCAATCAATATAACTATGGCAGGGAAAAATTATAAATCTAAATAAGTTATTATTTTGTTATCATGATATCAAAATTTAGTAATAGGAATGTTTTGAAATCTATTGGTTGATATCAAGATTCCAAATCAAAAAATGTTATCATTAAAGTGCAAATGGTGCCATACTAAAGTACAGAACCGGAAATAATCATCCAGTGGTACAAATGACAAGAAAGTATATAATAACAGACACACCTCTAATCAAAAACTGGCATTCGCAAATTTGGTACCCGAAGAAAATCCAAAAAATAAAATATGAAGAACGATTGAAGTTTATTAGATTCAATAACATAGAAATAGACGATGTGATTTTTTTTTTAAATTTATAGTGTAGTTTTCATGGCAAATTCTAGTGGAATCATAGTATATTCAATATAGGGCATACGAATCATGTGAAAAATTAGGCTACGATAACTCTTATATTATTATGAATGATCAAATCCTTCGCATCGAAAATATTTTAGCAGACATGAGCTATGAAATTTATTTTGTAGGGAGAGAACCGATAGTTAATGAGATTTTTGACAACAAATGTTTAATTATGAGCTAATAAATCAATTCAGCCTACGAAAGTTAAAAACAATATTCGACAATGTATAAGTTAAAGTATTAAAGACAAACAAGACGAAATCAGTTTTATTTCGAATTGAAAATTCAATCCGCAGGTAGATTAATTTCAATAAATGTTGTAAAACATAACTGTAAAAATCATAATTGTCTTTGCGATTTTCATTTAAAAAACAACAAGCATCTTGATTGACTCGTATGAAAACAAAATGTAGATTTCAGTGAATTTTATAAAATGTTCCTTTTATAAAAGAACACATTTTGTTTATAAATATATTTTTTAGAAATATCAAATCATTATCAAAATATGAATTTAACCGAAATTTAAAACAATACCAAAATACGATATCAACATGATTTCAAAAACATAGTTTGATTTAATTTTGATAGTATATTGATATCCGACTTTACTCGGAACCAAATAGATGGTAGCTTGGGATAAGATTTCCATCTTCAATGTACAACTTTATATATATAAGTACTGACGCTGGCCACGTCCTCATGGTCTTTGGATGATTAGTTCGACAATTGTTGTTACTAAGGACCGAGTTTGCCTCTGCATCTCCACAATTTCCACGGAAAGGATAGTTGTGTTAGTGGGTTGGGTTATTGCGGATCTTAAGAAAAATTCCGTTCGGCGGCTACCGTAGAGTTCTACCGCAGCTATTAAATTTCTACAACCATTATTAACATGATCTCAATACTGAGAAAAACAATGTGTTCAATAAAGTATTATCACTGGTGATTCTTTAAAACCTTGTTTATGCGATAGCTGCGGTAGAAAAATTTCTTCTTGGAATAACTAGTAAATCTGAAATTAATCTTTCGAAGAGCAATATTTTTAGATTGGATTAGGATTCATTGTGGTAAGTGATGCGGATTAGTAAAAGCAGCAGACTGTTTTTATTTATATCTTGTGAGGATAGAGAATAAGGCATAGAGAAAAATTTCAAGGAAGGGGACGGGTCTGGGATTGACCTTCTGCTCAGTAAGCAGAAATGGTAACCACTTAGTTACCGAGCCTCGTCACAACAACACACATCGTTGAACTGCTGCGTCATCGGGACAAAAATGGCGGTGTGTTGAAAGTGTGTTGTTACATTCTAGGACACCGTATACTACCCATAAAAACGTAACAGTTCCATATGGATTTTTGTCATAAATAAGCTCGCTAATTGCCAGTTTTACGATAAAAGTCTGATATATGATTAATATAAAGTTTGGAAGCCCTATATTAACCTTGCAAAGCAAAAAGGATTATTAGCGGGCAGCTATCCGAGCAGAGTCTGCGACCAAATCGAAAACTTAATTAGATGTTGTGATGTTCATGTATTTTATTATCCAGGTTGCTCTTATTTTCGTCATTTTGGCGGTTAAAATAGAGCAGTTACATGACAAATTGCGAATCAATCCGATGTGATCTTCTCCAATTTGCATGAACATTTACACAATTAATTATAACGGTCAATAATTAACATTTTGAATTGAAATCCGGTAATTTTGAAACATGAAAAACATAATTGCGTATTTGATATTACTTTACAAATCCATACTCAAAACGTAACTTCTTATCGAAATAACGTCTGAGGGAATAAAATCGTTTTTTAGTAGATAAAATTACCCTCTAAATAATTTTTCTGAACATATTCTTATTGAATAGCTGATTGACTAATATAATACGCAATAGTGCATTTAGTCCCGAGACCATGAACACAATTGAAATCGATTATAATGATTGATTTTCAATGTTAATCCTCGAGTAAAGTCCATATTCATATTGATCCTAAAAACTGTACTTGATAATCATCAATTTTACCTTTTGATTTTTCGGACCACCGTAACGTGGAAGGAGCTACCCTAATGGCGAAATAAGAAACAATACTGGACTAATATTTTTCGATAAGGATCAAAACTACCAACTGAGTGGCGTCGGTTGTGTAGTGGTAAGCGTGATTACCTCTCACCTCAGCAGGCCTGAGTTCAATCCCAGTCGGCGCCACCGGGATGTTCTGAGATATAATATCTCTGATCACGCCACGATCAGGGAAGTAAAGCCGTTGGTTCCCGGTTCATGAGTTGCTGGGTCAATAGGTAGGGTCCAGGTGTGAGAGCTGCCTCCCTGGCGACGGTAACATTGGTGCTCATCACGGAAAACAAGATCGACGAAAAACAAATCAAGGAAAAACAAATCAAGGAAAAACAAAACTATCAACTATTAGGAAATTCTAAGCTCCACTTTATGTTTTTTTTTACGGAACTGCTGTACCATTGCAAATTTATATAAAAGTGTCGGAATTATGATGTATTTGTTTATTTGGCAAACAACTCAGACAGATTTTCAAAATTTAGAAATTTGACGAATTTGTGATCATTTTCAACGCGTACTGAATTTTACATGGAGTTCCATACTTAATCCTGTAATGGATTCCTGGGGTGCGCACTCCAGACTACTTTGATGTAATGGCATAAACATTTAAAGTAACATATCGGCTCTATGTTCCCACAACTTCAAATTGGATAAAGATATGTTTTTAAGGGGATTTTTACCTCTATTTTCTAAATCGATTTTTTTATTGCATTATTCACCCCTGGAACCGTTTCTCTGAATTTTAAACGGAAATAATGGAAATTGCAGACTAACCGTAAGTTTCATAATACTGCGTGGACATGTGTAGTCAAAACTTCAATCGCGAAATCTCATTTTTAAAGTCGCGTTTTAACCGATTCAAATGAATTTTGGCGGAACTTATCTCCAATTAAACTCTCGAAGAATCAAACTAAGATCTTTTCTATCGATAAATATAAATATTGTTAAGCCCATTACAGTAAAAAAAAACTCCCAAAAAATTATCCCGTTTTATTAAAATGGACGCCATTTTGTTAATTATTGATCGATTAAGTTTGTCCTAGTTACGTTTCTCGATAATCTTATATATTTTGAGGTTTGGGAATTTGTTTTTGATTTCAGATGATCCGGGTGACCGTGCAATTAGATACCTGGCCTGCTTTGGCACCCCATATGTATTTCAAGATCCTGATTATTCAGAAGGGTAAAATCTTCAGTCGGGAAAGGCGCAGCTACAAAGCAAGACCATGCTGGAGGTAACTGGGTTCGATCCCGGTTCGGTCTAGGAATTTTCGGGTTGGAAAATTTGTCGACTTCCCTGGGCGTAGGTATGATTGTACTTGCCATACAATTATACTAATGCAAAAATTGTACAGGCATCGAAAGCTCTTAATTAATAACTGTGGAAGTGCACCTAAAAAGAAGATATCTTCAGAAAAGTTTATCAGGAGGTCAAGGGCTGCCGAGTGGTGGACAGATCAGTTCGGAATTCACCCGCTTGCGAGATGATGTCTTCAGCAAAGTTGATCGGGAATTCAAAGACTACTGGGTGGTAGAATTGATCAATTCGGAATTCTACCGCAAGGCAGCGATAGTGAGCATGCAAATAGTCTGTATATCCAGCTACTGATTATATAGATGGGTGATCAGAAGGTTAAGGAGAATTGCATACTTTACCGAAGACATCATAGAAGGGTCAGGATTTTGAGATATAGTAGTACAAAATATTCGCTTGCTCACTAGTGCTGCCTAGTGAGAGAATTCTGAAATGATCTGCGCACCACCTAGTAGCCTTCAGTCGGTAAATCAGCCTTACCGAAAGCAGGATTTAGAGAAACAGAATAAACAGTATAGAATATTTGCAAGCTCACTATTACCACCTAGCGAAATAATTCCAAATTGATCTGTACACCACCCAGCAACCCTTGACCTTTTTGACAAACTTTGACCAAGAAATCACTTTGTTTATTAATCAGGATCTAAAGAGACAGCAGTACAGAATATTTGCAAGCTCGCTTGCCACCTAGAGGGAGAATTCAGAACAAATATTTTTTCTTGATCAACTTTGCTGGAGAAATCACCTTTTAAATTTATCATAATCTGGAGATACATAGTAGAATAATTGCATGCTCACTAGCGGATAATTCTGAACTAATTTGTCAACCAGCTTGTCGTCCTAAACATGTTTGCGGAAGACTTACATTTACGGATATTTATCATTATCATTATCCGATCACGGGAATTAAAGCCGTTGACCCCGGTTCATGAGTTGATGGGTCTATATGTAGGGTCCAGGGTGTGAGAGCAATCTCCCTGGCGTCGGTAGCATTGCACAGTGGTCCAGAATGCAGATTTAGGTGGAATGATATGTTTTGAGCCTGAAATTGAAACTTTAGACTAAAAGTCTCTTGTACAAAGTTGTTCCTTATAGTTATGCCCTCATTTTTATGACAATGAATTCTAGGGTGGTTCCTAATATCATTAAAATCAAAAGCTAACTTATTTGTTTGAATAAATTAAGGTATACATTCTTCTGCAAAGTTATAGCTGAGCTAATTTCAAGCAACTTTGTAGAAAACAACTTTTTTGTATCTGTTAAATTGGCCGATTTATTTTAAATTTCTCATGAAAGTCATCTTCTAGAGACTTTTAAAACTCTTTAAGACGAATGTTTTATAGCGAAATGTGTTGTCTGTATCTCTTCTAATAAAAAAATATACCCGAATATAGTAAAAAATATGAATAAATTCAAATTGATTTTATACGAGTTTAAAAAATAACACACCTCCATTTTTTTTCCCATATTATTGAGAATAACATACGCCCTTTCAAATGCCATAGAAAAACTTTTTTTTTGTTTGCCTCAACCAGAGATATTAACATTTGAAAAGTGCGTATTTTTAGTATAAAAACGTCAATAACTCTTGATCGGCGAAAGATATTGACAAGTTTTGTGTGGCAAAAATTTGCGCGTTCTTAAGATCTAAAAGTTATTTGAAGACACATTTGCTGAGAAATTCGAAATAAGAAAACTAGAGCAAAACAACTGTTTTTTTTAGAGCCACCCTAACTCAATTCAAGAAAATAGCTCTAAATCGGCCAATTTAAGAGATACAAAAAAGTTTTTTTCTACAAAGATGCTTGAAATTAGCTCAGCTATAACTTTTCCGAAGAATAAATACCTAAATTATTCAAACAAATAAGTTAGATTTTTGATTTTAATGATAATAGGAACCACCCTACAATTCATTGTCATAAAAATGAGGGCATAACTATAAGGAACAACTTTGTAAAAAAGAATTTTAGTCTGAAGTTTCAATTTCAGGCTCAAAACATATCATTCCACTTAAATCTGCATTCTGGACCACTGTGCATTGGTACTCAGTACGGAAAACAAGATTGACGGAAAATCAGTCCGCATCGTGCTCTCTTGCCGTGCAGATCTATTTGCTTTTTGCCGAAGGAAGTGTTACTACTACCTGAAGCTACAACAAATTTAAACAGCACTTTTCAATGCTCAACCTGTAAAATTTCTACCTTGTTCAACTCTTATTCCTCTTCGATCCTTGTTCGGACCCTACCCGAGGTAATCCTTCTTGGATATCGATTTGGAAAATTCCTCTTCGATCCTTCAGATTCTTATAGCAATCTGCTAGGAAGTCAATTTGGATAAACGCAAAAGAAAGGGGCAAACTCTTGATCCCCCTTCTGATGAAATTAATTTGAGCAATCAATTTGATTTGCTCACGGATGATGAGAATGATCCATCATCCAAGAAAAATTCTAGTAAACTTTCCCGGCTTAATGCCAAGAAGGAAAAGATTCCCCCTATTGTGATAACCACTTCCGATTTCCATGCTCTTCGCATGGAACTTTTGAATTTCGTGAAAGTTAAGTTTTCACTACAAATTGGACGTCGGGGTGAATGCCGTGTGTTGGCTAAAACCTTGGACGGATTTAAATGTCTTCTCAAGTATCTTACTGAGAAACAGCATAATTTTTTTTACTTACGACACCAAAACTTACAGTGTGTTCAAGGTTGTCATGAAAGGACTGCCCAGTGGTGAATACTCGGATCAGATCAAAGATGAACTGGAAAAATTACTTGGAGTTGTGCCACTCCAAGTAATCAAAATGAAAATGAAATCCCGTCAACGGGATTTCTAATGATTTTTATTTAGTTCACTTCAAGTCTACTGAGCTAAACAACCTTAAGGCCTTAGAAAAAGCTAGCCTTATGCTCCATGTCCGAGTGAAGTGGGAACACTTCAGGAAGACTGGAGGAAATTTCCAAAACCTCACTCAGTGCCGTAAGTGCCAGGGATGGGGTCACCGAACAAAAAATTGCTACATGCCAGCTAAATGCATGAATTGTGGTGATTCCTCTCACGCAAAAGACGACTGTCCTGTGAAGGAAGATCCTAAGAAATTTAAAAGTTCAAATTGTGGTGAAAACCACAAATCCAATGTTTGGGAATGTAAGACTCGCAAAGCGATCCTACAATCTCGTTCTAACCGTCAGGTAGGAAACGCTCCACGTTTCCGACCAGGTACAAATTCCTCTGCTGTTAACAACGGTCAGCGAGGAACAAATTCTACATTCGTACCCGTAGGTACAAATATCTCCCCTGCTTCAAATGTTTCATCTGTACCTACTCCCCTCGCTGCTAACAATGTTCAGCGAGTTAATGGAGCTACCTATGCTGCTATTGCACCGGGTAGAAATCAAAATACTAACCAACGTAGTTCTAACGGAAATTTTGACAATTTTGACTTAGGAAGCATTACTGCCCCTAAAATGGAATTTTTACAGAAATCATTAATTGACATGATTTCTAATATGCTTAAATCTATCTCCATGTTTGATGCTATTCAAACTGGAGTAAAATTTGCAAATAATATTGTCATGACTTTAAAATTCAGTAATGGATTTTAAAGCATTGAACATTTTAAATTGGAATGCTCGATCTCTTAAAGATGATGAAGACGAGCTATTTAACTTTTTGAGAGTTCATAACGTGCATATTGCCGTTATAACTGAAACGTTCCTTAAACCTGACCATAAGGTTAAGAAGGACGCAAATTACTTGATTTATAGAAATGATCGTCTCGATGAACCCTGTGGTGGCGTTGCCATCATTGTTCATAGACGAATCAAACATAAAATACTTTCTTCATTTGAAACCAAAGTTTTTGAAACTTTGGGAGTTTCTGTTGAAACAAAATTTGGAAAACTTACGTTTATAGCTGCCTATTTGCCATTCCAATGCGTAGGCCAGCAAAAATAAAATTCTCAAGGGTGACCTCCAGAAACTTATCCGTCATAGGTCTAAATTCGTCATTATTGGTGATTTTTCTCATGGAATAATGCTCAAAGCAATTCCAATGGTAATATTCTGTTTGATGATTGTTCGGCAGGTTATTACACTATTCAATATCCAAACAGCCCAACATGCTTTTCTTCAGCACGAAATCCCTCAACTATTGATTTGGTCTTAACTGTTTCATGTAAATTGGTTACCCATGCTGACTTCGGTTCTGATCATCTTCCAGTAACTTTTGAAATATACCAAGAAATAATTTCTAATCCCAACAGCTCTACTTTCAATTACCATAGAGCTGACTGGGAGCAATATCGAACATTTATGGAATATAACTTCGATCCAAACGTTTCTTTGCAAACCAAAGATGAAATTAATTATGCTCTTGAATCTCTGACTACTTCTATAGTTGAAGCAAGAGCTGCCTCAGTACCAAAATGCGAGGTTAAATTCGATTCAATTATTATAGACGACTATCTTCAGCTATTGATCCGTCTTAAAAATGTCCGTATGAGGCAATATCAAAGAACACTTGATCCTGCCATGAAAGTTATCTGGCGGGATTTGCAAAAACAAATTAAAAAGCAATGCTCTACCCTGAGGAACAAAACTTTTGAAAATAATGTTTCTAAATAAGACCCGCGTTCCAAACCCTTTTGGAAGCTCACAAAATCACAAATTTGAACAAAGCTCAGAAATTTGCAAAGCAATTCGAGAGCTCCCATAATTTCAGTTTGGGTCTTACTAGTCCTATTGAGAATCAGGTTGCTCGGGTTTTCTGAATATTTTCTCTCGTGAAAATATTTTTGATGATTCGTGGGAGACTGATTTGGACGAAGTAAGGTCTATAACTAAAAAGTTTCAAAATATGAAAGCTCCAGGTGATGATGGAATTTTCTATATCCTCATCAAAAAACTCCCAGAGAGTACCTTGTCTTTCTTGGTAAAATTATTTAACAGATGTTTCCATTTGGCATACTTTCCTGATAAATGGAAAAATGCAAAAGTTGTTCCAATTTTGAAGCCGGATAAAAATCCAGCTGAAGCTTCTAGCTACCGTCCAATAAGTTTACTTTCTTCAATAAGTAAACCTTTTGAAAAGATAATTTTAAATAGAATAATGCTACACATCTATACGAACTCAATTTTTGCAGATGAGCAGTTTGGATTTCGCCATGGGCATTCAACTACTCATCAACTCTTAAGAGTTACCAATTTAATTCGTTCAAACAAATCTGAAGGCTGCTCAACTGGAGTTGCTCTTTCAGACATAGAAAAAGCATTCGACAATGTTTGGCATGAAGGTTTGATTGCTAAATTGAAAAAGTTTAATTTTCAACTTTACATTATGAAATTAGTTCAACATTATTTAACTGACAGAACTCTGCAGGTAAATTTTTAAAAATTCCAAATCTAATAGATTACCCTAGTAGCACGCTTGTCACAAATCGGTTGTGGCAACTTCTATACAACTTATATCAGTCATAAACAAGTTGCTGCAACTTATTGTGACGGAAATGTGCTACTCGGGTACCTGTTAGAGCAGGAGTTCCTCAGGGTAGCATTCTTGAGCCTATATTGTATAACATTTTCACTTCGGACCTCCCTGATTTGCCTCAGATATTTTCTCTTCTTATTTTCAAAAATGGAAGATTTCTCCCAACGCTTGCAAAACTCAACTTATAATATTTCCACATAAGCCTAGAGCTTCCTTTTTGAAACCTAGTAGTAGTCACATAATCACTATGAACGGAGTTTCAATTTCCTGGTCAAACCAAGTGAAATATCTTGGATTAATACTTGACCAAAAATTAACTTTGAAAGATCACATTGAGGGCATTCAAGCCAAATGTAACAAATATATAAAATGTTTGTATCCTCTTATAAACAGGAAATCCAAACTTTGCCTGACGAATAAACTTCTAATATTTAAACAAGTTTTTAGACCGGCCATGCTTTACGCTGTGCCAATATGGTCTAGTTGTTGCACTACCAGGAAAAAAGCACTTCAAAGGATTCAGAACAAAATTCTGAAGATGATTTTGAAGTTGCCTCCCTGGTACAGTACTACCGAAGTACATAGAATTTCGAATGTTGAGACTTTAGAACAAATGTCCAACAAAATAATTATTAATTTCAGGCAAAAATCGTTGCAATCCTCAATTGCAACGATTAATTCCCTTTATACTTAGATAAGATTTAGTTTTAGTTTTAAGTTTTAAGATTTCAATTGTTATACTGACAAGCATGTTTAAAAAACCTGTTTAAAATACTGAATTGCCAAGGCAGGAACAATGTAAAAACACTTAGATACATATCATAACAATTAAGGCTGGTAAGTTACTGTAGTAACTGGAGCACCTAGGTTAAAATAAAATGTAATTTATTTTGAATTTGGAACAAATAAAGAGTAAAAAAAAAAGATTGACGGAAAAAAATCAAGGAAAAAAATATTTTTAAGCTCACTAGTGTGGGAGAATCTCGATCTGATATGTCTTCCACCCAGAAGTCCTTGTTCTCCTAATCAACTATGATGAAGACATGACTCGTATAAATAACTAGGATCATGATATAGAGTAGTACAGAATATTTGCATGCTCCCTAGCGCCATCTCATGGGATAATTCCAACCAAATTTATCTACCACCAAGGATCATTTGTTTTTCTGCAGCCCTAGTTTTGCTTATCAACTTTGCCGAAGACAACACCCTTCTAAATAATCAGGATCTTGAAATACAGTACATACATTATGTGGTGTGGGATACATGGTTACCATTGCAGGATTGAGAAAAAATGTATGATTGTGGACTTAGAATTTTCTGGACTTTGAATATTTTTCAAGATTTTAGGGCGTTTACAATTGGCAACGTTTCATACTAGCAACCCGAATTAAGAACTTAAATTTTTAAAGCCTGTAAAAATCCATATTTTATCATCAGAAAAATATTGAAGTTTCCGAGGAAGGATTTAGTTTATCAATTATTATGTAGGGTAGAGAACTACTTCGGCCTAATCGCCCATTTTGGGCCTATCGAGCAGAAAACTTCAAATAAATCCATGATTTCAGAGTAAACAAGTCAATTATGCGTTTGGTACGATACTTTAGCTAATAAGCTACCGAACGAAGTCAATGAGAACGCGTGATATGAAGGTTTGCATCCATTATTCCCAAAAACAAATGAAGCGCTACGACCGAATCAATTTTTATCTTCATCAGATAGGCCGAAGTGAATTCATTGGCGTTTCAAAGGCGTTTCAAAGGCGTTTCAATGCGTTAGGCCGAGTTTAGCATCCGTAGGCCGAGATTGGCGTCAAGAAGCAGTGTTAGATTTTTGACAATATCTCAACGATTGGTTTCTCTTTATCAAATCTTTTGGTACGTACGGAGAGGTAAATAAATTTGGAAGCCATCAGTAATAATAACATTTCATTTGGTTCTAAGCTGCGCTAGATTAGGAAAGACTAAGTGCGGGTTGTGATTAATAGGCCGGAAATGGGGTATTTAATCCTATTCCTATTAGTTCTCCAAAACATCAAATATGTATGCATCCCTAAATTTTAATCTTATCTCATGGAATATTCCTAATAATTCGAATCTTTAACTCTTTAGCATCACCTTGGAACACTCTTTAGAAATTCTCTTGAATTTCACTTCAGAACTACGTTGGAAATTTGCTCTGAACTTCTGAACTTTCTTCACAATTTTCCAAAAAATGCCCGTTAAATGTTTTTCAGTTTTCCTAAATATTGTTCCAAATTTCTTTGAATTTTACTTTCAGAATTTTCCTTGAACACGATTTGGAATAGCCGCATAATTTCTTTGCGCTTATTCTGATAACGCTTTTTAAATTGTTGCTCAAATATTTTCTTAGCTCCATGTCATTCAATTCTCCTGAAAAAGTTCACATTTGATTTAACCATCTTCAGAATTATGTTCTCTTGAATTAATTCTTGGATTTCTTTTAAAAATCTGATCAGAATTGCTGTCGAATGATATTTACGACTTTATTAATTTTTTTTTCTTTATTGCGGTTTTATTTGGCAACCGTCAGCTGAATTTTTGATGGAAGTTGAATATGTAGTAAAATTGTTCAAGGAATTGCTTGCTTTTTCTTACGTATACTATTTGCTGCTGCTATTACTGCCAAGGAAAAGGACAGAAGAAAGATAGTTGGTTTTTAAATGCTCCTCAAAATTCCTTTGTAATTTTCCTCAAAATTTTCATTGAAATTCTTCAAGTACAGACTCTTGTAAGAATAAAAATTCAAATAACTTTCAGGATATTCCAAAGCCCAGAATCTCCTATTATGTTTCAAATTGCAGTTTTTTTAGATTTCTTCTAAGTCCAACCCCTTGACCATTGACGGGAAAATTTTTCTTTGCATCCTTTCTAAGAATCTTGAAAATTTCAACAAATCCCTCAATCTTGAATATTTTGTCTGCAATAACATAGTATTTCTTCGATCGCGATCTCGTAATCTTTTTCGTGGAGCTCATTTTTTAAAATTTAAGGAATTAAAACGAAATTCCTGATCAATCTTCACTATCCAATATATGGGACTCATGCACAGCAAAAAAATAATTTTGATATCACATCAAAGTGGATGCACTACAATCATGTCGAAAATTTCATGTAATTTTTATGACCACATAAATAAACAAATGCAGTAAAAGCAGCGTAATGTCAGTTCATGCATTGTATTAATGATAATTTTGTCCTTTTTAGCAAGTAATATTGCACCATATTTTCGATATGATTGTGGTGCATCCACTTTGACGTGATATCAAAATTATTTTTTTGCTGTGTGGCCAAAGCACCCCAATAACATTAGATCTAATGGCCATCGAAAAACTTCAACTTCAAGCGAAGTTAAGCATATTTAGAGGTTCTGAGATTTATGAAATAAATAATTTGGAGAAAAATTTGAACAAATATTGAAACATTGAACTTAAAAAATAAAATAAAATAAATATATTGTTGCTGAGTTGCACAGCCAGAAAATTAATTTTAATATCACATCAAAGTGGATGCACTGCAATCGTGTCGAAAATATGGTTTAATATTACTTGCCAAAATGGACAAAATTATCATTAATACAAAACATGAACTGACATTACGCTGATTTTACTGCATTTGTTTATTTTTCTGCCCATAAAAATAAGATTTTTGAAGTTCATCCTCTAGGCTGTAATATTAAAATTTATTTATTTAGTGGTTAGCCAACTCCCTGCCCTCCTAAGTCTACGATCTGGGCACGGACATGCGGTTTCTTTATATTGTTCACACCATCATGGAGCGTTTCAAAATTTGTAGTGACAAAACTTCTTAAAAACTGCTTTTAAGTTTTCCCCAACGTTTGGAAAAACTGGAATAGTATCAAAACTAGTCATGTGACAAATTAAACTGCATTAGCATGCAATGAATCATCAATTGGTAATACTAAATCTCTAGGACCACATTCGGAAAAGTTAACTTTTTAAATATTCGTTAATGTTGCACACTGTCAATATTCTACAACACCATATTTTCCCCTTCTGTATTTTTAGGTAAGTCTATCTTGGATGGAGTCACTGAAACTATTGGATTTCAATCATTTAATCTAAACTAAAGGTAAGAGTAACTCAAGAATTGCTTTATATACATACCTCATTAATTTGATATCAAAGTTTACAAGTCTTGAACAAAGTCATCAATCTAAATACTTCCATCAAGTGCCATGTGTCCAATGCCGAATATACTCCCCAGCAACATTCTACAAACTCCTCTTTGCAAGCAACGCTCGTTTTCTCCGCTCAAAATTCCAGCCCCAAACTTTTCCAACGATGATTGGACGGAATTTGCCGTTTTCTCGCTATTAGCCAAAGCAGATGAAATATTTGCTTCTCGGTTGAAAGGCTCAAAATGCAGCCCGAGCCTGAACGATTTGCTTCATTCAAATTCTTTCCAAACAATCACCCTGGGAAATCAGCTCGAAGTGTCCGAGAAACGGCCGAAATCAGCTAAATTAAATCTACTGTAAATTATGGTGAATTAGTCATTTACCGACTTTGGTAGTGAGCTGTAGATACGGTTCACATGCTGCTTGCTGTATGGTTCCATGAAAACTTGGTCACAACAGCAACGTCAGGCAGCCTTAGTGTTGCAAACATGGCAAACAGGGACACGGATGGATACAAAGTGCGTAAATCGAGTTATAACTGAGGAACATTGGCATCTCGAAGCAGCAGAGGAGCAGAGTGCGGCTGGATCTGGTATGCAAAGTGAAAAGAGCGAAATGGTACCTAATGGGCCATATCGAGTCATGTTTATGCTGATGACTGCTATGTTGCTGTTGATGTTGCAACCTCGTTGAATTGCTGCTCTCGTGCCGTTCGATTGCTGCTGCTGCTCCTGGATGGTTGTTTGCTACCGATGCGAGTGAAAGGACATCAACTGCGATGCAAACGTGTCCTGTTTTTTCTGTAGGCATGAGAGGGAGAGAAAACGGCAGGCTTACGCTTTGGCACAAATGTGAGAATTAATGGAATTTCATCACGATCCAGTGAGTACGGGGGACCGAAAAGTGCTATTTGCTAGAGACTGGTGACATTTGAGAGGATTGCCACGAGAAATGACCTGTTTATGATCGTATTAAACTGGCAGTTTATGGGCTTTCCTTAGATTATCTCAAATATTAGATCCTTTGGCTGCCACAATGAAGATGGGCAGTATTTGTTTAGTGAAGGAAAAATACATTATAATTTCTGCAGGTGCAAAAATGGCCAATGTTGTAACAATATGAGTTTTCTAGGCATTAACACGTAGCCCTAATCTTTCTATATATTAGCATAAGAAACAGTTATTTCGTGTTTATATACACAGTTTGAAAAAGTAGTGTAAATTTCTGTGCAATATGATGCATATAGATGGAGCGTCACATTTCATATACGTTTACATTATATATCATGTAAAGTTCTGACACATTTAATGCAAAGTAGCTAATATTGTATACAAAAGCCCATCTTTGTAAACAACATTGTTTGCAAGTTGCTTGGTTGCGTGAAATGAAATACAAGTCTACGGGATTGAATGATTTTTTTTTTTTTTTTTTTTTTTAAATTATAGTCACTTTAACGCTCTTGAGTCATTCGTGACTTGTCCGGGGGTGAGATTTGAACTCGTGACTTTGGCGTGAGAGGTATGGATGCTAACCACTACGCCGGGGTCGCCCCCGGGGGGGGGGGATTGAATGTTTACATCACAATTAAAATTCAGAATGTTTATCTGTGTAGTACTATATGCTAATATTTATAATGGAGATATATTGTGTAGTACTATATGCTAATATTTAAAATGGAGATATACTCGTAAGAAGCACCGACAATGCCAACTTACTCCAGCAACGTCATTTTTTTCTTTGATTTGTTTTCCGTCGATCTTGTTTTCCGTACTGAGTACCAATGCTACCGACGCCAGGAAGGCAGCTCCCACACCTGGACCCTACTTATCGACCCATTAACTCATGAACCGGGGACCAACGGCTTTACTTCCCTGGGATTGAATCCAGGCCTGGGCTGAGAGGCAATTACGCTTACCACTGCACCACCGGCACCGCTGTTCTAAATTGGTTAAATACAAAAGGTACTCAGCTGAGAACATCACTTAAAAATAGTTCTTCTACTTTGATTTAAAAAAAATATTTAGATGGTTTGAACACAAGGCTTTGATTCAGATTGCGCAGTTTGGGAATTTTCGGTATTTTAATTACTTTTGCAATTTAAATATTACAAAATCTACAGCTGGGTGCTTCTTGCTCAACCAAAATTTTAAACTATTTGCGATCGGGAGGGATCATCAGGGCACCCGATTGAAGCGATTTGGATGGGGAGAGTGGGATTGCAAACTTCCTGTTGCTTACATTTCGTGGATAAATGGCGGGCTCTTCTCCCCACTTATTGGGACGTTCTACTACACGATGGCTTGATTTGGTTTCTGGATGTATACACTTACTTCTGGAAGGATATTCTCTATCATTTCCGTGGATTTTGCGTAAGTGTCACCCCTTACAGTTCCACCCACCGTTTTTGCCCGTCACACAAGAGTATGATGAAAACGGCCAGAAAACAAATCTTGATCTAGTTATGTGGTAAGAATTATCTATTGCTATAAACAGGCGCCTTGCTACAATAGGTGGTGGTCTATCATCATCATAATCATCATACCGATAAATTCCGATTGACTGTTGAGGTCACAATTCTCATAATCGTTCTTTCGAAATGTTTATTCAAGGTCAGATAACCACACTTTTCAAGCAGAAACGCCTGAGTTGCGAAGACTGATCACTGAAGTTTACAAATTGCTCTAGACAATTCTCTGAACACGATTACGTGCTTAGTGGTGCCAAGTGGTGTAGTGGTAAGCGTGACTACCCCCTACTCCAAAGGGCCTGGGCTCAATCCCAGTCGGCGTAGTCGGGATTTTCTGAGGCATAACATCTCTGCCCAAGTGACATTGCAAGTTTTATCGAGGTTTTAAAGCGTTCTATAAGTCTAAATCATGGTCTACAGAACCCTCATAAAACCACAATTGTTACTTGGGTGATCACGCCTTCCTTCGGAAGGGAAATAAAGCCGTTGGTCCCCAGTCCATGCATTGATAGATCGATTGGTAGGGTCCAGGTGTGGAACCTGCCTCCCTGGCGTCACAAGCATTGGTAGGGTAGAGAACTATTTCGGCATAATCGCCCATTTTTGGCCTATTCAGCAAAAACATTAAATAAATCCATGAGGTCGCGCACGAGTAGGATCCGATTTTTACGGTGTGTGATAAAAGGAAATATTGAAACGAGAACGATTATTTGACCGTTCTGCCATGGTGGAGGTATGAGAACTATAAACGTTTATTTATTGTAACATAACAAGGAAACAACAAAACAAGCAATGAAAATGATCCCGGGACAAGTGGTGACATCTATGGGTAGGTACAGTAGCTGCTACTTTATGTTAAGGGTAGAGGCAGTAGTAGCCGTCTGCACGAACACCATGATTTCGGCGTTAACAAATCTATTCTGTGTTTTGTACGATACTTTAAAAGCTACCGAATGAAGTTAATAAGAACACGTGGTATGAATTTTTGCACCCATTCTTCTAAAAAAAAAACAGCGCTCCGACCGAATCAATTTTTATCTTTATCCTATAGGCCGAAGTAAATTCAATGGCATTTAAATTACGTTTTAATGTGTTAGGCTGAGTTAAGAATCCGTAGATCGAGTGTGGGGTCCAGAAGCAGTGTTGATTTTTAAGAATATCTATACACTTTTTACTCTTTATCAAATCTTACGTTACGTACGAAAAGATAAATACATTTAAAAGTAATCTGCACGGAAAAAAAAATCCATTTCATGAAAAAAAAAACACTTCGCAATCAGTTTGGAACAGAATACTTCTCAGTAATAATATACATTATCATATTAATTCACGAATCCATACAACTTTTACCTGACTTTTTTTTATGTTTGATATCGTGTCTTCGAATTCAGCATTTTAATGCTCAGCTCCAGGATATAAGGATCCTCAATTTCTGTGGTCTGACAGAAGAACTAAAATCAACAATCTTTGCTGGGGGAAAATTCTTTCTACCAAAAAAACATTCAAAATTTCCTTTGAATTTCACTTAGTTTCTTTGGAATGTTTCAATAAAATGCTTGAAATTATCCATTCCGAATTCTCTTGAAATCACATGAAATTTCATCTACAATTGCCATGGAACTCTACTCAGAACCAACTTGGAATTCTACTTAGAACTCACTATGAGTTGCATCTTACATTCTTCGTTAACAATAGTCAGATCATCCGTTAAGTTGTTTTGACGTAGAACTACGTCTTTGTCGACTATACTGGGGTGCAAATCAAAAAATATGTGTGGTGAAGGAGTGTTAGGTTTTGAACGCTTGTAACTTTGTCATTTATAGATGAAATTAAAATCCAAATACGCCAATCGATAGGATATTACATTACAAACCTGTTGAAATAAATATTTCTCCAATTTTTCTGTAATTAAACTTTTTTAAATGTACAAATGATAATTTAATCTCTTATTTCATGAAATAAGCCTTTTTCCCAAACCCAGTCATCATAAACGAATACCACTTGGTTGCACATCATTCTGCTTGAACCTGAAAAGATATAAATCAGCGCTGCTCTAATGCCTCTGCCCACGTCGCTAATTATGGACCGTGAACCCATAAAGATCGCCAACTGGAACGCTCGCTCCGTAGGGGCGAAAAACATTGAGCTTGCAGACTTCCTCCGCAAGCACGACATCGACGTGGGCCTCCTCACCGAGACCCACCTCAAGACCGGTGACAGCTTCTGGCTGCCCGACCACAGCATTGTCCGGCTTGATCGCACCAGCTCCAGGGGGGGGCGGTGTCGCGGTCATCATCAAGAAAGGCATCAAGTACTGCACCCTACCCCACTACCGCACTTCCATCATCGAGGCCGTCGGCGTAGAGGTGGAAACATCGACCGGAAACATCCGGTTCATCGCCGCCTACTGTCCCCGGCAATGTACCGTTAGCAATGGTACAGCACAGCAGTTCAAGAACGACCTTGCCATCATAACCCGCACCAATGCCCGCTTCGTAATCGGAGGGGACCTGAACGCCCGGCACGAGGCCTGGTGGAACTACCAGCAGAACCAGAACGGCCGCCTGCTATTCGACCATTCCCAGCATGGTCTCTATTCCGTCTGGTTTCCGGACGAACCAACCTTCACATCACCGACGGGCAACCCATCGACGCTGGACCTGTTCTTGGCAAACACCAGATTAGCCAAGCCGGTTGCCGTCAACGACCTGAGTTCGGACCACCAACCGGTGCTGACCGAGCTGGGCTACAACGTGGCCCCTGCACCGTGCCAGCGGAAGGACTACCATCGAGTCAACTGGGTCCAGTTTCGACGCGTGGTCGACCGCCACATCGACGACAACCCACCGCTCGACACAGTGGAGGACATCGACCGGGCCCTGGAGGGTCTCCATCAAGCCATATCCGTGGCTGACGAAGAGTGCGTTCGACGAGTTCCTGTGAGGGGTAAGTTTCAAGCAATTGATTCCCACACCAAACTCTTGATTCGGCTCAGAAATGTTCGTAGACGCCAGTTTCAGCGGACTGGGGATCTGCAGCGTAAATACGAAATGGTCGATCTGAATCGGCAGATCGCTTCCAGAATGGTCTCAATCCGGAACGAGAGTTTCGGGCGGCTCGTTCAGAACCTGGACGACCGTTCCAGACCATTCTGGAAGGTTGCCAAGGTGCTGAAGTCTCACCCCAAGCCCATTCCACCACTTAGAGTCAATGACGAACGGCTTATCACCAACGAAGAGAAGGCCAATGCGATTGGGGAGCACATTGCCCAGTCGCATTTGCTTGGCTCTAAAATCCCAAGTCCACTCGAGAACCAGGTTGCGCAGTGCGTCCTGACGTTAGATGCCTCCCCTTGTGCCGTCCCTCCAGAAGAACGGATTACAGAGGAACAAATTTGCTCAGCGCTGAAATACAGTAAGAACATGAAGGCTCCCGGGTTTGACGGAATATTCAACCTAGCGTTGAAAAATCTCAGCCCGAGGGTGCACTCGCTGCTAGCTGCCACCTTCAACAGATGCTTGGAGCTGCACTACTTTCCAAGCATCTGGAAGGTGGCAAAAATCATCCCGATCCGCAAACCTGGGAAAGACCCTTCACTACCGTCAAGCTACAGACCGATTAGCCTGCTCTCAGCGCTGAGCAAGCTGTTCGAAAAATTGATCCTCAGCCGACTAAACAAGTTTGTGGAGGAACATGACATTCTTCTTCCGGAACAGTTCGGGTTCCGTAAGGGGCATTCCACCAATCATCAGCTAGTGCGGGTGATGAATAACATCCGGAGTAACAAAGCTGTATCCAAGTCCACAGCCATGGCCTTGTTAGACGTCGAAAAGGCGTTTGACAATGTCTGGCACGACGGACTTATATACAAGCTTTGTAACTCCAACTTTCCACCATACCTTGTGAAAATCACCCGTAACTATCTCCAGCAAAGGTCGTTCAGGGTGTCGTTGAATAGTTCCCTTTAGGGACAATTTCCGATCCCAGCAGGTGTTCCGCAAGGGAGTCTGCTGGGACCACTGCTTTACAGCATCTACACGTCGGACATCCCTCCTCTAGGAGACGGTTGCGTGTTCTTTCTGTTTGCAGATGACACCGCGATAGCTGTCAAGGGTAGGATGCCTCGTGAAATTACGAACAAGCTCCAACGATGCCTTGACACCTTTACTGATTATGCCACCACGTGGAAAATCAAAATCAACGCCTCGAAAACCCAAGCGATCATGTTCCTTCACAGACAATCATTAAAACTTAAACCGTCTCCCTCCTGTACCATAATAATGGATGGTACAAGGGTCGAGTGGTCCACTGATGTTACTTATCTCGGGATGTTGTTCGATGAGAAGCTCCTGTTCCGCTCGCACATAGAGAAATCCCTAGTTAAGTGCTCCGCCTTGGTTAGGTGTTTGTATCCGCTCATTTGCCGCAGATCCCGCCTCTCAAGGCAAAACAAACTGGCTGTTTACAAACAGATCATAGCCCCCGCGATCTTCTATGCCGCCCCGGTGTGGGAATCGTGCGCTCAGACCCACAGGAACAAAATCCAGGTTGCACAGAATAGAGTGTTGAGGATGATCCTAGATCGTCCATTCGACACAAGAATAGCAGACCTCCATCAAGAGGCAGAAATTCCCAAAGTAGATTCCAAAATTGATGATATGACAACTAAATTTATTCAAAAATGCAATCTTTCTGAACATGCTTTAATAAGCAATTTGTACATAGTAGGTTAAGTGTATATAGTAGAGTAGGTTAGTTTTAAGCTGTAAATAGTAGTATTAAGTAGTTTCTCTTCAAATTCTAAAAACAAAACAAACCAATCCCACCAAGGTGGTCGACCGTGTACTAAGTCTAGGACTAATCCTGTAAAACAAATTTTAAATTTTGCCCATACCTAAAGATGAAGAAAGCAATTAAATCACTTAGTAAAAATTTATATGGTAATCGTCCAAGTTAAACTAAAATAAAGATCATTTAAACTAAAAAAAAAACTGCCTCTGCCCATTACCGCTTCGGACGGCGTGGCACTAGGTCCTGCATCAAGCAGGACTAGGTCAGCGGCTAAAGGTGGATCACGGCGTGTCCACCACAATGAGGAATGAGACTTGAAAAAACGTGCATGTAAAACCCCCTCCCGCTTAACAACCCCCTCCCCCTCTCCCTTAACAATAACCCGACAAAGGCATGGACTTTGACGATCATTTTTTTTCGGGAAATAAATTTTAAGCAAACCCTAATAATGTATGAACAATTATTTTTTTTATGCAGAGCCAACATTTTCAAAAAAAATATTGCTTATTAGGAGACATACACTCGATGAATTACCAACAACTGACTGTAAAACACTTTTTTTTGACTTAAATGATCTATATTTCTTGAATTTGTGTGGTTTACATGTATAACTTATCAAGTGACACAGATGCGTCTTTTCAACTTTAGTTCCTGTGAAATTTCAATTATTATTAATTACAGTTCCTAGTCCTATCAGGTCTGTTTTAGAGAATGACCACCTTGGTGGGATTGGTTTGCTTGAAAATTTGAAAAAGAAGACTACTTATAACTACTATTTACAACTACAACTAACCTACAACTACTATATACACCTAATCTACTATATACAAATTGCTTATCAAAGCATGTTCTGATAAATTACATTTTTGTGCAAATTTAGTCTTAATTTCGTTAATTCTTAAATCTATTTTGGCAATGCCTGCCTCTTCGTGTAAATTTGTTATTCTAGTGTCAAAAGGACGATCAAGTACCATCCTCAGCACTCTATTCTGAGCGACCTGGATTTTGTTCCTGTGAGTCTGTGCACATGATTCCCACACCGGAGCTGCGTAGAGGATCGCAAGTGCTATGATTTGTTTGTAGACGGCCAGTTTGTTCACCCTTGAGAGGCGGGATCTGCGGCAAATCAGCGGAAACAGACACCTAACCAAGACAGAACACTTGACTACTGTTTTCTCTACATGCGAACGGAAGAGGAGCTTTTCATCGAACAACATCCCGAGATAGGTTACTTCGGCGGACCACTCAACCCTTGTGCCATCCATGATTACAGTACAAGATGGAGCCGGTTTCAGTTTGGGCGATTGCCGATGGAGGAACATGATCGCTTGTGTTTTGGTGGCATTGATTTTGATTTTCCACGTGGTGGCATAATCAGCAAAGGCGTTAAGGCATCGTTGAAGTTTGTTCGTTATTTCGCGAGGCATCCTTCCTTTGACGGCTATTGCGGTATCATCTGCGAACAGGAAAAACACGCAACCGTCGCCGAGGGGAGGAATGTCGGAAGTGTAAATGCTGTAAAGCAAGGGGCCCAGCAGACTACCTTGCGGGACTCCTGCTGGGATCGAAAACGTGTCTGAGAGACAACTATTCAACGATACCTTAAACGACCTTTGCTGGAGGTAGTTACGGGTGATTTTAATAAGATGTAAAGGAAAGTTGAAGTTACAAAGCTTGTACACAAGTCCATCATGCCAAACATTGTCAAACGCCTTTTCAACGTCTAACAAGGCCATGGCTGTGGACTTGGATACAGCTTTGTTACTTCGGATGTTATTCATCACCCGTACTAGCTGGTGATTGGTGGAGTGCCCCTTTCTGAACCCAAACTGTTCCGGAAGGAGAATGTTATTTTCCTCGACAAACTTGAGCAAACGATTGAGAATGAGTTTCTCGAACAATTTGCTCAGCGCTGAAAGGAGGCTGATTGGTCTGTAGCTTGAAGACAATGTTGGATCCTTACCGGGTTTGCGGATCGGTATGATTTTTGCTACTTTCCAGATGCTTGGAAAGTAGTGCAGTTCCAAACATCTGTTGAAGATAGCGGTTAGAAGAGACTGCACTTTCATGCTGAGTCTCTTCAAGATCAAGTTGAATATACCGTCAAACCCGGGAGCCTTCATGTTCTTGGTGCATTTCAGCGCTGAGCAAATTTGTTGTACTGTAATCATATCCGCCGGAGGCACGACACAAGGGGAGGCATCTAGGTTTTGAACGCATTGCGCAACCTGATCATCGAGCGGACTTTGGATAGTCGAGCCAAGCAAATGCGATGAAGCGACATGCTTGCCGATCGCATTTGCTTTCTCCTGTGGGGTAATTAAAAGCCGATCGTCATCATTTTCGACTTTGAGAGGTGGAACGGGTTTGGGATGATTTTTCAGGACCTTGGCTACCTTCCAGAATGGTCTGGAGCGGTCGTCCAGATTCTGGACAACACGCCCGAAACTTTCATTTCGGAGTGAGTCCATTCTGGAAGCAATCTGCCTGTTCAGATCGGCCATTTCACGTTTTTTGCCCAGGTCTCCAGTCCTCTGAAACTGGCGTCTACGCACATTTCTCAATCGAATCAATAATTGGGTGTGGGAATCAATAGCAACAAACTTACCCCTCACAGGAACTTGTCGAACGCATGTCTCGTCAGCCTCGGATATGGCCTGTTGGAGTCCTTCCAACGCCCGGTCGATGTCATCTACGGTGGCGAGCAGTGGATTTTCATCGATGTTGCTGTCCACCATTCGTCCGTACTGCACCCAGTTGACATGGTGGTAGTCTTTACGCAGGCAGCCTCTAGCAGGAACCACGTTGACACCGACTTCAGTCACCACCGGTTGGTGGTCGGAGCTGAGATCGTTGTGCGCCTCCGGCTTGGATAGTCCGATGTTTGACAGGAAAAAGTCTAGCGTGGAGGGATTTCCCGCCGGAGAGATGAAAGTTGGTTCGTCCGGAAATTGCACTGTGTACAGTCCATGTTGTGCGTGGTCGAACAATAGACATCCGTTTCGGTTCCTCTGGTAGTTCCGCCAAGCTTCATGGCGGGCGTTCAGGTCGCCCCCAACGATGAATCGGGAGCTAGTACGGGTGATGGCGGTCAGGTCCTTCTTGAATTGGATTCCTAATCCGTTGCTTGCGGTACACTGGCGTGGGCAGTAAACAGCGATGAACCGGACGTTTCCAGTTGGTGATTCCACCTCCACACTAATGGCCTCGATGATAGAAGTGCGGATGTGGGGCAGAGTGCAAAACTTGATTCCCTTTCTGACGATGACCGCTACACCACCCCCCCTGGAGCTGGTGCGATCAAGCCGGATAATGTTGTGGTCAGGCAACCAGAAGCTGTCACCGAACTTTAGGTGGGTTTCGGTTAGAAGACCCACGTCGATGCTATGCTTGCGGAGGAAGTCGGCAAGCTCAATCTGTTTAGCTCTTACAGAGCAAGCGTTCCAGGTAGCGATGGTTAGCGGTTTAGACACCATATTGAATGATGAACTTACCGAGCACTTGGATCTGTTCGGGCTTATTGCGGCACTTACGTAGAGCACCGGTCATGTTGATAAAAATCTCCATCAGTTCGTCTGCTGAGAACAGATCGGGATTGTTTGTTTCAGCTGTTGGTTGCCTCCAGAATCCAGGGGGGGATGGAGAGCTTTGTCCAGCAGAAGATCCAGACGTTTCTTGAGGGGGCGTGGATCGCACCCTGGGATTCGCTTGTCCACGAAGAGGTGGAAAGTCCTCTGTCCTGAAAGCCGGGGCCTTATCCTTCCTTCGTGCTGGTTGATTGTTGGTGGACGCTTGATTTCGGATGCGCTTGAAATCTTCGCGTTTAGGGCACTGCTTGTTGGATCCTTGGTGAGCACCACCACAGTTGGCGCATTTGGACGCCACAGCTTCATCCGCAGCACATTCGGAGGTGGCATGGTCTTGAGCGCAATTTCCGCAGCGTGGCTTAATGTTGTAGTTGCGGGTACCGTGTCCGAAGTTCAGACACCGCTGGCACTGAGTCACATCGCGATGGCCGCCACGGTATGGCTCCCAGCGAACGATGATGGAATTGATGGACCGGATGGCTTTCAGTGCGTTGAGCGTCACCGTTCCCTTCTGGAAGTGTACCAGGAAAAGGCTATCCGGATACGCCTTCACATTCTCGTCTCTTCTTGTCATTCGATACACGGCACTTGGGGCCAGCTTGTACCGGTCCCTGATTTCTGATTCGATAAACTTCGGGTCGAAGTTTGGTAGGCCCCTGATGACGACCTTGAACGGCTTCTCACCGGGAATGTCGTGGGTAAAGAATTCCACCTTGGAAGTCCTCAGGTGGGCGACGACCACGTCAAACTCCGTTTTGGTACGGAGCATCACTTTAGTGCCGACTCTGCCCAACTTGTATTCGGCTTTAACACCCAGCGTCGCTAGATCCGCAATGAGCACATTAAGATGGGCATTTTTCACTACCAATGGAGGTAGCTTCACTTTTGCCGAGCTCATTTCGGCAGTATTCACGGTTTCGGCAGCGTCACCGAAATCTCCAACATCGCTGTTGTTCGTCGCAGTGACATCGGACTGGCCTCGATTCTTCTTCCTCTTCTTACTGCGTTTTTCCAACACAGCTGGCTGGATATTCCCATCCATGGGGAGAACAGCAAACCTGTTCGAGGTAGGCACACCGGAGCTTCCTTCTCCGGGGTTCTGGACCTTCGCCGGGCTTCGCGACCGATGCTTCCCCATTACGGGGCACACACACACGCACGACAAACCGCGAAAGAGAGAGCGCGAACACTATCGCAATGAACTTTTCAAACAACTCGAGAGAGCGAGCTAACACCGAACTGAACTGCTTGACGATCAAGCAGAGAATGAGCCTTTGACTGTAAAACATATCTGGTACCTCTATATATGCAATTATATTAACATCCATAGTCCATCCTTTTTTACATATTCTGCACAAAAGAAACTTTTTGCTCCGCCCCTTTCATAAAAAACGGCCGGAAATCCTATTAGGTTCTGTACCTGAAAAGATATAAAACAGCGCTGCTGTCATGCTTTTGCTCATTTTCGCTTCGGCGCCGTGGCACTTGGTCCTGCAGTAAGCAGGACCAAGTGCCACGGCGCCGAAGCGAAAATGAGCAAAAGCATGACAGCAGCGCTGTTTTATATCTTTTCAGGTACAGAACCTAATAGGATTTCCGGCCGTTTTTTATGAAAGGGGCGGAGCAAAAAGTTTCTTTTGTGCAGAATATGTAAAAAAGGATGGACTATGGATGTTAATATAATTGCATATATAGAGGTACCAGATATGTTTTACAGTCAGTTGTTGGTAATTCATCGAGTGTATGTCTCCTAATAAGCAATATTTTTTTTGAAAATGTTGGCTCTGCATAAAAAAAATAATTGTTCATACATTATTAGGGTTTGCTTAAAATTTATTTCCCGAAAAAAAATGATCGTCAAAGTCCATGCCTTTGTCGGGTTATTGTTAAGGGAGAGGGGGAGGGGGTTGTTAAGCGGGAGGGGGTTTTACATACACGTTTTTTCAAGTCTCATTCCTCATTGTGGTGGACACGCCGTGATCCACCTTTAGCCGCTGACCTAGTCCTGCTTGATGCAGGACCTAGTGCCACGCCGTCCGAAGCGGTAATGGGCAGAGGCATTAGAGCAGCGCTGATTTATATCTTTTCAGGTTCAAGCAGAATGATGTGCAACCAAGTGGTATTCGTTTATGATGACTGGGTTTGGGAAAAAGGCTTATTTCATGAAATAAGAGATTAAATTATCATTTGTACATTTAAAAAAGTTTAATTACAGAAAAATTGGAAAAATATTTATTTCAACAGGTTTGTAATGTAATATCCTATCGATTGGCGTATTTGGATTTTAATTTCATCTATAAATGACAAAGTTACAAGCGTTCAAAACCTAACACTCCTTCACCACACATATTTTTTGATTTGCACCCCAGTATAGTCGACAAAGACGTAGTTCTACGTCAAAACTAAGTGTGTAGATAGATTAGTAGGAAAATAAATAAAACTACTTTATGACTCAAAGTGCAATGAATGAGCGTTAGTTTCGGGATCATTTCAGTGTTAGAGTTATGTTAGTTTTGATCCGTAATCAGCCCTGCCGACCCCTCAACATTAGTTGCAGGCAGTGGTTGTTAGATAATGCAGCACTGTAACTACTACTATTTTAGAGGTATGATTCGTCAAGTTTACACAACTCAATGTTTCAATTGAGGCAAACTATCTATCTTACTATTACAAAAGCAAACCTAAACTTACAATTATATGCAAATGCAAAATGAAACTTGACAAATCATCGTCAATCCCCTTATTCTAGGGCAGGGCCTGACGATTTGAATCTAATTTTGATCAGTGAACGGGCACCATATGGTACATTTTCTCACCATGAACCTATCATTTCCAGCCTATCTGAACTATTTAATAAATGGAAGCCATAACATGGGTTACGCTCCCCCTAAGCAGGCCCTCCGCATCCTGTCTCTGTCTTATCTGAAATACAAAATGCCAATGGTATGAATGTATCTATATATAACTTGGAAATGACGTACAATCAAATAAACCCGTAACCCACTCACTCGGTCAGGCTTCAGAATCGTCCAGTGGGCAGTGCGCTCTACACGCCAAGTTACCTTTTTTTTCAAATCTACCGCAAATTCGATATTTTACCCATTGAGTGTTGATTAGTCATAATGAAACATTGTGAGAGAAGTTGATGTTACTTGTGTATTAAATAATCTAGGTCCTATCTAAAATTATATCTGAACAATCCAAATCTGGCCAACGCCCACCCTAATCCTAAACCTGTTCTAATCCACCTGAAATGACTAACGAATGGAAGACTTTGACTACCCTGCCATGCAATAGTCTCATTCCGTGCCTTACGGCAACTTGATGATTCTATTGCGCTCATCTTCTGGCACCACCCAGGGGAGACTTGGTCCTGTACCCAATGCTTAACTTATCTCCATTCCACTCAGCTACTCGCAATTTCTTGTGATATAGTGGGCGGAATATTATTATATGAGACAATTCAATGCAGACGTCTTTCCAAATTTGGCAGATCGACAGGTAATCGGTGAGTTACCACGATAGTTGCTATTCAACCACTCGACAACGTCCCATCGTCAACGCCTGCTATGAGAATTTCCCATTGCAGACGCCAACGAAATGACGTCATCGAGCTATCGATCAACTACCCTGGTTATCGCCTGGTACCTTATAGCCAATGAGGTACAGAGAGAGGTGGCGCAGATCGTGAAATAGGGTTGGATTAGTAAACCAAAAAATCAACGTAAACGCAAGTAGTGACGTCACTACTTGCGTGTACTTGCGTGTATCGTACAGTGGTTGTGTGAGTGATTGCTTCACCTCGGTAATCCAGCTCATTGCCTTATAGCACGATGCTAGGAGGCGAACCGGAAGAATCGATGAGCTACCTCCCCCTGATAGAACATTTTGAAGCAAAGAATGTCGAAATGATAAATTAATGTAGTGCTTTCTTGAAACTAACGAAAAATAGAAAATGCTTCCTTGGACCGAGGGTGCTTCGAGCGGCACAAAAATTTGGGGTCATAAAAAATTAGAACAATGCCAATAATCATCTCATCCATATTTGGTCCAAATCGGAAGAGGACAGATTCTCGTGCCTCGGACACTTGGCGCAAAATGACCCATCTGTCATCTTGTTTATTTCACTTAGTCCATGAATCTTGAAAACTTGTTCAAATTTTAAATATTGGTCCATAAACTTGTAATGTTAAGTTTATTCGATTAAGCCTGTACAAATAAAGTAATTAACAAAAAAAAACAAGAATAAGCTTGTAAATCCATTCTTAGCCTAAAATCTATACACCTAGTTTGGTTTGCCGGTAATTTTGGCACCGCAAAGTAACTTGGCGATAAGTTTTGCAGAGATCTCCAGCAAAAAATTTCGTTTGCCTGCTAAGATTCCGCGACACATTTTCCAAGGCACGTAGATTCGCCAAACGAAACTTGGTGTGTATAAAAGATCCAAGCCTCATAATCTTTACATTTTTTTAAAACCCAAGATCATATAGACTTTTTCAGGCCGTTAAATTAGGATACGATATTCAATAATTTATATCGGATCCTTGCTTAGATTATTTGAGACGATTGCGACTATCAGGAAGCAAAATTGACAGGTTTTATGTACCATACACATTCTGTGCAACCTATTCTTGTATCTTACTAGTAAAAAATGAAGTCATATCATAACATATAATTTTTTATATCTTTAATAAGTACTTTCAACCTTACCCAAGGTGACATTTGTCGCTACAGAAACTCTGGAGGAAGAGAAAAAAATCCGTTTAGTATATCATTTAGTAGATTTTTTATCGTGTTTCTTTAATAAATATAAGATTTAAAAAAAATCAGGACCAAAATTTAAAAATATGCCTTCAAAAATGTTGCGACGGTGCACAAAATTCCACGCACTGATTAGAGCTATATTTGTAATTATGCGCACTTTTATTCATCTGAAATTTTAACACCATGCAGATTTTCAATTCGCCTGAAAGTTTTATAACACTTCAAGGATACTATTTTTCATTATAAGGTTCTGCAAATGACTGAATATTTAGTGTAAATTGTCAATTATAACCTTTGTTACTACCGTGACATAGGTATTAAAATCGGATTTCACACGTCTTGCCGTCTGTGATCGATAGCCATCCACACAAGCTATCTTACCTGTATAAAACATGCCCAAACGATACAACTCTGCTCGATCTGGCTCGACAGTTTGATTACGACATCATAGAAGCAAATTGAATATGAAAAATCGACCCGGCAAGATGAAATTTGCATTTTTGTTTTTCAGGAGTCAGGAGAAGGCTTAGTGTTTAGTTTGGGCGTTATCATCGGAAGAAAAAATTGTACGCATTTGTATTGACAAATCCATGTTTCAATCGACCACCGTGACGCTGCAATCGCAGCGGTGATAAGTTCGAAATAATGTGTCAATCTGAATACATTTTTGAAATTTCAACCAAAAAACTATTATTTCTATTTATTCTAGCGAGTTTCTGTGGAAGTCAAAGCATGATCCGAGCAAAAAAGTAGTACTCGTAATAATGGTATATAATGCTGAATTTTATCGTGCTTTGTTTCGAAAATATCTTCCAAATAAACAAACATCATCCAAATCACCCGAATCGTCCACCGACTAAATCTATTGTCACTTAAAAATTAATTTCAGTCGGTGTATTAATCAGCAGATTAAATCGTTTTTCGTCTGGTGCTACACCGAGCAATCGGCCTATTCAATAGTTTTTCGTCGATTGATTTAGTCGGCCAACTTTGTCTGTTGTTTAATCGGCAGATAATTTCAAACCTTAACATGTTTTCAGTAGTTTATAAGTCTTGAAGTAGCTTTTTATTTAAAAACAATGCATTACAAAATAGTTTTATGCACTTTGTACAAGATTCATCCATGCTGACAAGAAATTTTCATGAAATTACATTGAAATTAAATAATTTTGCAAACAATCAATGAAATTTTCAAGGCCTGTCACAGACTTATCACCGTCGGTTAGTGCTTATTCCTGCCACCAGGTGCGCATGAGTTTAAGTTGGATTTCTCAATTGTGTTGATGCCAAAAATGTTCATACTTTACAATGTATTCCAATTAGACCAGTTGGATTTTGTCCCTTCAGATTTGTGCACGGCCGATGGGATCAACTCAAATTATAGTTCAGTTTATTCTTAATCACAAAAAGTGCAGGAACTCAGCGATGAGAAATCTATCTATATATATAAAAATGAATTTCTGTCTGTCTGACCCTTATAGACTCGGAAACTACTGAACCGATTGGCGTGAAAATTTGTATACAGGGGTTGAAACAGAAATTTCGGCATAACTTGAGAACTAATCAAGCAAATGAAACCAAATTAGGCATGTGGGGGAGAGTGTGGGGGTATAAGGAGATAATCATAGGGGGTAGCCCCTTAGATAATAGGGGGGGGGGGGGGCTACGTACAATATAGCATGCTTTTTTTTAATCGGCGCATAAACTCAAGCTAATATTGAATCCCGAGCATGACCGGGCACACTTAGCTGCACACATACTGCTGGAAGATGAGGAAAATTTACGAAAATTTTAATGTCTAGTATTAGTACCAATAGACCGAGAAAATCCAATCGATACTGTTATCATACACTGGAAGCGCGAAAAAGCTGGAAAACATGAAGTAAATTTACTGATTGCTGAATTTCTGCACTTTTTGCGATGAGTAAAGGTAAATCAAATTTGGGTTGATCCCGTTGGCCGAGTACAGCGTGTTTTTCTACACTCAAAAAATATTGAAATCTAAATAGTATAAAAGTTACGCTAAATCGCAACTCTCCGTACCGACGCAAAGGTCAGTATAAAGGGAGAGAATGCAAACTTAGTATAAAAATGGTTTATGCGTGCCATGGTATAAAATCGAAATATACCTACAATGCATAGATACGGTTCACGGAACCAAATTTTGTTCATTTAAATCAAAAATATAAATGTTCATTCTATAAACATATGATTAATTCAAAATAAATTAAAAACATGTTTGCGACAAAAATATATATGTTTGAATTAAAGTCAAAAGCATGTTTATTTCAACAATATAGAATTTGGATAAACGATTTTTAGCGTGCCCTGCCTTTTTTTTCCTTCTTGTTTTCATTCGGAAAAAATGCCCCAATCAACTGAAAACGGCCCGCAACAAAACCGAAATCATGGATTCGGAAACCCACCTAGGTAAGTGTCTTAATAAAGTTCCGGCTCGATAAAACCGGAGGAACCCCAGCGGTATCGATGTCGCTCTCTCGTTTCTGATGCCGATCCTTTATCATCCTCCTCCACAACTGACGTTGAAAGAAAAACGAAAATCCTAAATAGATTTTGAATCTATTCCGGATCCTCCAGTCCCCCCTCCTTGAACACCGAACGTAGAAAGAGGCCGGCATGAGGACCAGCGTTAGAAACGACAAAACGACGCTGATATCACAAAGTTTCACTGGTTTTACTGAACTGAAACTTCCGGACACTCACCCCGACGGGTCCCCGCATCTCGGACCAGGACCCAACATCCACAGCTTACCCAAAATCGCACCCGAAAAAGAGCAGAAGCTTAGATGCAGATCGTTTTTTCATCTCTTTGCAATCCATTTTTTTTTGCTTTATCCTGCTAATATAATTTAAAATTAAGTATGTTTCTTTCAAACATATAAGAAGCATGTTTAAAATAAACATATTTATTTTTGTTCACATACTTGTCAAACCAAACAAAAATATTCACGTTTATTTTCAACACGAATATTTTTAAAATAAACGTAACATTATTGTTGTTTTAAACATTAATATCACATGACTTCAAACATGGAATACGTTTGAAATAAACCTTGTTTATTTTTGTGGCCAGAACAAACTGAGTTTACGTTTAAATTTACCTCAAATATTTTTGGTTCAACGATAAATTTTTCTGCGTGTTTATTCGAGAGAATGTATTTTTCACTTCTTTATTTTATTTATGACAAATATTATTGTTTTCAAGTTCAAATTAAAATTGTCTAAGGAAGGTTTTTTAATTATTTTATTTTTTATGAATATTATTTACAAAATACTTACAATTTCGATGTTCATTAGGATGAACTCGTGCACACGCAGTCTAGCTGCCCAGGCGCAGTAGAAATCCGCCGGGACGAAGCTCTTCACCAGTACGAAGCTCTGAAGAGAATCCAGATGTTCTTTTTCCTATCATTTTAGTAAACACTGATCGAATACCACTCCGTTATTCGGACTTAGTATAATTTTGACAAAAATTTTAATCGAACCAATGTATTAATTTTGAAAAACCATAAAATGCATAAAACTTAATCTATATTCGTTTTGTAATATTTTTGAGTGTACGTTTCTGCACACGCTATTTTTAAACAATCCAAAATTCAGTAAAATCAACTCATTTCCATTAGAAGTAGAGCTACCCGAAGGGGGCGACACATCTAAATCTCAATTCTAGATGCTGAACAAATCTCACACTAGCGAATCAATCTTCGAACAATCTTCTTTCATTTCTCGCATCTACTTGCATCGCGCATAATATGTTTGCAGGAAATCTTCAGAATCGCCATCAATCTTCTTTCTATCTACTCAGCGTGCGCACAGCAAAGCACAGCAAAACACAATTTTCCCTGCATCGTAGATAGAGTCGCCCCCCTCGGGGCTACCCAATATTGAGCAAACAAGATTGTAACGGATAAGATAACAAATTAACATTCGGATTCAAGTCGATGTTGTTCATTCGTCATCTTATCAGTCTCTACTTTGTTTACTCAATTTTGGTGGATATGAGTAGATCCTACTCAAATTTGGGTTGTTTAGAAATAGTTTGCACCCGGCGTTGTTTTTGCCCATACATCTAAACATCTATACATCTAAAGCGGACGTTACACAAGTCAATATATTCACAAGGACGATAGTGTAACTGGCGCTTTAAATCTTGGTCTTTACATCACCTTCATTATTACAATCGCTATTAGAAATAGTACATAGTGAAAGACATCAGGAAACTGTTTGACCGATCAGCCGGATCAGTCCCGTTGGCGTAGCTAATGAGGTTGCCTAAGGCAGTGATGCCACATTTTTCCGAATTTAAAGCTGTATTCTCGCGCACCATTTGAAAAAGGCCTATCCTCGTTGATCGATTCTCTTCATCGACTTTCTCTTTGGTTTACCACAGCAACATAAACAAATTTCTCGCTAAGCTCGCAGGACAGTTCGACAGAAGATTATGTTAGATTGCGCCTAAATCAACGCACTGAATTGGAAATTCATTTGCAGTTGGGTGATTCGCGAAAGAAAAAATAGATGAAAAGAATCGATCAAAAATGATAGGCCCTTTTCACGTGTTGCGCGAGTTTCATCGAAAAAAATCTTTTTAATCTGTATCTGGCTGACAAAATCTGTAAAAAAAATTTGTAAAATTTCCGTATTATGGTCTCAGTGCGGATTTATGTGAATCTCCATTGAGCAAATTCATAGTTCAGAAGGAGTTTGTTCTATGTTTAGAATCATGAAAAATGACTAAAGTTTGCTTTCTAAAGAATTTGTCTATGTATATATATATAATAACTGCTGCATTTTTACATTCTGTGATTGACTGGTTCAATAATATAATTAAAAATCCATATTTATCCACCGGGCAGGTGAATAGAACCTTCATTACACAGTATAATCTTGTTTTTGATATTATCCGTAGATATACGAAGCCGTAATGGATATTTTTGTTTTTATTGGTCTCAGTTTCACTGTTCAGTTGAACAGCAATTGCTTGTTTGAATTGGAGTCGAAATCATAATTCAATCAAAAACATGACAATAATTTTAAGATCTATTAGTTTTACGTAGCGCGAAGTGTATATAAATCACTTTCTTCTTCTTGGCTTACAACTGGAGCTTTATGATTTTATACTTAATCTACTTTATTGTGCTCTACATACTTTAAGCACAATCTTTTTTTTTCTTGATTTGTTTTCCGTCGATCTTGTTTTCCGTGCTGAACACCAATACTACCGACGCCAGGGAGGTAGCTCCCACACCTGAACTCTACACCTATTGACCCATTCACTTATGAACCGGGGACGAACGGCTTACTTTCATTCCGACGGAAGGCGTGATCAGAGATTTTATGCCTCAGAAAATCACGGCGGCACCGACTGGGATTGAACCCAGGTCTTTTGGAATGAGAGGCAATCACGTTTACCACTACACCACTGGCGCCGCTGTCACGATTGTAGGATTTCAAGATTTTTAAAATAGACAAATTCTATAGAAAGCAAACTTTAGTCATTTTTCTGTCAGTGTCAAGTATGTGCAGTTTTTGTGATTAGCTAAATTTGGAACGAAATTAAATGAATTACGCAAATCCATTTCATGGTGAAAAAAGTAGATCTCAACAAAAAGCGGTAGATAGTACTGAAAGTACTTTTATTTTCTGGAATATGTGTCATACCAAATTAAATGCTCATAATGAATTGTCTGTGGTAGAACTAATACTTTTTAGAAAGGATTACGCATATTGGGAGTTTGATGAAAAGTGGGAAAACGCTAATAAAAGTGCGTTTTACGTTTGATCGTTTTGTTGTCTTCTGCGCACTTTTTCCTTGATTCCTTACGAAAAAGTACGCAAAAGATACCAAAATGATACAATGTAAAAGCGCACTTTTATTAGCAATTCCGCACTATTGAGGAGTCCAGTTAAAAATGCAAAATACAGTATATCTCCCAATGCGGTACTCAACTTGTTTTTCAACATTTCACAGTTAACATTCCCACTCATTGCATTTGCGGCGAATATTCATCGCATCGTTGCGCATCACACGCAACTACATGCGAATGAAACTAGGCTCAAAGGAGGACAGCCAAAACAGCAGGAATAATCTTCGCTCTCTGGTCACTCACAGAGACTCACATCAAAGCATCGGTCGCATCGCTCGGGAATGCTTGCTTTGCTTCGTTCTTTCGAACCCGTTCGGAGAAGAAGAGTGATTTCAAGGTGTACGATGCGAATATCAGTTACCCTGCATGATTTCAAAACTTTTTTTTTGTTGATTTATGACATGAAAATGGCAGAAAACAATTGTATTGATCTATTCAAAACTTTTGTACTTAAAAATATTCATGTAAACATGAATGAAACAAATAATTATTTACGCTGAATAGTTATCGGATTCTGTTGAAGTTACGTGTTAAGCATTCAATTTAATGTTGGTTTGTTTTTTAACGATCTACAAAAAGCTCTATATTTATGACAGGCAAAAAACATATATAAGGTAACATAATTATATATAAAGGGTGATACGGTCAAAATTTGGTCAAGGGAAAACGCGTGTAAATCGGTGAAATCGTTTATTTAAAAAATCAAATTAAATTTCTTTTTCAAGTTCAATTAGTATAAAATTCAGGAAAAATATTCAGTTAGGCTTTCGCTTTTCCAAATCCGAATTGCCGGGCCTTACGCTTGACCCCTGCCATCAGATTTTGTACAGCCACCTTGTCCACCTTCTTCGCCGCAGAAAGCCAGTTTGCCTTGAACTGCTGCTCGCCCTTAGCAGTTTTTTTGGTCTTCTTTAGGTTCCGCTTGACAATAGCCCAGTATTTCTCAATTGGGCGGAGCTCTGGCGTGTTGGGAGGGTTCTTGTCCTTGGGAACCACCTGCACGTTGTTGGCGGCGTACCACTCCATGGCCTTTTTACCGTAATGGCAAGATGCCAAATCCGGCCAAAACAGTACGGAACAACCGTGTTTCTTCAGGAAAGGCAGCAGACGTTTATTCAAACACTCTTTCACGTAAATTTCTTGGTTGACAGTCCCGGAAGCTATGAAAATGCTGCTTTTCAAGCCACGGGTACAGATGGCTTGCCAAACCAGATATTTCTTTGTGAACTTTGACAGTTTCATGTGCTTGAAAACATCTGCTACCTTTCCCCTTTCTTTTGCCGTATGAAAACAACTGAAGAGTGAATTCCAAAATCAAAATAGGAGCAACATTCTACACACACACCTTCAAAATGAGGGGTGTTCAGGTTTTTTAAATGCAAAATTGAAAGAAATACGTCAAGTTGATATTGACCAAATTTTGACCGTATCACCCTTTATATATATATATATACACGTTTGTTTGAACCATTTGCATTAGCAATATCAAATGGATTGTCAAGTGAGCGGAATAACAAGCTGCGTGGAATAACCCACCTTCACGGTATATAAATTTTAAAAATTCTTGGAATAAGTTTTGCAAATTTGGGTGTTATTTGCGTCACATTCAACCGCTTCTCGATGATGTGATAGAGATTATGTTACAATACCAATCAATACTCAGAAAACGAAACTACCCAACTAACATTTTCAGCTTTGTAAGCCAACTTTTCCAGCGTTGTGCTGTAAAGTAGCTGAAAAGAAGCTGCAGATACAGCTACAAGCAAAAGCTAGCAAAATAGTTTTGGAGAGCGTTTACTCAACTTTCTCACAACAATTATTCAATTTGTCAGTCGCACTGAATAACATCAGCCAATAAACGCTAATGTCACTTCTATACACACACTAATCAACTTTCAACTTGTAGCTGCAAAACAAAGCTTACAAAGTGAATATGTTACTCATTTGATGGCTTCTACACAACCAACCACTCATGCTGAATAACATAAAAATCAAAAGTGCTTTTTCAACAACTAAACAACCTGTACTCAGCTTATAAACTGTGTTAGAGCAACTTCGGAAGCATTTTCACAGTCAACTAGGTTTATTTTTAGACGTGTGCAGTTTTACAGCTTTTACTCTGCTCTTTTATAACTAGTCGAGAGCAGAGTGCAGTGTGCACTATTATAAAGCCTCTACTCAGCGATTTTGTTGTAGAAGGGAATGTTGATTTGTTTACATAAAGTTCAAAGTGTTGGCGTAGCACAGTTGGTAGTGTCAAGGTTTGCCAATGAGGTCGTCTCGAGTTCGATTCCAGGTTCCGGTGCAGGGTAAACTAATTTCGATTAATTTGATCACAGCAAAATAAACTCCTTCATAAAAAAGCGTAAACAGTATTTAACCCGGCTTCAAGAGAAAGCTGTGTAGTGATTATTGGATAACCTGGAAAAGGTTGAATAAGCGCCTTTCAAGTTCACACACAACTAAACAGCAGGATAACAGCTGTATAGAAGCGTTAATGGATATGCAATAAGAGCTTCTCCCGACCGTTCCAACAGCCATAAGTAGCTGACTAAGTTCGCCAGATTTGCTTGTATAGAGGTTGAGTAAAGGTTTCCTCATATCGTATAACGTTTGAATACAGCTTGAGGCTGTATAAATGAAATGAGTAAAGCGTTTACATTGTGAAAATTGTTAGTTGGGTAACTCTTAGAGTGAGTCCCATTTTCGTATCGATACATTTCTAAAAGCGTTGCTCACTCTGCGCATGACGCACGCTTTTATAAATTTCTCTATACGAAAGAGTAAAAGTGACTCACTGTTCAGGCCAACAGGCTTATTGGTGTTAGTGAAATATGCAAATGTTTAATGGTGTTCGTATTTCATTGCAATGTTTATCTTTTTACACAAAACAGCTTTTGGCAGTGACGTAAATCTCACTGTTCGCAGTATGGAATGTTATGGTAGAGGGACGTCGTCATTCGCTTGCTCAGCAATGTTTACAACATTTTTGCTTCTAACACCAGCAAGCTACCTGTTGGCCGAAATGTCATTGATATATACCGATTTCCAAAAACGAATTCTGGCAACACTGCACACAAGTGTAGTTCTCTTGAATGTCACATCAATTGTCAAAACATCTAACTCGAATCTCACAAATGCTAACATCGCTACTTGGACCAAAATCATGATATAGAATAGTTATATTGCATCTTTAGACTACATCCGAGGAGTTCTTGAGCATTTATCTTCAATCTTATTTAATAAATACTTGCAGTCGAATCACCTCAAGTCGATGAACGCAAATGGATGTATGCAATAAACCAACCACTCCAAAAACCACGGACAAGCTTTCCCACCACATATAAACTTCCCTCCGAACAAGACATAACTTCCAAGGAAGAAGAGCACTTCTGCTACATCAATTGAGTTTTATGGCAGCCAGCAATGCACAAAGTTTCCCCTTTAGAACAGAAACAGAGGACAGCACTCGACATTGTCGTACAGATTCCATGCATACCGCCTCTGCTCAGGACCGGGCATGCTGCATTTCATTATATCCGTACGCGCCATGAGCCAACACCGGAAATGGGGTGTAAGAAATTGCATCTAATAGCACTTCACGTTCCGGCCACGGAGCCCTCCCCGTCCCGCTGTGCTTCCTGGGATGTTGCAAATGGTGAGCATACTGCATGGAATTCTCTGTTTATTATTTTCTTCGCTCATAATAAACATAACGTGCACTTTACTGTGGACGTCTTTCGACTGCGAATTGGTATCGGAAGTTTATCTTCCTAGCATCAGTTGACGCAAACTGCAAGGCCATGATGCTTTTCTCGGTTATGTTATTATTTCTTTTGGATCATTCTGGATGAAATCTCGCCTATTACGCCTACAGCAATAATAATAATATAAAAATTGAAAATCTACCATAGTTTGTATATTTTAGTTTCCCAACAAGAGTGCCATTAGCATAACTTTTGAAAACCAAGTCCAAGTAAATTGCTGTTCACCCAGAACCAATTGTCATCAGCAGGTTCAGCAGAATGAAAATGAATAAAACATAGTTTTAATGTTGAAACAATTGTGTGTAAGTGAGCAAGTTTGCATACACAGCTGTGGCAAATGGTTAGTGTGTATAAATATGCTTCTACTCCTCCCCGATGCTATAGTAGGTAGAAAGGCAGAATCATTTCTGTATCATACCGGCTTACAGTTGACCGTTACGATCTTGTTGAAAGCCGTGCGGTTTGCAGCCACCAAGTGGGAACTTTTCATTTGTTCTACCTAGCATATCCAGCAGAATACATCAACTACGTATTCAATTGCTTTAGCTGGGTTCATACCCACCGATGATACCTGTTTGTACTTTGTGTGGCTACAAGGGATCCAAAACAGAAAATGCATTCAGCGTACCTATGTTCCTTCACGACTTAAGCTGGGTTTAGACAAGGAAAGTCAATTAATCAACTCCCTTAAAACCAACCGGCTTGAAAAGTTGAGCCTGGATCCCCTTTTTTTCAATTCAAGTGGGTTGATCATGTCAGTTGAATGGCATGGTTTAAACTCAACCATCACTACAAAACGGTCCTTTTCAGGACCACCATAAATTTGTTAAGAGTATTATTTCAGTGCTAACATTTGAAAACGGCACAAAAGCCATTTGTAAACAAATGGTTTGTGGGCCCTTTACTCACTACTTGAAGTACACATACGCGACACAACAGCAACATCGGGTAGGGGAAATTTTCCTCTTCCTGACGATGCTGTTGGTTTGCGTGGGCGTTCTTCGGGTAGCGAGTAAAGGGCCCACAAACCATTTGTTTACAAATGGCTTTTGCGCCGTTTTCAAATGTTAGCACTGATTTGGACATTTATCAAGGTCATCAATTCTCGCAACCAGCTAGCTATCAAGGCTCAACCTGTCTATATAAGGTGTGGAATTGTAGGTCTGATTGTACTGGTGAGATTAATCATCGTCCGACCATTTTCCAGAACACGCTGGTAGGAAGTGTTAAAAATCCATATAGAATTTTAGAGAAGTGGAATAATTCGCTTTGGGTGTATATTAGACTGATGCAAAATTTGAAATTTTCGCTCCACAGTGCTCAAACGGTTTCAAATCAGGTCTTGATTAGCCTCCCAAAATTAAAACTCATTTGGTAAGAAACTGACTTGGCACAAACTATTCGAAGTTTATATGGAAATTACTATGGGAAAACCAAACTTTTTGTTGGTTGTCATCTACCCATTTTCCATATTGCTTTTTCGAAAATTTCATTAACTCTTCTTACGGGAAATTTTCTAAACTACAACTTTGCAGAATATCGTTTTTCAACCTAATGTCAAATTAAATAGTTATTAATTATTTCGGAGATTGATAATCTTATGGCATGATCAAGCAGCTGTTCTGTGGGCAACACTGTATTCTGCAGTGTGACATAGTAGCCATGATATTTGTGCTCTATTCTTCGCACAAGAAACACCAATGTTGCCTACTAAACAGTTCAATGAGCATAATCATAAGACAGCAGTGACTTGAATCATTAATAACTTTTGTTCCTTCCATTTGATTGAAAAGTGGTTTTGAACAAAGTTGTAGCTGAGAAAATTTGCTACAATCACTGTTACCATTTTTTAAAGCATAGTGATGTGGTGAATTGTTAGATAGATATGAACAAAAACATAAGTTTTCCCATAGTAAATCCCATATAAACTTGAAATGGGTTGTGCCAAGTCAGTTTCTTACCAAAGTAGTTCAAATTTTGGGAGGCTAAGCAGGACCCAATTTTCATCAGTCTAGTGTATATTCAGTCCCCAGAAAGCCAATAAAATCAAATTTGTGAGAAAATTAGCTCTCACGAGTTCAATCTCTCGAAGTCCCTCCTTTTTTACATATTCTGCATAAACGATACTTTCCGCCCCGCCCCATTCATATAATTTGGAAGAAAATCCTGTGAGGGGTGAATTGAATACACTTTAATACCAAAATGCACAAAACTTAAAATTTCAAAAATAACAAAAAAATCAAAATACACCTTTTAAAGTCGGGTAGATGAATCGAAAATACTCAAGTTGACAGTCCCTTGGATTCTCTTCATCAACTTTCTCTTTGACATAAATACTACGAATTTGATACGCTTACAAATAAAAAACGGAATGAGTTAAGATAATTGATGATTGATCAATTAATCATTTTATTACCGCTGGTAGGAAATGATAAATATCCCCATATAAAAATTGAGAGAAGTGGGAATAATTCGCTTTCGGTGCATATACAGGTGAAAATAAATGAACGACAACCTAAAGAAATTAATCAGGGACTTTGTCGTTCAGTTTTTTTGTTTGGAAATTATTGTTAAACAAGCTACAATTAATTAAAAATTATTTTTCCCCATACAGTTTTACCTGCTTTACTACCAGTTCCTAGAGAACCAAAAAATTCAAATTTGCTCTCACGACCTCAATCTCTCAACATGCCATGTATTTTGTTGACATTCGATTTGTGATTTCCCTTTCACAGATTATAAAATAGAGTACCTGTCACTACAAAACATGTCTGGTACCTCTTATATATGCATTTATTTTAACATTTGAAATCCCTCCTTTTTTACATATTCTGCGCAAAAGATAATTTATGCCCCGCCCCATACATAAAAATCGGCGGGAAATTCTGTGAGGGGTGAACTATTTTGTGTGGAGAATGTGTAAAAAAGGAGGGACTTCGAATAATAATCTAAATGCATATATAGAGGTACCAGACATGTTTTGCACTGCAGTGTCCTCTATGAACAATTATAGGAAAACAGATTGTGTCTAGTTTCCGATAGATGTCACCGCAAACAACAGCAGTGACACCTGATGGAACATGAATGCAGAAGCTTGACAAAATGATTAATGAAAAGAACTAAATATTCACATTTGTTCCGTCCACTAGCGGTCCTACGTCAAGCTTCCGTTCGTGCCCCTAGGCACAGACCCTTCTACTTTTTTAGGCCACATTCAGTTGAACATATCAAGTTTGAAATCATATTTTTTTTGAGCATTCATCCGTTTTTTTTTTTTCAGTTTTAAGATAAAAAAAATTGAGTATACGTAGCTCTGCAGTCTGGCGAGCTCAAAGCAAAGGGTTTTAACTGGGCAGTTAAAAAGCTATCGCTTAAACCCGCCAGGCTGCATAGCTGAAACTCGTAAAACCACCAACCAACATGACATTTCAATCCTTTAAATTGGAATTGAAATCTGGAAATATTTGTTATCCTTACTAGGGTAGGTGTTCAACTTACAAGGGTAAATATTGTCAAACATCCCACAATATGGGTATTTCTGGAATCATGGACAGCATGTAGAAGCAACAAATCGATGTCCGATGCCATTCCGTCCGAATACATGATGAAGCTGGTGTCTCTCAGTTTTTAAAAACCTGTAAAATACCCTACAATACAAGTTCCTATCAGAGACGTGTTGGGAAACCGCGATCTTTGCTAAATGCTGTCGATTTATGTATTTCTGCCCACTGGTCACCATAGCCTCCAGACGAGAACCGCACTGCCGTTCATTCTGGTGAAAACGCTCTGAAGAGTCAACGAAACCTCACCCCCAAGCTCCTCCTTGATTTGTTTTGTGTTGATCTTGTTTTCCGTACCAATACTACCGACGTCAGGAAGGCAGCACCCACACCTGGACCCTACCTATCGACCCATCAACTCATGAACCTGGGACCAACGGCTTAACTTCCCGTCCGAAGGCGTGATCAGAGATATTATGCCTCAGGAAATCTGGGATTAAACTCAGGCCTTTTGTGGTGAGAGGCAGTCACGCTTACCACTATACCACCAGCGCTACTAAAACCCCCAAGCTCCACCTATGATCGTATCCTTCGACAATTTACCCCTCTAACCTCGGGTAAGCCACGAGTATTCGGCCCAACTCCTACTAGACATAGAATTAAGTGAATTGTTTGAACAATGATTTATCGGCTCTGTAAAGCTAATACGATTGAGCGTTCCAAATAAATGAAATAGATAAAAAAAAAACCCCCACAATTGATGGAAAATCGATGTCCGACGTCCTTTCCGGAGAACTTTGAGATTTGGGCGTAATTGCTTTTGTAAACAAACACTTTCATTTTCGATTTCTAGCTAATAAAAGCTCAATCTCGCGAACAAACCAAATGATAGAGAAATCGTTCATATACCTGATTGTGCTATTAGTTTTCAAGGTTGAGCTTTTATTCGCGAGAAATCGGCGATTGACGAGTTTGTTTACAAAACGAATTACGCCCTAATATCGAAGTTCTCCGGATTTTTGAAATCCAAGATGGTGGCCACATTTGACGGTTTTTCTGAAACCAATGGCCGCCATCTTGGATTCTAAAAAGGCATCGGACATCGATTTTCAGCATCTACACGTCGTCCCCGTTCCGAGAATATCAATATTGTAGGGTGTTTGACAGTTTTTTTTTCTGAAATCACTGGCCGTGGCATTGGCTTCATATGGCACGTCGTGCCTGTCATCTATGTAGAAACCTAGATGAAAGAACCTAGAAATTTTGTCGATGGCGGTGTGATATGTTCTTTTTCATCGGCGGCGGTGGCATGACGTCAGGTCATTTTAATTCGGTGGTGGCATGGACCAGCGTGGATCGACGTGAGCCTTATTAAATGATAAAAAAAAACTAACTTAGTTAGTACCTACTATTCACATGCAGCACCTTACTCAACAAGCGGCTAAGGTGGCATTTGTCACAAAATACTGCAGAGCGAGAAAATTGCTCCTTAACCCTCGAACATTCACAAAGTTTCTATATTTTTACTTCGTGAAAATTTTCTCAACTTCTTCCAAATTTCTTAATTATTATTTTTTACGTTCTCTTAATTCGTCCAAGATTTTAGAACATCGATGTCCTTCTCCAAAGTTGAGAAATGACCCTGAACCCGAGGGGGGCGACACATCTAAATCTCAATTCTAGATGCTCAAAAAATCTCACACTAGCGAATAAATCTTCGAAAAATCTTCTTTCATTTCTCGCATCTCTTTGCATCGCGCATCATCTTTTTGCAGGAAATCTTCAAAATCGTGATAAATCTTCTTTCTATCTACTCAGTGTACGCGCAGCTAGCCACAGCAAAACACAATATTTCCTGCAACACAATACTTAAAAAACTATTTTGAACGTCTAATGTCTAATATACTTGTTATCCAAATAACAAATTTGAAAGAATTTCTAAGAAATCCTTGAACCATAAAAAATCCCTACACTTTGAAGTTTTGTGAAGTTTTTCGAAGTGCTAACGGGTGTCCAATAAAAAATAAGAATGGTTCCAATACTTTTCAAACAGAATAGAAACGTTAGGTTAATGGAATTTGTTGAACTATGTTGAAGCTCTGAACACGTCCTAGAAGTAGAGAATTTCAGAAAATTCAGCTAAGTTTATTTATTTTGTTTTGTTTTCCGTGCTGAGCACCAATGCTACCGACGCCAGGGAGGCAGCTCCCACATATGGACCCTATCTATCAACCCATCAACTCATGAACCGGGGACCAACGGCTTTACTTCCCTTCCAAAGGAAGGCGTGATCAGAGATGTTACGCCTCAGAAAATCCCGGCGGCATCGACTAGGATTGAACCCAGGCCTGCTGGGGTGAAAGGTAATCACGCTTACCACTACACCACCGGCGCCGATGGCTTAGTTTATAAATGCCCAGCAAACTTTGTTAAAACTCATTGAACCTCATAGAACTTCAGTGAAATTCAGTTGGTCATGAAACTTCAGATAATTTTGTAAAACTTAGCAAGTTTTGTAGAAGTTCAGAAAAAAATGTAGAACTTCATCATATATTGTAAAAATTAGCTACCTTTAAATAAATTTAGCGAATTTTGTAAAAAAAAAATCCAGGAACTACACACTTAAATTTTTTCGCCGTTATTCCAACAGCCGAGTAGTTCTGCAATTTATTTTGCTGAGATTCAGTAAAACAATTGCCGAGACTCAGCTAACAAATATCATTTTGCTGAGATATCAGCTAACAAACAGATATTTTGCAGATATATCAGCAAAAGTAAATGCCGAGGTAATCGGCTGTTGGAGATTTTACCGAGCTAGATTAAGTGTGTATGCTGAAGATCAGTGATTTTTCTTTAATTACATAAGAGATGTTCAGAATACATCTTCGAAATTTTTTTTTTTTTTTTTTGATGATGATGGTCCCACCTCTTACCCCTACAAAGGTTTGAGCTGGACGATTTATCTTTAAGATAATTGAATATGACATTTTAACCAGGTTGGCAAACAAAATCGAACTGGTTTCAGTTACAGATATAGATTCCCTCTAAAGTTTACAGTTGCTTCACAGCGATATAAATGTGGAAAAGCTCAGGCGTCCACCTCTTAGTTCGCCTTTTTGTCCACCTAAAATATTCATAAGTATTACAAGCAATCAAGAGTTAATGAACAATCAACAAAGCATCCTATACACTAGCAACCCCGCAATGATGCTATTATAATTTTCAGCAATGTCAGGAATGCTCACGAACCCCCGACATTTGCCAGAAAACTTACTACTAACTCAAAGTATCTTCCAAATAAGCTTCAAAATTGCATTTTTTTTTATCAAATGTTAAATTCAGTCCTCTATATCCGTAATACGCGCGCGAGGCTCAAACCTTTGTAGACTACTTTTTTTTTTAAATTAATCTACTATAAAATCATATATTAAAAATCCATCATCACCCTCGTGGCGAACAGAAATAGTTTTTGCAGTGCTACAATAATTATTAAAAAGTCGTTATGACAGCTATCCATATAAAATAATCCGTTAGAGATAACTTCGTCAAGATACATAATTTGTCAATTCATAAAAAAATCACTGGATAACTGTTCAAAAGACAGTTTTAACGTGTGAAATGCAGTGTCTTTTAAATTCTGTAAGTGTTGCTAAACGTTTGATATGTCTAGGCATCGAATTGAAAACATTTATTCCTTTATAATATAATGAATTTTGTGAAGCACAAGTCAAGAAATGTGGTGTTCTTATTTCAACCGCGTTTCTAGTATTATATCTATGAAAGTCACTTCCTCTTTCAATTCGATCACACAAATATCGAGGCAGCAAACCGTTAACTACTTTAAAAATGAACACCATAGTCAAATATACAATTCTTTGCTTCACCGACAACCATTGTAAGGCGTCTAACATCAAAGTTGAGGAAGTGAATCTATTACATCTCAAAATCAAACGCATTATTTTATTCTGCAAGCGCTGTAATCTCGATATTTGTGTTGCATTGGCCAGAAATAAAATGGAAGGGCAAAAGTCAAGATGAGGAGAGATGATTGATTTGTATAGCTGTATTTTACTGGCAATAGTTAAATCGTTTTTCAGTCGACATAGAATTCCATACTTCTTGGCAATTTTCTTGATGACATTGTCAATGTGAGAGTTGAACTTAAGTGTGTCATCAATAATCACGCCAAGATATTTAATCTCCCGAACGCGATCAATAGTCTCATCATCAATTACAACAGAGACGTTCTCATTTACTCGATTTCGCGAAATTACCATAAATTTAGTTTTACTTGTATTCAATTTTAACTGCTTATACTTCAACCATCTACTTAGAGAACGCAAATCTTCATTCAAGTGTAAAACGGCATCATCTAAATCCTTAGCTGCAATGAATAACACAGTATCATCTGCAAAAAGATTAATGTCGCAAAATCGTAAAACACGTCGCAAGTCATTAATATACATAATAAATAACAGGGGCCCTAATACACTTCCCTGGGGCACTCCAAGGTTATTCCCCACGGGACTGGAAACAGAATCATTAAAAACAGTCCGTTGAGTTCTGTCAGACAAATAGCTTTCAAACCATTTATATGCAGTACTCGTAATTCCAAAGCGCTTGATTGATCTTAACAATAAGGGCCTAGAAATTGTTTCAAAAGCGCGTTTAAGATCCAAAAAAACAGCAACAATCGTATCTTTACACTCCAAGTTATTTTTCCACTTCGCTAATACCAAATTCAACGCGGTTTCACAAGAATGACCTTCCCGATATCCCGATTGTTCTGGTATCAACAAACTATTACTATTTAAATACTCCAACAGCTGGCCTTTAACAACAAGTTCTAAAATTTTCTCTAATGTGTGCAACATGTTGATGGGACGAAACTCTTCGGCTTTAATCGTTCCAGCAACTTTTTGAATAGGGACCACTAAGGATTCCTTCCAAATTTGTGGCACATGTCCAGTTTGTAATGATTCATTAATAAGGTCCAGCAAGATGTGGCCAATGACATGAAAGCAATCTTGAATAACTCTAGCATTAACATTATCTACTCCAGCCGATTTTCCTAATGAAAAACAAATAACTCTAAGTTCATCTAATGTGATTGGGTGAAAAACTTCAAATCTACAACTACTATTAACTGGCTGTTTTATTTCGTCAGGTTCATCGACCAATTCAATAGATTGATTAATCAATGAAACGCTATCTACGAAATAATCATTAAACTTAGCTGCAATTACTTGTTCTGACTGTTCTAATGTGCCATTAAAAGTTATGGACCGCGGTTTGCAATTACTAGGTTTTAATAAAGATTTCAAAATTTTCCATAACTCTTTGCTGTTGTTTTGATGCTGATCAATCTTCCTTTGAACATATTCACAACGAGTTTTCTTTATCGATTGTGAATACTTATTACGCGCGATTGTGTACCTAGCCCAATGATTGTCATTATTAGATCTACAAAACTTTTTGTACCATTTGTCCCTTTTCCGTTTAAGACGCAAAAGATCCAAATTGTACCAGCTGTTCGAGTTTTTCAAAGAAACAAACTTTTGCTCAACTAGTTGATTGGTACACGTTTTCAAAGCGTTATTAAGAACAGCTGTAGATTCATCTAAGTTACCGTCCGCGAATGGAAAATCCAGGCTTCTCTCAACAAGGTTTGAAACAGCTTGCTTCGAATATTTCCTCCAGCACTTCAATTTTACAAAATTATCGTTATCGTTAACATGGTCTAAGACATTAATGACTAAAGTCTCATGATCGGTTATTTTCAAATCAGTATCCGTAACTGAACAAATGGAATTAAAATTGGAATAAACGTGGTCAATTAAAGTTCTACTGTGCCTGGAAATACGCGTATACTCATTTACAGTTTGCTTTAAATTAAAAAACTCAGCTAAACGCTTCAAATGATTCGAATTATGGTTATCACGCCAATTAATATTAAAATCACCAGCCAATATATTTAATTTACTAGAATCAAGGAATGTCTCAAACCAGTTCTCTAAAACTTCAACAAAACGCTGGTCACTAGAACTGGGAGAATGATACAAAACACCATAATTACCCATCTTCATGCCACGTACAACTGTAATGCCCAAGAACCAGTTGCCATCAATAACTTCGTTGGTACGAAGGTTGAATTGAACTGATTCTTTGACATAAATAGCAACACCGCCAGTGTGTCTAGAATGTGATAAACAAGCAGCAACAATATATCCCGGAATACTATACTGATCAAAAGCTTCAGTTTCTACAATATGAGTTTCAGATAATAAAACTAAAAGAGGACGTTTTTCCTCAACAATCTGACGTAATGCTACGTAGTTTGTTGACAACCCCGCAATATTCAAGTATAAAAAATCGAATTGATTCACATTCCTGGAACTTGGCTGCTATTTATTGAAACGCAAGCTGCTTTTCTTCTGATCAAAAAGTCTTTTATAAAGCAAACATTCCGAGCTAAATGCGGCATGGTTGACGTCCAAGTTCATTTTTCGTTCTTTATTCGTTTTCAAACAATTAATACATTTCAATACAGTTGACGTACACTCCGACGTTTTGTGTTGTTGGCTGCACCTAGAGCATCTATCACAATTTTTGCAATCCATGCTCTTGTGCCCAAATTCTCCACATTTGAAGCATCTCAACACATTAATCGCGGGAACTATCGAGCACCGATCAAACCCTACATTTACTTTTTTCGCACATAACAAACATTTATAAGTATCGACATCGACTTCAATTACAACACTAAACTTGTTGTAAGTGAAGCGTGGATTTTCAAACATGTTCACTACTTTAACATCATTTATAGCGATGTCTTCATTTTGACTTTTTAAGTAGTCAATGAAGACATCGGAGGAAAACTGATCGCTCATGCCCACTATTTTCAATCTTGGCACCGAAGTGGGAACAACAGCACTATATTGTTCACCCAGATTGCTTTCAATACCAGTTTTTACATCATTAAGATTAGCTCCTGTTGCACACTCAACAATAATAGAGCCATCTTTACCATTCCTAAAATTACTGATTTTGTGTGTTTTTGGATCCAACTGAGTTTTCAAAAACTTACGAGTATCTTCGCAAGCTTGTTTGGACTCTTTTGGTTTGATCACAATGACCGGACGAGTCTTACGATTACTCTGTTTGTTACTGTTACTGTTAATGTTACTGTTACTGTTAATGTTACTATTGCTGTTACTAATATTTTTACTTTTACTTGCATGACTAGATCTTTTTACAACATCCGCAAAACTCGCATTTTCTTGAAAAACATCATCAGTCGAATCGTTGTCACTATTTTGAAATTTACGTTTTTTGCGTCTGGGATTTCGGTCCGATTCAGAATGAACCGTCCTAGATGCACTATTCGTTGCAGCTAAATTTTTTTCCGTACTAATTTCAAAACATGAACTAGTCATCGTATTCCATTTCTCACTAATTAATTTTTCAAAGCAACTTAAAGAATCGTTCATATTTTGTTGCATTTTTTCCATGCCAATTCTCAACGCGTTGTCTATCTGAGCAGCAACGTTGTTTCGTATACCAGTGATAGAGTCAGCAACAGAAGACAATTGCTTCATTGCTTCCCCCAGCATTTTGGTATCCGAAACCGATACATTCTGCTCGTCACAACTCTGATCTGACAGACAATTACTACACTTGAATAGAACATTTGCATTATCTGTGATAAGCTTTGCCTGAGTCCGCGTGAGTGTAGTGCACTTGCAATGAAATACACGAGCACACTTACCCACACAGATAACCGGCAAATCACTTACCAAAATCCCCAAATTACATATTGCACACTCAGCCATATATATCACCTATACACATAAACTGTACATGCAACACTACAGAGACACAAGTAAAAACGAACGAAAGCAAAAATTTACAATGCCGTAGCTTACTAAAAGGGTACCAATTAGCTTGCCGGGCGAAGGAAAATACAAAAAATGAACGAGAACCAGCGGCAACAGCTACCGTTCTCCTACTTATCCAATAAATTATCACTACGGGGCACGCGTAGGATCAATTCTACCGCGGCACAAGCACAATTTCACACTTAATTAATTAAATATTTATCACAGCACTGCGAAATAAACTATAACGTTCGCCATTACCAATACTATTCAGGAAATTTACAGGATGTTCTGGGAACTTTGATCAAATCTTCTGTTGCTTGCAAACATAATGAATCATGTTTTCTTTCTCGATTCTAAAACTTCCCGGAAAGCGAGAAAACCACCACTCACACACGTATAACCGTCCGGGAGGCAGAGTGCCAGCGCTAATCCGGCAAATGCAGCCGAAAACTATGAAAGCTAAAGCACGCACAAAACAGAGAAGAAACTTAAGACACAACCGTATCCAAAGCCGTTCGAAACTCCGTACCCATATTGTGGGTATTTGACAGATTTTCTAACACCATCTTGAATTCCAAAAAGCCGTCATCGATTTTTAGCATCGACGTCCGCATTCCATATCCGATGCCCATGTTGTAGGGTATTTTACAGTTTTTTCAGAAACTGATGGTCGTCATCTTGGATTCCAAAATGGTGTTGAACGTCGATTTTCAGCATCTACCCGTCGTCTTTGTCTCGTAGGGTTTTTGACAGTTATTCTGAAACCAATGGCCGCCACACTAGATTCCAAAATGGCGTCCGACATCGATTTTCGGCATCTATACAGGAACAGGGACGTCGTTCCGAGAATACCCAAATTGTAGGGTATTTGACAGCTTTTCCAACGGCCGCCATCTTGCATCTCAAATTGGCGCTGGACATCGATTTTCAGAATCTACACGTCGTCCCCGTCCCGAAAATACCAATTATTAGAAATAACTCTTCTCCAAACACAAAGTTCAGCACCAAGATTCAAGCTACTGCGAGTCAGCCAAACCCTGCCAAAACAACACAATTTCAGTCATTTCAATCTTGTTATGCTTCGTATGCAAAACAAGATGGATTCACTGGAAAACGACAAGCGGTAGCTTTGTCGCGACAGAATACGATTATGACATGACAGACTTTTTTCGCCAATTATCAGGTCAACAGTTTTCATTGTCTGTCGTTGTCGTTTTTGCGGTGTAGCTACACCGGTGCTACAACGGCGAACACCGAAAAAAAACAGGGTGTAGCTGCACCTCTGTTTACAAACAAATTATGATGAGCTGTCAATGACTCGCGCATATTGCTGCTTACACTACTGGTTCGCGTTTGACAGATAATTGGATCGTTTTCGCACCTGTATTGTTTCCTCTTCCTCCTAAAATTTCGCCAGTGACAATGTCAAACATAATTTTATCAATATCGCTTGAAATCTGTCACTGACAATGACAAAGATCAGCACTCGTCGTGCTGTGTCACAGACTTGGTACTCTTACTGTTTACAATCCTGCTCCTGATTGTGGTGTTAGTTTGCGTGGGCGAGCTTGCGCTATCAGTTTAATCAAATTGACGTTTAGAGCCATTGTTTATAAAGGTTCAAAAGACTGTTTATCTAGTCATCCTTGATTTGTTTTTATTTTTAAGTCGATTTTACGCTTTTATACTGTCGTCACTACTATCCCTCATAAATGAAGATTCTAGGACTCATTTTTAGCATTAGTTTACATGAACTTAGCAGTGGGTAACACTAACGATAAAAAATACATCCCTAATAAAAAAAACATCATCGAATGATTACCCAAATCATAGAACTATTCCACAAATGATTTGGATGTAACCCGAAACACATCGTTAAGCAAAATAACCATAACAATTTTATTAGGGATTTCCGATGCAGTGATTACCCTATGTAAGAAATTTATTTATTTATTTCTAATACTGTTTAATATATGAACATTGACAAGCAGATGAACCAGCGTCTGCCAGAAAATACCTTAATAAATATATCCAACCAACCAACCATGAGGCAGGAGGGGTGGCATACACGGATAGAAGTCTCCTTATACCTTATGTCAAATTTCTATTGCTTTTTATTCATTAAATGTATAAGTCAACTAATAAGCAGACGCCTTGCAAAAACTTAATGAAGATCATGTGTCAAATGAAATGTATAAGCGGTCACATATACCTTTTATGCATACTTATACACGCTAACTCCAAAGTACCCATTAATGAGTAAAAATTTACCCATTTTGAAGAAAAGTGGCTTAACTCATGAAATGAGTAAAACCGACTTTACTCATTAATGAGTATTTGATGAATACGCCAAAAAGAGGTATTTTTTATCCATCTTTCTTTTTCTGTACATGAGTAAAAAGTACCCATTTTATTGATTTGGTTTTTGCTTTATGGGGGAGAGGGAGCCTGTGATCAAACCAATTGAAATCCTTAAACAATGAAATCAAAACAATAATAATTATTACACTTTATTGCACGTAAGCACTTATCATAATCGTTGACCAGTCGAGGCATAGTGTCCGTCTGGTAAAATCCATAAGCAAACGTCAGACTGTGCGTGAAACATGGCGGCCATTGTACTATCCTTTCACTCCACTGAAAATTCCTATGAAAAACTGTAATTATTTGCTAGAATAGAGGATTTTTCTATGGTGCCGTCAACGCCAATATTCAGTTCAGTTCACTGATGGGATCGGTCCACGAGGGATGCTGCTCTTCGAGCAGGTTCATCCCTTCCGCATGTGTACTTCAATTACTTTTTCGAAGATCTTCACTAACCTGAAAGGTACATGTTTTTAGAATGGTTTAATGTTCTTCCTAGTTGCACTTTTTATCCTTACCTCGTAAAAGTCGGTTACAGATCGTGACCAGGAATCCTGCTTTCACTGAAAGTAAAAAAACTAATTTAACTCCCAGCCGCAGAATTATTTTCAAATTAACTTGTTTACCTTAATCAACACCTGCTGGAACGAATCTGTTAATTCGAATCGATTTTTTATGGATTTGCAGGTCAACGAACGCAAAATTCACGAATGTTTGAACATCAATATAGCTGTTTTGACATTAATTGAATGCATATTTTTATCCATTTTAATTCCAGGGGATATTTTCAAAAATAGGGAAAAAGTACCCGCTTTTGGATTTTTTAAAATACCCATTTTTTGACAGTTTCGAATAATTTCAAAAAATGAGTACAAAATACTCATTTAATGAATACTTTCAGGTTAGCGTGTAGGACCTATGTGGTTTGTCTTTTGCCATGTATAAGGCTGAAGTTTTGGCAAAAATGTATATTTGAAACACATGAATAAAATAATTAATTTTCGTTTCGTGTAGATTGAGAGATTGCCGTCAAGCAAAAACTCCTGAGTACAGCTCTGCCCTGACACGCCTTTTTAATGCACCACCAACGTAGAGTGCGCCACGCGAGTTCGAGAAGAAACGTCAACCAAACAGTTTGTTTACATCAGAATAACTATTTATCAGCCGGCGCCGGTGGTGTAGTGGTAAGCGTGACTGCTTTCTAACACTCCAATGGGTCTGGGTTCAATCCCAGCCGAGGTCGGTGGGATTTTTCTGAGGCATAAAAATCTCTGGTCACGTCTTCCTTCGGAAGGGAAGTAAAGCCGTTGGTCCCGGCCCATACGTGTTGTGAATGGGTGCGATATCATACGCAGGTGTGGAAGCTGCCTTTCTGCACATTCGATTGTCGTCAATGGTTGGCAATCGATGTCCGTCGGTGATTGGCACTAGATTGCGGAACAGAGACCGACGTTAAATAAAGGAAAACTTCAACTATTTATCACAACGCAAATTAAAGCCTTTTTCATTGGCAAATCAAAGTTGGCACGCGTGGAGAATAGAAGAACTATGAAAGTGATGATGGTTTCAAAATTTTCCACGGGGAAGTATACGAGTGCAATCTTAAAATGCTTTTATTTTGTGAATGGGGCATTTTATTTAAATCTGGTAAGTGCTACGTTAGTAGAAAACTTCAGGACTACTCAATAGACATATAATACAGAAAACTTAATTTCTTTTCAGATTTTTAGGTGTAAACATAGACTTCCGCTTTTCTACCACTGTACCAGATTTAAATAAAATGCTCCATTTTCAAAATAAAAGCATTTTAAGATTGCACTCGTATACTTCCCCGTGCAAAATTTTGAAACCATCATCACTTTCATAGTTCTTCTATTCTCCACGAGTGCCAACTTTGATTTGCCAATTAAACATCTTGCCAACTTCTATCGGTAATTCTCGATGAACATTTCAAATGGTCCTATCTGCATTGATCGATTCTCTTAATCGACTTTCTCTTTTCATAACCACTGCTATGCAAACAGATTTCGCGTTAATTCTACCACATAGTTTGATAAAGGAGGTTCTTATCTAGCGAGTAGAAATGATTTACCGTGCATCAATTGGATTTCTGTTCGCTATAACAGTGTTGGTGTTTATGTTGGGTGTTTTACGGTAGAATGCGGTAGACGGAAGATTTTTGTTTCGCTTTTTTTAATGCTCACGTCAATGGAAGACACCGTTGGATTAAAGATAGCTACCCGGTTCAGCTAATGCCGTGGACTTCAATTGAAAATAACAATTGCTACGGTTCCAAATTAATCTCAGCTAACTACTAAAAACTTCGTTAGCTAAAAAAATACCGGAGGTCTTGAATTATTGATCTAATGTACCACTTGTAATTAAGTTAAACGATTATCATATGTTCCCTTTGTTTAAATAGAATTTAAGTCTTTGGGAAACTTACATGACAAACAAATTCAAGATTCAATACTTCCACCTGGTTACTACTGCGTGAACGAAACAAAATGCATTTTGTACTACATCCTCTAGTGTTCCAAATCAAGGTCAAAGCATAAGCAATTCTCCAAATAAAAACAAACGACTTAGAAATTCGCCAGAATAAAAAAAAATAATTAAACAATATGTAGGGTAGGTTGGCCCCGCGCTGTTTTCCATAGCTTTCCGATTATCAATTCGTAAATTTGACGAGCAGCATTGCTAGTTCTGTACATGAACTAGCATTCTGTCACATTAAATCCCAGAAATATGGGAAAGCAACTAATAACCAAGTGGGGCCATTTTACCCCACGGTGCCATTAAGGACTGTTCTCCCCTACGAGCATTCCTCTTGTTCCAGAAAATGATCAGTTAACCAATGTGACCACATGTAAATAAGTTATCCTCTCTACCTAAGAATAACCTTTAATTATAAGGGATTTTTAATTCAGAACTAAATACCAGAAAAAGAGACCATAAACATTAAACAATTTGTATAATGTTGTCAAGCGAAAATGCATGTTGTATTCAAAGAAAGCCTCCCAACTAAGAGAAGGATTAATACTGTTCTACTTCCCAAAAATGATTCGTCTGAAAATAGCTTTAACAACATTGGATTGAATGAATCTGCAATTATCGAGCTGTTTTCCTATAATGCGGTAAGGCGCAGAATCCGATTTTCCACCATGCTATGGCGGATATGGATATTTCCAACCACTAGGCATCAAGTCTCGATGATGAGAAATGGTATTAATTTTTCATGAAGTTTAGGGGCACTATTTAAAATCTATGATGTTAGAGGTTAACAAGATTTCAAATACAACTTAATTATAGTGAAGTTTAAAGCTTTACTAATTGTGATACACTTCACCCTCCTAATTTAGCCTTCGAAATCATGCTCCATGTAAACGTTGCTCGTAACGAAGAAAATTACCATGTCTTATACCCCGTACAGACTACGGCTTATATCATGTAATATTTCATGATTTCACTGGAAATCCTATATATGAGTACTCATTGCAAGACAGCCTATGTTACATGATGTAAGCCATAGTCTGAACGGGATATTATCATTTACATGAGGATCGGAAGTTTTTAAAAATTCTGCATGCATAATGATCCCATTTTAATAACCATTTACAAAATGATTGTCCATCACCTTATCACACAAAAAGAATAAGCAGTCTGCCATGTAGTCAAGTTGCGTCCAATCAAAACATTCCAATGCTTATCTATTGTCAATTCTAATTTTGAAATCCAAGTATTAAAATTAATCGATGAAGTAATCCAAAAACGTTTCTGTGAAGACCATCTTCGTGCGTTTGAAAAACAAATCGATACCAAAATTTAATCCAAATCAGCACAATCCCTGAATGCACGCGAATTTTGCCATGCCGGGCGTCATTTTACTTTCGCGCTTTTCTTCCCTTCTACGTAGAGATAGACGGCGACAGTTGAAAGCCGGCCATGCGTGTATTGGTGGAATGTTCCGTTGCATCACAACCACCATCGTATCGAAACCGTTCGGCACCAGACTGCCAACCAGACACAGGGTGACTCAAAACCGCAATGGCGGATCGGAAGAGGAGCCTAGCTTCGATCGATTTTTCTTCTTTCAACATGGGTTTGGCAAGTCTTTTACCGTTTGATTGAGAAAATATAGTCCAGTATTTGATGGAAAATTAGGATAAGTTTCGTTTAATCATAAAGTCAATCATGTGTCGTTGCTATTTCTATGCCAATCATTCTGAGAATGATTCAATTGTTTTAAAAAGGTGTTATTTTTCAGCATCCAATTCATTTTTTCCAAGCCACAGAACCAGATCTACCTGTGGGAAAGTTATATGAAGAAGTACATTATTTTTTTCTTCAGGAAACGTGTAATGACAAAAGAATTGTTGAACAAATCTACCAATTTTAATGCGAAATTCCCAAAAAATTCCAAGATGAAATGTTTCTTCGCCGCTGTTTATTATTCCTACAAAAACCGAAACAACCGGTCCGTTGGTACCAACACACACGAGCGCTACCCCAAACTGCAGGTATAGACACCAATGGCAACAACAACAATCTACATGGCTACGGTCGAACGTATGTCTGTTACCTGCCGGCAGTACATAAGCCGTCCGGCAGCAATCGTTCGGCATCATTCGTATCTCGGCAACCGTAGTGGAAAGTGCAGCTTAAAGCGCAGTGAAAGAAGGAAGAAAAGATGGTGAAGTGAAAATTTATAATCAGCCGTGCCCATTACGGTTAGTTTCTGGAATAATGGAGCTGCTGCTACTTTTACTTTGATTAGTTGCTGGAATGAGTATTAGAACAACTGCATTTAGTTTGTTACTCGTGTTTAAAGCATTGGTTGCCGAAAGTGATGAGCTGCAGTTGGAAGATTCGAGAAAAGTTTAAATCAAAAATGGCGGATCTGTTCCACGCCTCGTGAAGGAAATCGTGAACAGAATATTCTCGATTATATAATTCAACTGCACCGAAATGAATCGTTTGCGATGTAAACTGGTGCGGTTTTAAACCATTCTATAAGGTAGGCATTTTTTCTTCGAAAATTTAATTTCTCTCCAGTTATGCTGCATGCGAAGAAGGCGTTGTCATGAACTTTCTTTTCTTTCTTTACAGAATTATCTAGCAGAATCCAGGACTAATGTCGATTATAGTGCAGTGGAAAGATCGATACCCAAAGATCTTGAGCTTTTATTCGGAAAAAGTGTCTGCAAAATGACTACCGCAACTGGAGGTGAGCGTTTTCCAAGATGGCGTCAGTCAGCAGCCTTGGTGAGGTTATGTCTGCTGACTCATCACAAATTTGTAATGGCGTATGGGCATGCGCTCAGTCATGCTCCGGGCGGTGAAGGTACCTAACCTCAAAAGCACGTGGATCCAACTGAACTGTGATTTCTTTCAAATTCTATTTCAATTTTTTTTAAGTTTAAAAGAGAAGCCACCACCGTAAGTTCTTTTTAAGTTCTATTTCTATTATTTTTACGATTTTGTTTTCGAGTTTAAAAGATTAGCCATCACTGTAAATTCTTTTTAAGTTCTATTTCTATTATTTTTGCGAAACCGAGATTCTTCGGTTAACAGAAAACACATGCCACTAGAATTTCTCTATATATTTCTATTTACAATTCGTATAAATAACAGAAACCACTGGAATTTCTCTATATATTTCTATTTACAATTCGTATAAGCAACAGAAACCACTAGAATTTCTCTATATATTTCTATTTACAATTCGTATAAGAATTTTGAGAACCAACACTGTAAGTTCTTTTTAAGTTCTATTTCTATTATTTTTGCGAACGTGGATGACGTGAAACGCAAACAACATGCCAAGGTTCCAAATCACTGTAGTTTCTCAATATTTTCTATTTCCTATTCGTATCAGAAAAAAAGTCAAACCACTAGAATTTCTCAATATTTTCTATTTCCTATTCGTATCAGAACAAAAATCAAACCACTGAAGTTTCTCAATATTTTCTATTTCCTATTCGTATCAGAGAAAAAGATAAAAACCGCTAGAATTTCTCAATATTTTCTATTTCCTATTCGTATGAGAATAGTCTCAAGATACACCAAGCAGTCTGTAATTTCTTTCAAATTCTATTTCAATTTTTTTTAACAGTTTAACAACACTTGAATGGCCGACACTGTAATTTCTTTCAAATTCTATTTCAATTTTTTTTAACAGTTTTACAACACTCATATGACCGACGCTGTGATTTCTTTCCAATTCTATTTCAATTTTTTTTTGAAAGTCTTAATCAACATTGATCCAACCTGACTGTGATTTCTTTCAAATTCTATTTCAATTTTTTTTGAAAGTCTTAATCAACATTGATCCAACCCGACTGTGATTTCTTTCAAATTCTATTTCAATTTTTTTTAAATGTGTCTTCTAATGATTTCTTAACAAACGTTAAGTTGTCTTCTAAATATTTCACAAAAAGGTGTCCAAAGATTAAAAACCACACAAAGATGTTCACTCTTTGACAGTCACACAACAATTCGAAAGACACAAGTTCGGACATTTCAAGCAAAAAAAGACATACGACTTACAATTTGCAAATTGATTGCGATAAAAGATTAAAAATTCTGCTTAGCAGTCGTCATCATATGACCAAAGGTCGCATGAGTGCGAACCATAATAATGGTTCGTGTAGTTAAGGATTCTGATTCAATTGTCTGAAATCAGTTTAAAACAAAGTTCCTTAGGGAAGTCGTCATCATATGACCAAAGGTCGCATGAGTGCGAAACGTTTTAAAGGCTTTTAAGCCAACATCAAAACAAATCTATTTCTGCAAGGTTAAAAATGCTCCTCATGGAAGTCGTCATCATATGACCAAAGGTCGCATGAGTGCGATAATATTTGAGATTTACAAAAATCTAATTCTACAAGAAAGTTTAACAACAGTTCCATAGGGAAGTCGTCATCATATGACCAAAGGTCGCATGAGTGCGAAAAAAAGATAAGCAAAGATATAGTCACTGGCATTTTCGTTAATTTTTTAAGCAATAGAACACTTAGGGAGGGCAAATATGTTAGTCATCCTTCGAACTACAATTTGTATTTTTTTGAAATCGATTGGCGTCTCCCCGTGGCCTGTGCACCAGGTCGCGCGGGCGTCCTCACGCGGAAGTCGGAAAACGGCGTGGGAAAATACTCCTTTCCATGTGATCCAGGAACATAAATTGAACAAAAATCCTGATTAGTAATGAAATTTGGGTTAGAAATACGAATTCCAATTTTTTTTTAAATTAATTTTTTCAAACGTTGTGGCCTTAGGAAAAAAAGTCCATTTTTTCACCCTAAAAAGCTTACAAAATCGTGGATTAAAAATCAATTTTTGTCAAAATGTGGTACGTATTTCTAAGCAGAATTTAATTCTGAACAAGAAAACCTAGGAGATATCCAAATTTGATGATAACTGGTTAGAGTTATTTCCCACGCCAGTTTGAAAAACCCCGTTTCGAGATAAACGCGTTTAGAGATAAACCCCTTTATTCTGCGCCGCAAGTGAGGTGAGGTGACACGCTGTCACTAGTGAGGTGACAAAAGTCACCGCAAGTGAGGTGCATTTCCATTTGATTTGCACGGAGAGCCACCTCACTCGCGGTGACTTTTGTCACCTCACTAGTGACAGCGAGTCACCTCACCTCACTCGCGGCGCAGAATAAGGGGGAAAACCTCTCTCTCAGCGCACCGGTACATGCTTTAGGAAATCGCTTCGTAAAGCGGTAAGAAATATTCTGGCGGACTTGGAGTATTGTCTAAATTAAAGTATACATGCCAAGAAACATTTTAAGCCAAAAAAAAATGCATTTTTTTTTTGAAAAATCAAAGTGTACTCCCCCTTTATTAACAAACAGTTCCATAGGGAAGTCGTCATCATATGACCAAAGGTCGCATGAGTGCGAAAAAAAAAAATGATAAGCAAAGATACAGTCACTGTAAGTTCTTTTTAAGTTCTATTTCTATTATTTTTGCAAAAAGTCTACAAAAGTTCTTCTAGAAAGTCGTCATCATATGACCAAAGGTCGCATGAGTGCGAAAAACAAAGCTCCGGAGTGTTGGGAGGGTTGAACATTTTCGGCACGAAATTTACCTTATTGTCCGCATACCACTTCAGCACGTCCTTGGAGTAGTGGCATGAGGCCAAATCCGGCCAGAAGATTGTTGGGACGTTGTGGGCCTTCAGGAGAGGAAGCAGCCGCTTCTGGAGGCACTCCGTTCATCGTGTCCTGGGTCACGAAAGGTGCACTTCACTGTAAGTTCTTTTTAAGTTCTATTTCTATTATTTTTGCAAAAGAAAACAAGTTCAGCCACTAAAATTTCTTTCAAATTCTATTTCAATTTTTTTTACGAAAAAAAAAATCTTCCGACAAGGCGTCTCGGATCGTGATATTATCACTACGGAATATTATTTTTGCGAAATAATTTAAAATTTTTTGAAGATAGAAATCTTGAGTCTTGTAGTATAACAAACCACATAATGTGTTTTTATGCCGTGATATTATCACTACGGAATATTATTTTTACGTCTTTCTAAAAGTCAAATAATGAAGTCTTTTCATTGCGTGATATTATCACTACGGAATATTATTTTTACGAAGTCTACAAAGTCTTTTCATTGCGTGATATTATCACTACGGAATATTATTTTTACGAAGTCTACAAAGTCTTTTCATTGCGTGATATTATCACTACGGAATATTATTTTTACGAAGTCTACAAAGGCTTTTCATTGCGTGATATTATCACTACGGAATATTATTTTTACGAAGTCTTTTCATTGCGTGATATTATCACTACGGAATATTATTTTTGCGAATCAAATTAAAAAGTCTTGGAGTTATAAATCCTAATTCATATAGTATAACAACCGACATTAAGTGTTTTTGTGCCGTGATATTATCACTACGGAATATTATTTTTACGTCTCTCTAAAAGTCTTATAACGAAGTCTTTTCATTGCGTGATATTATCACTACGGAATATTATTTTTACGAAGTCTAAAAAGTCTTTACACCACAATGTGTCACCCTACTGGATAACATATATTGAAGTGAACTCTCCTTCCCTATTAGGTTTTCGAAGTTGCAAATAATTCACGTCCGAACTACGGAATATTATTTCTACGAAGTCTTTTCATTGCGTGATATTATCACTACGGAATATTATTTTTAAGAAATCTACGAAGTCTTTTCATTGCGTGATATTATCACTACGGAATATTATTTTTGCAAAGTCTACGAAGTCTTTTCATTGCGTGATATTATCACTACGGAATATTATTTTTACGAAAACTAACGAAACTAGATCTGGTCAGAAGACCGTAGGGCCCTCGTGTTGCTTCAACCCTCCAGAAGTCGTCATCATATGACCAAAGGTCGCATGAGTGCGAACAAAAAAAAATCAAAGATACAAACACTGTAAGTTCTTTTTAAGTTCTATTTCTATTATTTTTGCGAAAAGTCTAAAAGAAGTTCTTCTAGCAAGTCGTCATCATATGACCAAAGGTCGCATGAGTGCGAAAATCATCTAACGCGTCTACGTCTACGGTTAACAATCACGTCTACGTCCACGGTAATTATTCACCCTGCCGTTAATTGAACACACATTAAATATTATATTTATCAATGCGACGGCCCGATGTAAATGAAAACATGGCGCGGGTCGTCACAATCAAAGTTTACAGCAGTGCTGTTTTTCCAACATTAGCGTGTAGAGCTAACGTGGCTGCATCCTAGCCTCCGTTTTGACCACGAAATTATTGGAATAGCTCCTCCGTTTGAGGTTCGCCCAAAAATTTTCCATCGGTCACAGGGGATACAGTCACCCCAGTATTATGGGCCAGCTAGTCACTATTATGGGTCAGTCAGTTCTGCGTGTTAATCAAATGGAAGTGACCCATAATTGTGGGTGGCCCATAATACTGGGGTGACTGTATTGGAAAACTTTTTGTCACCTATCAAGAACCTTCACTGTAAATTCTTTTTAAGTTCTATTTCTATTATTTTTGCGAAAGCATCAAACGGATACCATCAACTGAAGTTTCTCAATATTTTCTATTTCCTATTCGTATGCGAAAAAAAAAACAACCAACCACTACAATTTCTTTCAAATTCTATTTCAATTTTTTTTGAGAATAAAAACTTTTGATGAAGTTTTTTGGATCGTGATATTATCACTACGGAATATTATTTTTGCCTTAAAAGATACCACCGTTTCTGTAATTTCACAATATTACAATATGCATTACAAATTTGAGAATAGTCTATAAGTGTTTAAGTGCCAAGTGTTCTTAGTTTTCTTGACAAGATACCAAACGTCTGCAATTTCACAATATTACAATATGCATTACAATTACGATTGTGAGCTGATATGTCTTCTAAACTGATACGATATGAAACATTGGAAATGTCTTAGCAATTGAAGTTTTTTGCATCATGAAACGTTCGTCAAAAATACATTGATAACGAAAGAGTTTAATCGAACCGTGATATTATCACTACGGAATATTATTTTTGCGAAAATTTTAACAGTCATAAAGATGAGATATACCACTGTAGTTTCTTTCAAATTCTATTTCAATTTTTTTTGAAAAATGTCTTTAAAAATAAAAAAAAACGAAAATAAAATGTTAATTAGATTAAGAATGTCTGAAGAAATAAAATAATGTATAAAACTGAATTTGCATTGTCCTTCATTCTCCCAGTGGGTGAAATATCACAAGGTTAAACCGTCGTTGAATGTCCTCCATTGAATATCACTGGTTCGCTTAAGGGTATCACAGGGTAATGCCAAACATTAAATATTGATTGTCTAACTAGTTTAACTACATTAAAGTAATTTAAAAGGGTACGATACCAATAAAATAGTATAAATTAGACCAGCGAACAGAAGTAACACTTGACTCGACTTACATAATTGGGACCATAAATGTTGGATGTACAGTAATCCTTCCATTTAGGCGGTGGGTGGTACTGTCTAACCACCACTGTTATTTTCATTTTTCATTTTCATTTTCAAGCACAGAAGGGGGTCATAGGGCCAGGTCTCCAGTGAAAAATCACTATCCATACAGCACAAGGGTAGATGTAAAGATTTGGCACCACAGAATAATAATCACAGGGATCAAGTGAATCCTGCTTAAGATGCCGGCTAGGGAGGAATAGTGTTTCAAGTAGGGGATAGCCGGAGTAACAGTAGTAATAGTTGTAGTAAAAGTTGGAAAGTAAACGTACAGAGGACAATGTTTTGCAATACCTTCTTAATCGTGATCTTTTTGAAATGTTTGAGAATCAGTGTCAGTCAGTGCCATTGTCTTTGTCGATGTCTTTACGTTTGTCAGTTGCCATTGTCATTATAGGTGTTGTCTCAACGTATATGTTCTTGTCAATGACAGTATTGAAAGTATCCGTGGAAGTATTTTTCACTGTGTGTGTTTATGTATGTTTTCACCAAATGATTATATTTCTTCCTCATCTCCTAGTTTTAACTGCGTTCAAGAAGTATTGGAGGCGAACCAGCCTAAGGCTGAAAGCCTCCTAAATAAAGCTAAATAATAATAATAATGCGTTCAAGAATAATTAACTAAAAAAAACAAAAATGTAGCAAAAGTTCATACTATAACATTAGACAAATAACTAAATGTAATGTTTAATCTTTAAATTTGTGAAACCTCTTAACGGAATTCCTTTATGAAGTGCTTTGTGTGTGTAATTTTTAATTTTATAACGATAAGTTGCTCAAAATAGCAGCCTGTAATTCCGTACCAGAATCCACCTTTAATTCAATGTCTTTTGTGGATTTGTAGAAGCAAAGTTGGGCCGAATACTCGTGGCTTACTCGAGGTTAGAGAGGTACATTGTCGTAGGATAGGATCAGGGGAGGAGTTTGGGGGTAAGGTTTCGTTGTCTCATCAGAGCGTTGTCGCCAGTATGAATGGTAGTGCGGTTCTAGTTTCGTCTGGAGTTCGACCGGGGGGACAAGACAAACAAAAACTATTAAAGAGAGACAAAAGACAAAGGAATTAAATTCTTATACTAGACATTTGAAGAAACACATAAACCGACTGCATATAGCAGATATCGCGAGTTCCCAACACGTCTCTGATAGGAACATAGGGTTGTCTTCCTTGGGCCTCAAGGGTATTTAAAAGTCGTTCTCTGGCGGCATCATTATCCGTACATTGCCAAACTGCGTGATCGATGTCATCGTAACCGTTTCCACACCGACAGATGTTGCTGTCTACGAGGTTTATTCTATTGAGATGAGCATCTAGCGAGTAGTGGTTGGACATAAGTCTACTCATCACGCGAATGAAGTCACGACTTAAGTCCAAGCCTTTAAACCACGCTCTCGAAGAAACATTAGGAATAATTGAATGTAACCACCGTTCAAGATTTCCAGTGTCCCAATCGGTTTGCCAACTCGAAAAGGTACTCTGACGCACTAAATGGTAAAATTCATCGTGTGAAATTTGCCTGTCATAAAATTCGCCTTCCTGCGCGCCCACCTTTGCGAGAGAGTCCGCCTTCTCATTGCCTGGGATTGAGCAATGTGATGAGACCCATACAAAGGTAATCATATATGATCTTTCGACCAGTACACTCATCTGCTCCCTTACCTTTGAAAGGAAATAAGATGAGTGCCTACTTGGTTTCATCGACCGAATAGCCTCAATCGAACTGAGACTATCCGAGAAGATGAAGTAATGGTCTATGGGCATATCGGAAATCATCCCCAATGCGAAGTTGATTGCTGCCAGCTCAGCAACAAAAACGGAACAAGGTTCCTGAAGTTTGCGGAAGGCGCTAGAGTTTTCATTGAAGACACCGAAGCCAGTGGATCCATTGAGACGGGACCCGTCTGTAAAATATCTTTTCATGCAATTGACTTGTTGGTACTTTTCAGTAAAAATACGCGGAATAATAATAGGTCGAAGTTGATCGGGAATCCCATGAGTTGCTTGTTTCATGGTCAGATCATATTCAATTGAGGAACTGCGATTGGTGAAGTGAACACGGTCTGGAGTATAACAAGGAAGACACATATCTGATGATATGTAGTGGTGGTAGATTCTCATAAATCGAGATTGTGAATTCAGCCCAAGAATTTCTTCAAAATTTGCAATTATAAATGTGTTCGTCACTCCGCATTTGATTAGTATTCTGAGAGAGAGCTCCCAGAAACGGTTCTGGAGGGGTGTTACTCCTGCCAGAACCTCGAGACTAATGTTATGCGTTGAGTGCATACAGCCGAGAGCAATACGCAGACAACGATATTGAATTCGTTCCAATTTTATTAGGTGACATTTTCTTGCCGAGAGAAAGCAGAAAGAGCCGTACTCTAGAACAGAGAGAATAGTTGTTTTATAAAGCGTTATGAGGTCTCCCGGATGAGAACCCCACCATGTGCCGCAAATTGAACGGAGAAAGTTGATCCTCTGTTGACATTTTTGCTTCAAATACGTAACATGGGTATTCCAAGTGCACTTTGAATCAAACCAGACCCCAAGGTACTTGAAAGACAATGATTGAGTAATGTTTCTGCCCAAAAGATTAAGCTGCATTTGGGCTGGGTACCGCTTTCGAGTAAACACTACCAGTTCAGTTTTCTGCGGCGAGAATTCGATCCCTAGATTCCTAGCCCAAGAAGACAAGTTATCTAAGGAACTTTGCAATGGTCCTTGCAAGTCCACGTGGACCTCTTATGGAAACCACACCGTCATCTGCAAGTTGTCTTAGCGTGCATTGTTCTGCCAAACAGTTGTCGATATCTTTGACATAAAAGTTATAAAGAAGAGGGCTGAGACATGAGCCTTGGGGCAGGCCCATGTAGCTAATTCTGGAAGTTGTCAGTTGTCCAAGGGAAAAGTTCATTTGCTTTTCTGACAACAAATTGTACAAGAAATTATTTAAAATTCCGGAAAGTCCACATCTGTGCAGATTATCTGACAGAATTTCAATGGAAACTGAATCAAAAGCCCCCTTAATGTCCAAGAATACTGAAGCCAATTGCTCCTTGTGCGCAAAGGCCAGTTGAATATCTGTGGAAAGCAGCGTTAAACAATCGTTTGTTCCTTTGCTCTTGCGGAACCCAAACTGTGCATTTGATAGCAAGTTATTTGTTTCGACCCACTGATCGAGTCTCCGAAGGATCATTTTCTCCAATAATTTCCTAATGCACGAAAGCATCGCAATCGGGCGGTATGAGTTATGGTCAGACGCTGGTTTGCCAGGTTTTCGAATGGCTATTACTTTGACCTGTCTCCATTCAGGCGGTATAATGTTGTTTTCTAGTAAGGAATTGAATAAGTCTAGCAAGCGTCTTTTAGCGATATCTGGGAGATTTTTCAGAAGATTGAATTTAATCATATCGCTTCCCGGTGAGGAGATGTTCGATGAAAGAAGAGCCATAGAGAATTCCAGCATTGTGAATGGTCTATCCAGAGAGCTGCCGCTCGGACACGCTTCTCGAAGAATATTTTGTGCTGGAACTGAGTCCGGACAGACCTTTTTAGCGAAATCGAATATCCATCGGTTGGAGTATTCTTCACTCTCATTAGAAGATGAGCGGTTACGCATGTTGCGAGCCACCCTCCATAAGGTGTTCATTGAGGTTTCTCGTGAGAGTCCCTCGACGAAATTGCGCCAATAACCGCGTTTTTTTGCTTTGATTAATTGTTTCAGCTTTGTCTCAAGCTTTGAATATTCCTCGAAGTATGTGGAGGTTTTGTGTCTACGAAAAGCTTTGAAAGCATCAGATTTTTCTACATACAGTTTTGTGCATTCTTCGTTCCATCCAGGTGTGGCTGGTCTCCTTTTGAAGGGCGCACTTGGAACTTTTCTTTTTTGTGCTTCCAGTGAACTTTTGTAAATCAAATCGGCGAGGAATCGATATTCTTCCAATGGTGGAAGCGCATCTATTGATTCGACACCGATTGTCACCGTCGTTGCATATTTCTGCCAGTCGATGTTCCTTGTAAGATCAAATGGAACCCGAGATGGTTCTGCAGAGTGAGGGCCACACTTAATTGAAATGATGATTGGCAAATGATCGCTACCATGGGGATCATTGATAACCTTCCACAGACAATCCAACAATAGCGATCTTGAACACAAAGATATGTCGAGTCGGCTTTCTCGAGCCGGAGGTTTTGCTATACGTGTCGCTTCACCAGTGTTCAAAATAGTCAAGTTGAAATCGTCGCATAAATCGTAAAAAATAGCCGCTCTATTGTCATCATATAGATCGCCCCACCCAGTACCATGGGAGTTCATATCACCCAGAATTAATACTGGGGATGGAAGAATCGAAACTAGATTCCAGAGTTGACTACGGCTAATGGAGGTTCTTGGTGGAACATAAACTGAAGCTATGCAAAGGTCTTTGTTCTTCACATTTATTTGGCAAGCGACGATTTCGACGCCTGATAGAGCAGGAAGGGAAATTTTGTAGAAAGGGTAGCACTTTTTGATCCCTAAAAGTACTCCTCCATAAGAATCGTCTCTATCCAGGCGTATAATGTTAAAATCGTGGAAGTTGAGTTCTTCATCGGAAGAAAGCCATGTTTCACAGAGAGCAAATATATCACAATCAGAATTGTGAAGTAAAAATTTGAACGAGTCTAGTTTAGGCACTAGACTACGGCAGTTCCACTGTAGCACAGTGATCATATCTTCAACCTCGTTCGACGAATTATCCATCGAAAGATATGATTGATGCAAGGAGGGGCCATGAAACAGTCAATTGCTTAAGATATGATTCTAATGTTGGAAGCAAGGCAGAAACTAAGCTTCTAAGAGGGTCTTGTATGTTGAACATATTTAATATGAATTCCACAATGTCCGAAAAAGCTAGCAAACCTCGTTCGGACTTGGATTTCTTTTGAGAAGTTTGAGGAGCAGCTTTATTATTTTTCTTATCTTTGTTGGGCAATGGTGGAAAATTCCTGCTGCATCCAGTGATTGGTTCAGCAGGAGCCTTCGGTTTCGTTTTTTCATCCCCATTACCCTGGGAATTTGCCAATCTTCTGGAGGTGACTTTAGTTTTCTTACGGCGCACTTTCGGGGAGGCGCATTTTCTTTTTGAGGATCCGTCCATTTATGAAGGTGCGTGTACCACCGTAGAATCACCTTCATCGGATGAGTCAGAGTCCGATTCTTCAGCTGACAAAATCGAAAATTGGTTTGCATCTTGGACGGCTGATGCAGCCTTCACCATTTGAGCATATGACTGCTTGGAGCGTCCTGAGATTGAACGCTGCACTTTATCGGAGTGCTGCTTGTACATCGGGCACTCCTGCAAGGGGTGAGGATTCTCGCCACAGTACGCGCATTTTACTGATTCTTTGTGGCAAGAATCCTCTTTGTGGTTTTCACCACATTTGCCACAACGAGTTTTGTTGCCGCAATGGCTGGCCGAGTGTCCTAGCCTTTTGCAGTTGGTACAGTTATAAACCCTCTGTACAAACAACCGCACCGGAAAAAAGCACCATCAACTTTGACAAAGTTTGGGAGAACTGAACCAGCGAAAGTCACCCGAAACGAGTCTGAATGCTGATAGACTTTCTTGCCATCTTGTAAAGACACTGAATGCAGTTGCCTAACATCCAGTATCTTTACAAGCTCGCTTGTGACTTTTCTGTTTTTTAAACAACCCGAGGCACGTTTCAAGTCCTCGACAGACAGACTCGCGTCGGAGACCACGCCTTCTATCTCCACATCTCGAGAAGGGATGTAGATGTTGTACTCAACACTAAACAACTCGTGATCAGCAATTTTATTTGCTACATCATAATTCGGTGCTTCTACACGCAGTTTGTTGAATCTCTCCTTATGTACCAAGATTCCCGGATACTTACGCAGCAAGTCTCTCGAAATATCGAGAGTTTTCAAGGGTTTATTTTTAGGCCGAAAAAAGACAACCCATGGTCCTTTCGAAAGTGGTTGGTAATACCTGGTTCGCGCAACCATAATAAAAATTGTATGGTTAATTTGCTTAACGACGTGTTCTGGGTATCATCCAAACCATTTGTGGAATAGTTCAATGATTTGGGTTATCGTTCGTTTATGGTTATTTTTTATTAGGGAACGTTGGCATCGGAAGATGTCATAAGTGTTGCGCAAAAGCGGTGCGCAACCGCTTAAGAAGGAAAAAAATAAAAACCTTCTCCAATTTATTAATTTTAATTACTAGTAATTAATTTTTTTTGCACGGCGTACTACAAGCAAATTAAAGCGAAAAAAAAAATCGAAAAAAAACTTTTATCTAGTTGCAACAAGTTGTCTCACTATGAACCATACTCCCTTACCAGGGGTGAGAGACAGAACCACGCGCCACGAGGCAAAACAAAACTACAATAGGGAGGCAATGGACTTGCAAAATGTATTGTACTATACTTATGCCGGTTGTGTAAACAACCTATCAGCCGGTGCAGCTAGGTATTCCGTTTGCTGCTGCTACGCTGCGGCTATTGACGGAGATGATGCGATGATGATGGTGATCGATCGATCGATCACTAGGGTAAAGGTGAACAGTCTATACGTAAGACTCAGCTTACGATAGCTGCTTCCGAAAACCGTGCGCGACTCACCTGAACACTTTTTTTCAACAACGATAGCGATGGAAACGCGGTAAAAAACGAGTGTCGTATGAAGAGACCAGGACGCTGTTAACTGGCTCAGCGCTCGATACGGAATGGAATTAACTATTGTTGAATAACTATTATTAATTATAATTACATGAAAGAAATAAAATATAAACTACAAACAAAACGTGACTAAAAAGATATTCTCACAAATGTAGTTCACGCAACCAGGCCTGCTTCCACTCACTCGCCACCTTGCACATGCTAGACACAAGGAGAGGCCGAAAGGCAAGCGTCTGACACACAGAACCCGTCAAATCCACCTGCAAATAGTCACAATCAACGATTCTACGAATCGCGAGCGCTAACTCTGATCGCTCACGAATCATAAAACCGCCGACCGTGACAGTCTGAAAGCGAAATTAACAGGTTCTATGCGTCAAACACCCGCCATCCAATCTCCTCCCGTACCCAATAAGTACAAATCTCCACTACAACAACCAACGAATCCAAAACCCCGAGAATCACTCCTCTATAGCAAGTGAGTGGAAGCAACCCTGCATGCAACCATTCTTCATGATACACTTGCGTTAGCTTCGAAACTTCTAACCAAACTGGGAAATCTATCAGATCACAAGAAAAAAACACAACAACTTAAAATGTTTCAAAAGTAATTACAAGTAAATTTTCTCTGTATACAAATCTGATACTATAATCAGAATTGCTCAGTCTGCATGAAGCAGCCGATTTCATCAAGGAAGTTCTATTAACAACCAAGAATTAATCATTTGAGGCAAACTGAAGCATTAAGAAGGTGATATGTGTCACTATAGGAAATCATCATCGTTGCAAATATAAAGAAATTAAACATAACCCTTTGCTTCAGTACCGTCAACCTCCATGTCCATGGGGAGGTAGTGTTAACCATAAACTAGTTATCTAACGAAAATCAAGTCAATTGGTTGAAGGACATCCGAGAAATAGCTGTGGGTAGACGTTACCAACTCACCGTATAAATGGATAAATGGAGGGATTGCTGTAGATGTTTGTTTACATTGTTTTCAACGCATTTGAAATGATTGCCATGTCTCGAAGTAGTGCTAATTTATAACATTACATAAATTAAATTTGTCTTCTCTTAATTTTTATTTTAACATCACTACGTACGGTTTAGCAATAGATAATTCATACGGGACTAAAACATTCATCCGACAGCCATTCTCGAAAATTGCTTTCGGCGAAGAACGCTTCACTGTGGGTGGTAACGAGTTCCAGTGAACTGGCGTAACATGCCGTGTTGTTGGCTGGTATCACTAGGTTCTGTAAGCGGTAACCTCGAGTTAAGATAAGTCTACCATGAAGTATAGCAGGGGACTGTGTTGACAGCAATTTTGTCAGGACGATGCAGGAGCGATAGGCATAGAAGCTTTGTAACGTACATCCAATGCGGTTCTATTGTAAGTGACTCACATGGTCATAACGGCTCAATCCATAGACATACCTCACACAGCAGTTTAGTTGCATCCGTAGCCGATAAAATGAGGTTGCACTGGATGGATGTGTAGAACATAACTTTATCCTGGTTGCAGTTGGCACGGACGATACAAGCGTAGATATTTCCGCACTGTTGGGGTATCAGGCCATCGTATTGCAAATTGCTTTTCAAGATCCACCCTTGGTTGCTCTCATTTTCAGACCATTCGATGCTCTGGCCGTCCATCACAATTCCAGATGCAGATAGAACAAAACCGCTAACTCTGCGACACCAACATCGCATTACTCTTAAGGCCGGCGCACAAGGGATAAGTTTTCAGGTTTTTTACCCGGAAATTTATACATTGTGCGCCAGTCTTTAGCTGGATTTAGGTGAAGGTCGTTTCGCCGCGACCAGCGAATCCCAACACATAAAGCAACCAACGATACAGACAAAACGTTTGTTACGACTACCATGACAAACTTGCTCTGTAACATAGCTCGATCAGAGTGGTAAAAGGATAATGATATATTGCTTGCCTGCTTTGTTGCAATATGGTGAGGACATAGCTTGATCTGAATCGAGAAAATACATAACAAAAAAATCCCATTAACACATCCAGACCAACAATTGAAATGGTGAACCGAAACCTTCATTCGCAAACCTAAACCACAATCGGGTAGAGGAGAATTTCCCCTACCTGTTCATTATGTTGGTTTGCCTTTGCGGACTTCGGTTCGCGAGAAAATGGCCTTACAAGTTTTGTTTGCAAAATGGAGTTAAGGCCATTTCAATTGTTGGTCTTGACATGTGTATCATCTTCGGCTTTACTTTGTGTAGCAGCTTTTCAACAATTTGCTCGTTTCCTTCTACCACCCCGAGTGAGTTTGTCATGAAAAAAAGGAAGAAATTATATCATTATATCTTTCCACTTCTGACATACCGTTATCATTCGGTTCGTTGATCGCTTGTCATTTTGTCATTTGGAGATATTTTTGATTCCTTAGCCGTGACCAATCCACAACTTGTTCGAGATCGGCATTCAGCATCCTGACTAACTCACGAGCCGGCCGACGTAGAGTTCCAAACAGAGATGCCAGATCTACGGAAATCTCCGTAGATCTACGGATTTTACAATTTTTTGCGGAAATACGGATCCGTAGGCAAAATCTACGGAATTCGGTACAGTTTCTACGGATTTTTTTCTTCAGTGTACGTTTCCCTTCAGAATCGAATTTTACAATCTGATACTGAAGGCAAAGAAGCATAAAGTAAAATACACCTCTGCAACTTGTCAACCGTTTTCTTGCTCACTTATCCGATTTTTGAGAAAACAAACGTCAGACTGTGCGTGAAACATGGCGGCCTTCGTACTATCTCTTCACTCCGTCGAAAGTTCTCATAATATACCAGCCCAGTGGCAGGCGCGTAGGCAGCATGTTATACCGTGACAGCGGACCCAGAACAGCAAAATAAATTATTTGAGCCAGGGTTATGCTGCCTACTGTCAAACGCTGCTGTTGGTATAGGCCTTGTCACTGGCCTGTAATATACAGTCAATCTTTGCATGAAGAGAAAAAAAAAAATCGACGGTGCCGTGTGAAGGTGAATAAAAGTCATGTCGAGACCAGTCTTGTAAGCGGTCACCGTAGTCGACACATTTTCTGTGATAATCGACTGCCTTTGCTTTCAACACTTGCAAAACAAGCTTTCAAATTACAGTACCAAACTAAAATGTCATACGACAGGCTCTGTCATACGACACTGTCGCCGAAGACCATCACGGATGTAAGTATTTTAGGTTTTCTCATAATAAGAGCTGCTGATGTTTTGCTTGTGCAAGCAACGATGTCAAATTAATAACCTTTTTGATCAGAAATGGTTTAATTTACACCAAATTGAGGAATTAGAACGAAATCGCATATGTCATATGATAGTCATTTAATAATTTTCTTTTTGCTCGAATGTTGTTCTACCGTTTGCGTTGTGAAACCCCTGTAGTGGATCCTCAATTTGAGCTGGAAACCATTGCCGTGGATAATGAGACAGAATCGCTGCTTGGGCAACAGGAAACGCTCCTTTGGAGTGAGAAAAAATGCCTGGAGATCGCTCCCGCGCAAAACAGGGTTCCTCTGTCTTTAATATATGACGAGCACGGCGAAAAGATAGCTTTTCCTGCCATTTGTTTCGGCCATCTACGGAAATTCAAGCCAGGGGTTCGGGTGACATATTTCATGATGGCATCCAGTGAAACTCGTCGTCAAGACAGGCGTGTGGCCAAACCACATTTGTTGTATATGACAATGAAAGTTCTTCGGATTAGAGTATCCGAAGGCTTGTAAAGTACCTTTAAGTGCACGGCGACCGCAAACATAACACGTGGACCTTAAGGACCGCATTATTCAAATCAATACTGAATTCAGTACAGTATTGGCAACAAAGGAAGAGAAATTTGTTCACCATGATGCGACAATTGGGAAAGCCTACGATGTTCCTCACACTCAGTGCAAGTGAGATGAAGTGGCCCATTTTTTGAATCTCTTACATCGGTTGTCAGAAGGACACAATGGCAATTACTTAGCAGATCAATTCCAGGAATGCACTACAAAGAGCAACTCTGGTCAATGATGATCCAGTCACGTGCTGTGTGTACTTCATCAAGCTGGTTGACACGATTGAATTTCAGCACCGTGGAAGTCCTCACGCGCACATCTTGCTATGGCTGAACAAGGATCCCCGGGAAGCAATCAGTAAAAGTATGCCAAAAACTACAGGTGCAACAGTATCATGGTATTCATGCCAGTACTACTATCGGCCCTTTTGAGGGCCACCAAGATTTCCCAAAAGAGTTAAATTTCTGAACATGCCCCAACTAAAATTCATATCAAAAGCTTCTTTTCAAGGCAATCATATTCATACTAAAGAGTATAAGCAGAGAGAACCCCACTCAAATTCCTATTCCTACACAAAACACAAGTCCTGCTGCAGTTAACAAATAACATTTATTATATAGAGACTACGTAGTCCGACGTCACCATTGCGTACAACCCCAGAGGGCTGTCCCTAGTATTTTTTTTTCAAAAGTTCTTTCATCGATTTATCATTTAACGTAAAATATCACCTTAGAACTAAAAAAATAACAGCTTCCACTAAAAAAAATCCGTAGAAATCCGTAGATTTGAATAAGTCTACGGAATTGCATAGAAAAAAATCTGTCATCTCTGGTTCCAAATCATCGACGACAATTGGAATAGAATAGAAAAAACTTCAGCACCGTCGTTAGGTCGTTAATATGGCAGCAGAAATGTAGAGAACCAAGTACTGAGCCTTGAGGAACGCCAGATGTCACCTCGGCGCTGCTTGAGTAGTGATCACTACAGAACACTGTCAGCCTTCTGGCAAGAAAACACGACTCCATCAGGTTTACAGCAACAAAAAAGAAGTTGATATCGTGAAACTGCACTTTCTACTTTAGAGGCAACATTTTTGCGTGCTTCCAGGAGTCGGGACATGTAGAAGTTTCGATGAAACTATTGAACAAATGTGCTTGACTAACGGTAATATTATGTTAACGACGGTAATTGGCCGACCGTCCATCCGAACAGCGTTCTATTTAATGTCCTAGATAGCATTGACGATTTACCAATGCCGCGCAAGTATAAAATAGAAGCAATACGAAGCTGAAGCGAACACATATTTTACTACTCGGTAGGTACTGTTCGTCAAGTATGTTCGATTCTCCTCGTCCAGATCGAACTCCATGTGGAGGCAACGATTTATTATTGCCGATCCCAAGACTCTTTACCCGTTTCAAAAGAAATTTTGACAGAGTTATGCTGTCCAAGAATCGATTCAGATACTGCTGTTCGTATTTGCGCGGTTCCTCAGCCCTTGTGCCTCTGTCGCTGGACGTCCTTCAATTATGTTGTTGTAGCTTGCAAACTGTTAGAGAACCACGGTGACAGGTACTGGTTCGAAGTTCGGAAGCACGAATCATGTACAGTTTGGACATACGTATTGAAGAATTCCGCGTTTTCCAGAGCATTCGGAACCAGTGTTGGAAAAATATCAAAAAAATCAAATCTCGCCAATGAACAAGATCACGCTTGATTTTCGTATTCAAAAATCTACAAGCAAACAACTGCGGTTGATATTGCAAGCTGTGATATCAAGGTTCGGACTATCACCAAGCTGTGGTGAAATTGAGTTCTGGCTTTATACCCGAACGCAACCGAAACTTCCATTACGGCTGGTAGCAGCAATCCGGTGACAGAAGCCAAAGTTGTTGGTTCTTTGGTTAGATTATCTATCAATCTAATTTATGATAGGACAAATGTAGGTTATGTCGGCCTACATGTCCCTAATTTGGGCCCATCGCTAAAAGTCTGCTATTTATCAATTTTATCTAGATGAACGCGTTATTGGGACGTTACCAATGGATATTTTTGGTTGCTATTGAAAATTTAGTTGATTGCTGAATTTATGTATGGGCCCAAATTAGGGACACTTAGGCCCACATTACCTGCATTTCCCCAATTCGTTTATAAATTAGGCAAGCTAGTAATAAAAATTCAAGTTTTTATGAATGTTGATTCACATATGATTTTTAAAGCACACGTGTCGCCAAAGCCCCGTATACACATAGCATAAAAAAACTGTAAGCTACAGTGCTGACACCACCAATGGTGGCGGCTTCAGCAACCTTCCTTCTTGGTAGAGGATTGGGTAGCAGTCACTTCGTGTCTGCCATAGTTGAAGAGAAAAAAATAGATAGCATTTTTATACCCAAAGACGTTGATAGAGACGCGCAAAGAAAATTTCTATCAAAACAGCAGCACGGTTTTTGAGGGATCTTTTGGCAATGTCACTGGCAACCATGTTTCTTCGAGTGGCTTCAAATGACTTTCTTACAGTGCCGCAATGCTGTTGTGAAAATTTGAACGTTCGACCGGAACTGAATAAAAATGAAGCTGAGAATCCATGAGCCACAAACGAAGTGACAGACGGAGCGGCTCGAAAACTTTGGTGACTAACCGGCTATAGCAATTTTTCAGTGCACCACATGGCAACACTACTAATGGATTGTACCACATGGCAACACTAAATGTACTAGAATGTTTTGGTTCTACCTCTTTCACTCTACTTTAAACTGAAATGCATTATAAAAAAAAATGACAAAATGATACACTCTTTGCACACTGTCAAAGGTCATTGCATACAAAATCAACTTTGTTAAAATCAAAACAAAAATACTAGCCCATATGGTGGCTTATGGCACAAGCTTCTAAGAAAATTCTATTACAGCGAACCACATTATTTTAATTGATTTTTTCGCCAGTTAGTCGTCTGTCACTTCGTTTGTGCTTGAGCCGTACAAAGTTCGATCAAATAAGTATGACAGTCGCTCCATGGCAGTATAACCAACCGGTGGGATCTAACGATTTTAAATTGGCTCACTCCTTGACTAGCCTATTGGTCCCAAGCAAATCGATTAACGTACCCAATTCTAGTCGAAATTCTAGTACTACACTATGTTTGTTTTGATTCGCTATGAAAGTTTGACAGATAAAATGAGGGGTTCATGGATTTTCCTATGTTTCGAGGGATGCATCGATTAGCTTGGGACCGAAAAGAGTACCAGAGCTGAGCCAAAAAGTTGAGAACGTTTCTTCGGGACCTTCTTGTCTTAGAGTTACCCCTAGGGTATAACCATAGAGGTAACTCTAAGACTAGTAGGTCCCGAAGAAACGTGCTCAACTTTTTGGCTCACCTCTGGTACTATCTTCGGTCCCAAGCTTGTCGAATCACCCCTCGAAACATAGGAAAAACCAATAACCCCTCATTTTATCTGTCAAACTTTCATAGCGAATCAAAACAAACATTGCGTAGTACTAGAATTTCGACTAGAATAGGGTACGTTAATCGTTTGCTTGGGACCAATAGGCTACTAAAGTGGTGAGCCAATTTAAAATCGTTAGTTTCGTATTGATTGTTGGTATAACCATAGAGGTAACTCTAAGACCAGAAGGTCCCGAAATAACATGCTCAACTCACGTAGAATTTCGACTAGAATAGGATACTTGGGATCAATAGGCTAGTCAAGTAGTGAGCCAATTTAAAATCGTTAGTTTCGCATTGATTGTTGGTATAACCAACAATCAATACGAAACTAACGATTTGAAATTGGCTCACTACTTGACTACACAGCAAAAAAATAATTTTGATATCACGTCAAAGTGGATGCACTACAATCATGTCGAAAATATGGTGTAATATTACTTGCTAAAAAGGACAAAATTATCATTAATACAATGCATGAACTGACATTACGTTGCTTTTACTGCATTTGTTTATTTATGTGGTCATAAAAATTACATGAAATTTTCGACATGATTGTAGTGCATCCACTTTGATGTGATATCAAAATTATTTTTTTGCTGTGTAGCCTATTGGTCCCAAGCAAACGACTAACGTATCCCATTCTAGTCAAAATTCTAGTACTACGCAATGTTTGTTTTGATTCGCTATGAAAGTTTGACAGATAAAATGAGGGGTTATTGGTTTTTCCTATGTTTCGAGGGGTGAATCGATTGCTTGGGACCGAAGAGAGTACCAGAGCTGAGCCAAAAAGTTGAGCACGTTATTTCGGGACCTTCTAGTCTTAGAGTTACCTCTATGGTATAACTTTAGTCATATTTTACTGTTTTTCTTGCAGCGTAATTCTTTTTATTACCATAAAACTGAATAAAACGTTCTGATCCGAAATTGTTTTTTTTATCACTAATAAATATTGTATTTAATTGAATCAACAATAAATAAATAAATAACAGATATCAAGCTGAACATTGCAGTAGGTCCTAAGTAACATTGACAGATTCTCTTCGTCGACTTCATCTTTGTATCCCCACGGCCATGTAAAGGCATTCCCAGGTATTTTAGGCACTCAGATAGATAATCTAGCAGCTAATACGACAAATACAACAAGTAACGGTTATGAGCTCAAGTTATTAACGAAAGAGAAAGTCGACGAAGAGGATCAATCAATGTTATTTAGGACGTAATGCAATGTTCAGCTTGATATCATATATTTAGTGAAAATAATTAAACCCTTTTTCCTTTATTGAGAACAATACTCCTTCTGGTAAATTGAGCGAATAGTAATGTTTATTTACTTTGCTCGTTTGGTTCAGCATTTGACAGTTCATTTGGTTCTTTTTGCTTCAGGCTATGCGTGTCTCTATTCAACGTCTCTGATTTTACCTTTTCTTTCTAAGAAAACAATGAAATGGAATCATTTTTGCGTCGATTCAACTCTCAGCTTCAACTTTACACGGTGTGAATAGTCTCGCAATATATTTTGCTCCAATATCACGCGTGATATTGACAGCGTATAAGAGCGGAAAAATATAAATTTTCTAATGATTTTGCAATAACTGTTCGGAACATAGGACTTCTGGTTTAAAATTCACATAGTCACGATAGGTGAACAGGCTGAAGGGCCGTGATATGTTGAAATCTACTGACACAAAAAAAAAAGATCCTGGGGTGACAACCCAGGAAAGCTAATAGTCGCTATATTCATAGTCTGGTGGATAGAATTTCGCTCTATCAAAATGCGGAACCAAATCAATGTATCGTAGACCAACAATTGAAAAGGCACTTTACTTTTATTTTCATTTCATTTTCATTTTATGATGTACAAGGGGGTCAGGGGCCATGTCACCGATGTGAATATTCACACCATCCATAATACACCAGGGAAGGGGAGAGGAGTGAGCAACACAGCATCTTTACCCATGGGGGTTAAAAAAGTTCTGCGAGGTATACTTATGGTAAACCAGCTGCTCACGGATTGTAGAAAGGAAAGGGTTGGGTAGGTTTTGTGTGAAAAGCGCATAAGTTATTATCGTATCGTTGAAAAATGGCCTTGTTTAGTTTGCGCTCTCGCCACATAGCGCATCGATTACATCACACCGTCAATGAAAAAGAAATTAAAAGAGATTGAAAGACATTATTAGTGAGTTGTAAACTGTGATTTACCTATTAGAAATACATTTGTAAAATTGTCTCCGTGTACTGAACAGCCATCCCTCTCGCCCACCCGCCGCCTAAACGTCTGAAGGAGTGTGACGTCAAACTTCGTCATCCATTTAATCAACCGGAGAACGAAAGAGCGTTCAATGAGCGTCAGCGACCCTAAAGGGTGGGGGGAGCATCATACATGAACGATATCACAAATCGTGCCACCGTACCACATATTGTTGGGATGATAACCTGAATAGGTTGTTAGGCACTCCTTATGGTTATCGTTCATGCGGGTGTTTCAAAGCAATTTACATCTAATCAACCCTCTGAGCGACCCAACCCATGCAATGTATTTAATGTTGAGAGCCTTGTGTGCTTTATCATGAGTGGTCACGGATCTGGAAATCTTCACATGACTATGCGTCCCGGTGACGACGACTACGATCTAGCCGGTTTACAATAGGTTTTATACAAGAGTACTAGAATAGATCGGAGTATACTTACAGTTTTCGACGTTCCCATGTACTCCCTGTTTACCTTTAATCCTACTTCCTTCTCTTGTTGTATTTTTTTTTCTGGATATGCCATTTCTATCCTTCCTCTGACAAAATGATCCTCGCTCCGGAATATCTTCAAAACTGGGGGGATTAAAATCGCTCCTCGTACACAACCCTTCCAGATGACCGAAAGAGCGCTCGGTCCGATTGGTCTTACCCGATATTCTTGAAATACTTGAAATTTTGAATGAAACATTGCCATTTCCAGACTTCGTGTTGTTAGTTTTCTTGAAGGTCTTGTGCTTACTGCTTGATTTGTCTTTAGCTTCGTATTTCTAAGAATTGACTCTATAAATAGATAAAAAAAAAAAAAACAAAAACAAACACAACGCTTCCCACCCACAAGCTGTAGACCGAGTGCAGAATCTTTGTGATGATACTTTCCAAACGTGCATACCTATAGAAATAAATCCAATTCAATAAAGGATGGATTAAAAAACAAATGATTTCCACTACGACTAAATCCAGCATTTCTACTAAAATATCAAATGCTGTGCTTAATCATTTATTATTAGTACAGAGCAATAAACAATGTACGGTGATGATTAATCTGTTAATATGCTTTTATAAGCGGGTTCAAATGCACTTTTGGTAAGCATCAACACTGATCTGGCAACACTAGTGTGCATCTTTCCAATGTGGTAAAGATCCAGATCAGCCCTGGGACCAGGTAGCCTAATTAAACTACCTCAAGGTTTTGCCAAAGCCCAGGGTTGAAAAGGCACTTTACTTTTATAAACAAAACGATTTTTATTCTTTCCTCGCCAATCGAACGCAAATCACCGGCATCATCGGATAGGGGAAACTTTCCTCAACCCAAAGATGGTGTTAGTTTGCATAGGCGAGCCTTGAGTCACGAGAAAAGGGTTTCCGAAGTTTTGTTCCCAATAGCTGAATAGGATTGGGCGATCTTCAGAGAAAGATCAATCTTGACGGATCGATCTTATATTTGGCTCTAGAATCGATCCACTGATTAAATCAGTACCAAAGAATCGATCTTTGGCAGATTGATCTTTTGATTTTTGTTGAATACGCTTGTTTTTGTTGTTATCCCAAGAAACTCTTTCCTTTATAATATTCAATTATATGTTGTCGGTAAAGAGCAATGAGCACAGGAGGGAGGTAGCGCAATCCTTCAAATGTTGCTGTATTCGTAAATATCGGAAATGCAAATAATGACGTCATTGTAGGGAGTGAAGCTGATTTTGACGTAACGTTCTTTAATTTTACCACGCAGTCTGGGATGAGACACTTTTTTTTTTTTTGTATTATTTTATTTGTACAGGCTCAATCGAATAAACTTTACAGAGCCAAGTTATCATTTGCGTTATAGAGTTAAAGGAATTGAACCGATTACTCGCGGTCGTCTCGAGGTTAGTAGAGATTTACAGTTTTATGTATGGGAAGAGGGAGAAGGGGGTTTGAGTTATGATTTACGATACAAATATTTCATTTTCCTAAAACATTAACTTATTCCTATTCAATTTGGTATCTGCAGTGTAATTATATAATTATTACAGAAACAAACATTAAAAAAAAAACCACACGAACAAAACAAAAACTAAACACAAGGTTATTCAAACTTACAATCTAAGGTTAATATTCTTCAAGAAAACATATATAAGTTTCATAAACTCCAGATCGCGCCCAGCCAAGATATCCCGAACTGGAACATTAGGTTGTCTACCTCGAGCCCGAAGGGAATCATACAACTCGGATCTGACTCCGCGATGCTCAGCACAAGACCAACTAATGTGATCTGCGTCCTGGTAACCTTGTCCACATTCACAGAGATTGCTGTCCCCCAGCCCAACACGGAACAAGTGAGCGTTTAACGAGTACTGATTGGACATGAGGCGAGACATCTTACGAATGAAGTCTCGACCCACATCCAACCCCTTGAACCAAGGACTCTTCGACACCTTAGGGATGATCGAATATAGCCATCGTCCCAAACTCCCTTCGCTCCATTTATTCTGGCAGCTGACGAGTGACTGTTGACGATAAATGAAGAAAAATTCATCGTTGGCGACAGTGATGGAAAAAATCAAGAAAATCCAAAATCAGGAACGTCAATTTTCGACTTCCCCTCATCGAGCCCATTCCGCAGATACCCATCCCAAGTAACCAAAAGTTTCGCATTCAACGATTAAAATCACTTCCAAGTTCCATAAAGTTCAAATGAAGTTCCGACAGAACTTTTAAGTTCGATAAAGTTCAAATAAAGTTCCGACAGAACTTTCAAGTTCCATAAAGTTCAAATAAAGTTCTGACAGAACTTTCAAGCCACATGAAGCAACCGGACAAGTCTTTATTAGAAACAAAATTTAATGTGTGTGTGTGTGTGTGTGTGTGTGTGTGTGTGTGTGTGTGTGTGTGTGTGTGTGTGTGTGTGTGTGTGTGTGTGTGTGTGTGTGTGTGTGTGTGTGTGTGTGTGTGTGTGTGTGTGTGTGTGTGTGTGTGTGTGTGTGTGTGTGTGTGTGTAAGTGTGTAAGTGTGTGTCATCTTCTATCCCTCACCCAGACAGGGGCGTTGGACAAGTAGAACTACGAATCATTTGATCAAATCTCATGCTCCGTAATGGTGCCCATTATGTTGTGAAGACTAGTACTTCAAAAAGGATAACTTTTGAGGCAAGACAGGGTGTCCTCAACAAGTTAAGGGGACAGGATGCACTAGATGTCCACAACAGGTACAGCAAAACATCACATAGACGCCCTTATTCACACTAACTACTCAGGGGGTAGAAGGTCAAGAAGAGCCACCGCCGCCAACTAAAGCTTGAACCGGGTACCTGGGACTCCCACGATATACCCGCGGCAATGGTCAGCAGACGATGCCCTGTGCGTATTTAGTATGTAATATGTTTTATTTGGATACACAAAATGTTTGAAGCCATGCATCATCTAAACCATAATTTGCATCACCACAAATACACTTGTCAACAATCTTCAACTGGAACGTAATCACCAAATCACTTCACCCGGGAGCGCATTCCCGATGCTTCCACGTATATTTTTCTCTCCACTCCAACCACACAACAACCAAATATCACTTTTCTTCACTTTTCTTTTTCAAGTCACTCCGTGCACAAAAGCAATGCACATCGCAAAACCCTAACAATAGATCAGCGCCGTTCACATCACCGCGTAAATAAACAGAAATTAAAATTTTCACTCGCGATGCCATAAATTTCTGGTCCGGGAGAAACAATCAAACCACGCAGCGCCAAAACTTCTGATGCTTGCAATTTTGCAAACATGATGAATCATGTTTTCTTTCTCGATTCTAAAACTTCTCGGACAGCGAGAAAACCACCACTCACACACGTATAATCGTCCGGGAAGCAGAGTGCCAGCGCTAATCCGGCAAATGCAGCCGAAAACTATGAAAGTGAATGCACGCACAAAACAGAGAACAAACTTAAAACACAACCGTATCCAAAGGCGTTCGAAACTCGACTCCTCTTATGGTTGTTTTTATTTTGTTAAGCAAAAATGATGTACAAGATGCTTATCGGCGGTAGAAACTTCGAATCATTTATTAGTAACAACATTCAATGTACGTAAATATTAAATGATCAGTGGCCTGAATAAATCATAATTCTTATATTTATGCAGTGCATCAACATTCTATCCAAACATAAAAAAAAATTAAAGAGTAATTTCCTGGGTTCAAGGGTATTCGGCATGCGATCTACGATTGCTAACCACTGCGCCACTAGTGTTTTGGAATCCATGCGGGCCCAATTTAAAATTCATCAAGGTGTTGTGTTTCGTATTCAAGTCAGTCAGACTGGGTTTAATTCTTCAAACAGTTTAATTCTACTACTAATGCTGATAAATCAATACAAGTTAATACCTGCCTTTAGAAATAACTATCATAAAAGTCCGAATTAAATATATAATTGGTGTAGAGGATAAAAACCTTTTTTAATTTATTTTCTAAAAGTTCCGCTCAAGTTCCACCAGAAGCTGCTTAGAATGGTATTAAATTATGGTACCGGAACTTTCAAGTTCTTATAACGACTAAGAAATGAGGCTGCTTAGAATTCTATATACCACCTTCAACCAAGCTGTGTAAGTTACAAATAGCCTTTTATCAGAACTTTTGGTTACTTGGGATATTGCATTGGTTAATATGCATATTCCCTGTCCAGGGGTTGCTATATTGGATTTTGGTCCGCCATTTTGGATTCCAAAATGGCGGCGGATGTCAATTTTCCTCTTCCACTTATCGAGCCCATTCCACAGAAACCCATATTGCATAGGTTTAGATGTATATTTCCTGTTGCCCCGTAACGTGGGTAGATTACCTTTTCGCGGTACGTTACGGGATGTAAGATCTACCACCGATTCCTAGTCCTGACTACTTCAAACTAGGGGAACAGGATTTTACAGTAATCCAAGGAACACATCTTAGTCCTTGTAACTTTTTATGCCTCGTTGATAGTGACAAGACTCGGCTTTGTCTATCGAGGATGATCTTGAAACAAGGAAACAAATGAGTTAGTTGTCTTCATCTATGTGATTCCTAATCTTCTATTTATTGTTCCCTAGTTCCTGACTACTTCAAACTAGGGGAACAGGATCTTTCAGAAATCCAAGGAACACATCTTAGTCCTTGTTACTTTTTATGCCTTTTTGATAGTGACAAGACTCGGCTTTGTCTACCGAGGATGATCTTGAAACAAGGAAAAAAATGAGTTAGTTGTCTTCATCTATGTAATTCCTAATCTTCTATTCGTTGTTCCCTAGTTTGAAGTGGTTAAGACTAGGGTTCTGATGCATGGTCATTACCGGTGTCATACCTTAATTTTGTTGCTAAGGAATCCAATTTTGACTTACAAAGGGGCGCGCCTTTGGAGGGTGTTTCAACACTCCGAAGGGTATAAATAGCGGGACCTTTCAATTAGAGTCAGACCCTTGCGATAAATGCAAGAGTGGCAACTGTAAAAAAATCGCATACTTCATCATTTCTCAATAGTGATGGAGTAATATGACATGCACTAAACGAAGGACACGGGATATACTACAATAGATCAATTTACTGGTCGCAGTAGTGTTTGGTCCCGAACAGAGGTTAAAAAAAATATTCCGTCCGGGGGCTGCCATATTGGGTTTTGATCAACCATATTGTATTCCAAAATGGCGGCGGATGTCAATTTTCCACTTCCCCTCATCAAACCCATTCAGCAGATATCCATATTGCATGGGTTTAGATGCATATTCCCTGTCCTGGGGCCGCCGTATTGGATTTTGGTCCACCATGTTGGATTCCAAAATGGCGGCGGATGTCAATTTTCCACTTCCCTTTATCGATCCCATTCCGGAGATATCCATATTGCATGGGTTTAGATAAATATTCCCTGTCCGGGGGTCTCCATATTGGATTTGGGTCTGCCATATTGGATTTCAAAATGGCAGCGGATGTCAATTTTCCACTTCCCCTTATCGAGCACATTCCGTAGATACCCATATTGCATGAGTTTAAATGCATATTCCTAGTGCGGGGCCGCCATATTGGATTTTGGTCCACCATATTGGATTCCGAAATGGCGGTGGATGTCAATTTTTCATTTCCACTCATCGAGCTCATTCCGTAGATACCCATATTGCATGGGTTTATATGCATATACCTAGTCCGGAGGCCGCCATATTGGATTTTGTTCCACCATATTGGATTTTGTTCCACCATATTGGATTTTGGTCCACCATATTGGATTCCAAAATGGTGTCGAATGTCAATTTTCCACTTCCCTTCATCGAGCTCATTCCGTAGATACCCATATTGCATGAGTTTAAATGCATATTCCTAGTCCGGGGGCCGCCATATTGGATTTTGGTCCGCCATATTGGATTCCAAAATGGCGGCGGATGTCAATTTTTCACTTCCACTCATCGAGCTCATTCCGTAGATATCCATATTGCATGGGTTTATATGCATATTCCTAGTCCGGGGGCCGCCATATTGGATTTTGGTCCGCCATATTGGATTCCAAAATGGCGGTGGATGTCAATTTTTCACTTCCACTCATCGAGCTCATTCCGTAGATACCCATATTGCATAGGTTTATATGCATATTCCTAGTCCGGGGGCCGCCATATTGGATTTTGTTCCGCCATATTGGATTTTGGTCCACCATATTGGATTCCAAAATGGCAGCGGATGTCAATTTTCCACTTCTCCTCATCGAGCTCATTCCTTAGATACCCATATTGCATGAGTTTAAATGCATATTCCTAGTCCGGGGGCCGCCATATTGGATTTTGCTCCACCATATTGGATTCCAAAATGGCGGCGGATGTCAATTTTTCACTTCCACTCATCGAGCTCATTCCGTAGATATCCATATTGCATGGGTTTATATGCATATTCCTAGTCTGGGGCCGCCATATTGGATTTTGTTCCGCCATATTGGATTTTGGTCCACCATATTGGATTCCAAAATGGCAGCGGATGTCAATTTTCCACTTCTCCTCATCGAGCTCATTCCTTAGATACCCATATTGCATGGGTTTAAATAGATATTCCTAGTCCGGGGGCCGCCATATTGGATTTTGGTCCGCCGTATTGGATTCCAAAATGGCGGCGGATGTCAATTTAACGCTTCCACTCATCGAGCCCATTCCGTAGATACCCATAATGCATAGGTTTAAAAGAATATTCTTTGTCCGGGGGACGCCATATTGTATTCCAAAATGACGGCGGATGTCAATTTTCCACTTCCCTTTATCGAGCTCATTCCGTAGATACCCATATTGCATGGGTTTAAATGCATATTCCTAGTCCGGGGGCCGCCATATTGGATTTTGGTCCGCCATATTGGATTCCAAAATGGCGGCGGATGTCAATTTTCCACTTCGACTTAGCGAGCCCATTCCGCAGATACCATTACTGCATAGGTTTAGATGCATATTCCTTGTCCGGGGGCTGCCATATTGGATTTTGGACCGCCATCTTGTATTCCAAAATGGCGGCGGATGCCAATTTTCCACTTCCCCTCATCGAGCCCATTCCGTAGATACCCATATTGCATGGGTTTAGATGCATATTCCCTGTCCAGGGGCCGCCATATTGGATTTTGGTCCGCCAACTTGGATTTGTGGGAGCCATCTTCGGGTTGAAATCCACCATTTTAATTTCATCCCGAATGTTGACTTGAATTTCGGAATGCCCCATACTGTAGAATTTCACATATCTTCTAATCCTATGATTTTCGATGATTTTGATCTTGGTTGATATTGATGCTGGTTGATTTTGAGAATCGAAAATCACGGTTGATATTGGTCGAAAATCACGTGTGATTTTCGTGGTGATGGTGGTGATCTTGATTTTAGCCAACACTGGTAGGCGATTTGTCGATCGTAAATATCGCCTTCCATATCGCCCACATTTGCAAGCGAGTCCCGGAATCGAGCAATGAGATGGGACCCATGCCAAGGTGATGATAAAAGATCTTAAAAGTAAAGCACTTAGAAGCTTTCGTATTTTCATGAAAAAATACGAGGAGTGCTTTATCGGCCTCATGGAGCGAATAACCTCGACAGAACTGAGACTATCCGTAAACATAAAATAGTGATCTGGTGGAAGTGAGGCGATCGTTTATAGCGTATAGTATATAGTCGCCAGCTCAGCAATATACACGGAACAGGGAGCTTGAAGCATTCGAGAGGCGCTATGAACTTCGTTATAAATACCAAAACCAGCGGACGCCTCTATGAATGATCCATCTGTGAAGAACGATCTTGCGGAATCAACTTGGCCAAACGTCATAGAAACTACACCGTCATCTGAAAATTGTCTCATCGTGCAGTTGTCACTTAGACAATTGTCAATTTCTCTGACGTAGAAATTATACAAAGGGGGCTTAAACATGAGTCCTGTGGGAGACCCATGTAACTAAATCGAGAAGCTGTAGAGTAGGGTGCTTCATTCTGAAAAAAGTGATGAATTTCTGATGGGCCACCCTCCAGTTCGATTCATAGCCCCAAAATATGAACCTGTGCAAAAATTGGTAAAGATTGATGAAGGTTTAGAGGTCGCGCCAATGATTTGAAATTTGTATGGGAATTACTATGGAAGAATTTAAAAAATCGCTTATATCGCTATAACTTTGCTTCTACTTGTCCAAATGTCGAAAAAATTTAGTATGTTATTGCTATGGCAATAAACAAAAAGCCTACAGTTGCTACGCTCAGTTTTGCAGCGTATCAAGAATTATAAAAATGTGAAAAAATGGCAAAATAGGGTAAACTGACAGATGAATATGTACAAGGCAACAACGCCAATTTCATCGCAACAACAACAGGCTTGTTGATCATTGTCATGACAACCACATATTTTTTTTTTTCAACGTTTGGACAACTACAACCAAAGTTAGAGCAATGTAAACGAAAATCAATAATTTCCCATACTAATTCACCAAAATCTCCATACAAAATCCAAATCATTGGCGCGACCTCTAAACCTTCATCAATCTTTACCATTTTTTGCACAGGTTCATATTTTGGGGCTATGAATCGAACTGGAGGGTGGCCTATCAAAAATTCATCACTTTTTTCAAAATGAAACACCCTACTGTAGAGTTTCCATGAGAAAAGCTCATATGTGTGGAGTTTGTCTGCATTGCCAGAACAATGCTTTTGAGAGGATCAGAAATATTGAGGTACTTGAGGATATCGTCCACAATTTTATCAAATGAGAACAACCCAGATGAAAAAGGGGCTTCTGTTCATAAAAATGGGACATCAGGGGTTTTGGATGTCCCGGGAGAGGTGCAAAATCCTGGGTATAGTCAGTTCTTCTGAATCCAGGAGGAGTAGAAACTTCCTTTTTTCCACCACTCCTTGATTTGAGCAAGCTGATTTGGGGTTCTTCATTGTCAACTTTCCGCGAACGGATGCGTTTTCGTTTCCGTGCAAAAAACGGAAAGAAGTTCCCTTCTAAGCCAAGTCTCGTCATCTGACAAAAGATAAAAGGGATTTTTGTCATTGGTCGATGGCGTGGCCGTCTTAAGCATATCTGCAAAAGACTGCCGGGAACGTACCTTAAGTGAGCGTTGTAATTTCTCCCCGCGTTGTTTGTACACCGGGCACGACGAGAGTCCATGAGGAGTTCCCTTACAGTACACGCATTTTGGTGTCATCCCCATGCTTCTCCCCGCATTTGGAACAGCGTGCCTTGCCGTATGTCCCAACTGCTTACAGTTTTGGCAGTTCATGACCCGGGGAACAAATAAACGCACAGGTAATCGAAGTTTTTCCAGCTCGATGTAGTGAGGAAAAGCTGAACCAGAAAAGGTCACACGGAACGAGTCTGTGGGGGTAAAACTCTTTTTACCCTCGCTGACAGATACTGAGCCCAGTTTTTGGATATCCAGTATCTTCACCGGGGGAAGCGAAGGGTTCTTGAAACGGCCAACCGCCTGCTTCTCCAAGATCTCGGGGGTCAGACTCGCTTCGGTGACCACATCTTCGATCGCCACATCACGAGCACATCACATCATGGGATGTAAACTCTATACTCGAGTGTGAAGAGCTGGGAGGCAGCAATCTCGTTAGCCTGCTTCAGGTTAGAGACGGAGACACGAAGTTTATTGTGCCTAACCTTCGTGATTGCAGTCACGGCCGAGTATCGCTTCGTTAGATCATTAGTAATTTGCATTATGTTCAAAGGTTTGTTTTTGGACTGAAAGTAGACAACCCATGGGCCAGTCGAGTCATCTGAATAGACTCGCGATCGGGGGTTTATCTGAGCCTGTCCTTTGCCAGACTGAGACGATGAACCAGGGGTGGCATCATCTGTCTTCTGAGATGACGTACGTTTTCGACCCTTCTTGCCATCGCGTGGCAAAGTGGTGTCATCTTCCGACAAAACGTTCATTTCATCTTCCGACAAAATGTCCATTTTGCCGTACTAGTGGGAGCGAAAAATGCTCTACCACTGAAACGATAATCAAAATTAGTCGGACACAATACACGAAAAAAAAACTACAAACACAGAAACACAAACATAAAATTTAACTGATGGGCGAAAGAAAGAAACAAGAACAAAAACTTATCTGATAATCCTATAGACCTTTTTTTTTTTTTTTAATTCTTTATTTAAGAGATTTTTAGCCTTAGGCTAGTTCATCTCTAATCCTATAGACCTTTTCGACGTTTAATCGTCTTTCTTTATCTAGCACACATTGATGAATGCATGGTTTGTTTTCCCACTAATTTGTTTCCCTCTTGCTCGCACTCATTCGATTTGAATGGTGCAGTAGTGTGCACCGATTAAACGTCAAAAAGCTCTATACTACTACCACCGAGCGTTTACACAGCAGCATTGGAGCGACGGGCAGCGTGGATGATGTTCGATCCGCGTGTGCGTACGGGCGGTCTTCGTTGGTGTGTGCTCATGTGAGGGTCGGCACTCAGCTGAACACACGATGATAGATGAGCGGTGTAAATGCGGAGGCAGATGCTGACGCTCGATGACGATGATCCGTGTACAGGTATGCGTTACCACGCACCGATGGTGCGCAAAATGGTTGGCGAATAGCCAATCACTAAAACAATTTTCCTTCCGATAATGCCGAAAACACACTTTCTTCTCAGAAAAAAAACTCACTTTTAGTTATTTATTTAGCTGGGAACTATGTCAGTAAACACTAATGGCTATAAGCTCCAACTCTGATTAACTTTTAATACCGTCCCTGTTTGGATGATCTACAAAATGTTTGCATAAAGTAGTGTTGATTAACTCTGACGTCAACATCAAAGCAGTCGGACATTCTTGATCGGGATTTAATCCGAGGATAATACCGGTTGGAGCTTACCACCATAAGCGTGAAAAAACTGATAATTCAAATCAAGCGAATAGCGGGAAAACTTCCAAAATAGCGGAGCGCGAACTAAGTCGACCGTACTTCTTGCTAGGCCGCAGTGAATGTGCTGCTAATGATTTACAACTGTCAAAATGTCACTCATGTAAACGAATTGTTTCGTAGCGTTCCTAGTACAATTGTAAATATGAACGAATGATTGTCGTGCTCTAATGCAGTTTTTCCTTCGAATGAAATTCATTTCAAGAACTGTACGAATTATGCGTTATGTTGGAAATTTATCTGGCAACGAAAATATTGTTTTATGTACGAAATCCATCTTTATGAAATAAGCATGAGCGAATTATCGAAAAAAAAAATCAGTACTAAAGGCAACGAGAAGACAACATGGATACCAAAAATCACATGCGGTGCACATTCACAGGACTTCCATAATAAGTGATTCCTGGGAGCAACCAGATGGCAGGTTCGAAAATCATTAATCTGTTGGGGTGAAAATTTACAGTACTTCCATATTAAATACTTCTTGCAGGCAACCAGAAGGCACTGGCCGCAGACTTAATGAGTCGAATTTATTCAAAAAAATTAATTTTAATTTGCAATGGCCTCAATAAAGAATACAGTCTGAGTATACACAGCAAAAAAAAAATGTAATATCGATCAATGTAATTCAAGCTGATGTATGAAATAATGATGTAATAGCAAAAAGCAGATGCAATATTACATCAATGGATGTAATTTTGTAGGCAAAATCGATGTACATCGTACAACGTTATATTACACAACCGATGGATTGACCTGGTTGCAGCAGTTTGGATGTAATATTCAACAACTTTTTTTTTTCTGTGTACTACCAGTAGAACGGATATCAGATTTAAGCCTTACACAGCAAAAAATAATAATTTTAATATCACATCATAGTGGATACACTTCAATCGTGTCGAAAATATGGTGTAATATTACTTGCCAAAAAGGACAAAATTATCATTAATACAGTGCATGAACTGACATTACGTTGCGTTAACTGGATTTGTTGATCTGTATGGCCATAAAAATTACATTAGATTTTCGACATGATTGAAGTGCATCCTCTTGGATGTAATATTAAAATTTATTTTTTGCTGTGTATGCTATGTAGCCACTGATTGAAGACAACAATTATTTAGGCAAAACTAAGGCATTTCCACCAAAACCAGGGATGAAATTTCAACTTTTCTACCACTGTTTCTATTCTCTCTGACATACTCCACCGTAATGTTTTCTTAACTGATCTTCTTGCTTATTCCAAATAGCAGCATACAGATTTTAGCTCCCATAAGCTCCATAATATCGAGTCAATTAACTTACATTAGCAGTCCTTACACTGCCATATCCTAAAACACTGAAATTCGTCCGTCCTTCGAACCGTTCATTCCCGTTCACCATTAAGGGTCATTTAAAATTCAAAATTTCACGTCTCAAATGCTCAAGTCTTCCGAAAAGTCAATTACCATCTAGACAATTCACATATTCGCTATCCCATAATTGTGCTCGTTTCCTGGCAAAGATCTCACGATACAATTTGTGTAGTTCCCTAAAAATATATACTGCAGCGCTAGATCCGAGTGCCCGCAACTATCCCCCCATTAACATCATAAAGGCGCCGCGCAATAAAATGTTTTACAGGGAACATTTCCACCAACCGCCGACACATTTGGGGGTGGAGCTATCCAATTCCTGGAACTTTGCTATCTGTGGCTCCACATCCGTCCGTGGTATCGTTATTTTTCTACATGTCAGCAGCGTCAGCCAACGCCATCCTGCGGAGGAAAACTACCTCCTTCAGATACGGCAGAAAGAAACAAGAACGGCTCAATCTTCAATCCAACCTTGTTGGGAAGCATCGCATCCACACAGCAAAAAAATAATTTTGATATCACGTCAAAGTGGATGCACTACAATCATGTCGAAAATATGGTGTAATATTACTTGCTAAAAAGGACAAAATTATCATTAATACAATGCATGAACTGACATTACGCTGCTTTTACTGCATTTGTTTATTTATGTGGTCATAAAAATTACATGAAATTTTCGACATGATTGTAGTGCATCCACTTTGATGTGATATCAAAATTATTTTTTTGCTGTGCAGCAGTAGATGGCAAAACGAGGAAAAAACTTAAGAGAGGCAAATAATTTCCGCACTTTAGTTTTTACGATTATGACAATTATTGGCCATTAGGCTTGATAAGGCTTATGCTCTGTGAGTTGGTGGGTGGCAGAGGCTCGACGCTGAGTTTCTTTCACACCGTTTCCGAGGGACAAGTCATTCTTTGGTGGCGTTGTTTAGGAGATTGCTGCTCGTTCGTTAAATTATCCATCACCAGTCAACGAGGGACATTACTCCGGTGAGGTTGTGATCGAGCTTCTAGAAAAGACCAATTTGCAAATGATAAGCGAAAAAAAAATCAATTTGCCTCCTAGTAAATTGTGGCGACGGGTTTATTGAAAATGTTGTATAAAAGGGAATTGAACCTTGTCTACATTTTTCAGCAGTCATTACAGTCCATAGTGTGCGAATGAAAGATTATCATTAAATTTTCTACAAAAGACATGTGAAATATGTGTAATAGAACACATTTCATAGGGTGGATCTAATATCGGTTGAAATTCAAAAGTAAGATATTTTCGCGTATTGTTTCACTTGGTGGTATAACCAAGCCAGAGACGGCAGGTTCAGCTCCCAATCCCATTGAAGAAATCTTATGGGTGATGATTTTTCTCGGCTTCCCAAGGAATAGTGTATCATTGTGCTTGCCACATAATATACAAGTTCATGCATCGATTGACATAGAAGGTTCTCATTTAATAACTGTGGAAGTGGAACACTACGTTGATACCCGGGAAAACATAAGCAGCCTAGTTCACATGCTATTTTTTAAGATCTCAGACATAATTTCTCGTATCTTGTACTATGTAATTTGGATTTATAAATTTTGTGGACAATCCAGAAGAAGACAAATAATCTTTTCTCCATCACATTGGCTACTGGTGGCCCAAAAACAGCTTCCGGAAGCACTTGGGGGAAGTAGCATTTAGCATAAACATCGAAAACCTATCGTGCAACATATTATCGTTCTCATATTTTTGGAAAAAAAAATCCAGAACACGCCAAATCATCTTTTTAGAGTTTAAATAGCCATCTGGCTTCCCCGGACAGGTTCCAGAAGTTCTGGGGGAAGTAGTAAATCTCTCACTTCAACAGAAACCTATGGAGCGATATATCATATTCTCAGAATGTTGTGAGCAAACCAGAAGAGGCCATATCATCTTTTGTGCATCACATTGGCCATCTGGTGGTCCCAAAACAGATTCCGGAAGCCCTGGGAGAAGTGGCAATTTTTTTTACTACAACATAAACCCATCTTGCAACATATCATTGTTCTCAGAATTTAAGGACAATCTGGAAGAGGCCATATCATCTTTTCTGGATTGTAATGGCTACATTTATGGGCCAGGAAAGTCGAAAGTCTGTCTGTTCCAAGGTTTCCAAATGATTAATGCAATCCTGAAAACTTGATATTGCGTATTATAAATTGTCCCTAGAGATTGACTACTTCCCCCAGAACTTCTGGAAACTGTTCCGGGACAGCCAGATGACCAAATGAATTTTAAAAAGGTTGTATGGCGTCTTCTTGATTTTTCCCAAAATGCAGAGAACAATGATGTGTCACTTTATAGATTTCTGATGCAAAGCAAAAAAAATTTTTTAATGTTACATCCAAGAGGATGCACTTCAATCATGTCGAAAATCTCATGTAATTGTTATGGCCACAAAAATAAACAAATGCAGTAAAAGCAGCGCATGATGTCAGTTGATGCACTGTATTAATGATAATTTTGTCCTCATTGGCAAGTAATATTACACCATATTTTTGACACGATTGAAGTGCATCCACTTTGATGTGATATCAAATTTTTTTTTGCTGTATGTTATACATACACACTACGAAAAAATAATGTAAATTTCAGTTCCCTGAGACCGACCCATGTAAGCGACCCTTTTGACATAAGAATCAGTTGAAAGAAACGAGAAAATCAATTCAATCAAACGTTCTCTTTGTCGAATTGTTTATGTTTCGGGTTGAGAGCACTTAATTTTACATGCAATGTTTGTTCTCGTTTCATGATTTACGTCCAATATGGATTACGTCTCGTGTAAAAGTAGTTATTTCTAAGTGTGTAGTTGATCATTTCACTAGGGCTTCAGGAACCTATTTCGGGCCACCAGATAGTCAATGTGATCAGGAAAAGATTATATGACCTCTTCTGGATTGTCCCCAACATTATTTATTCCTAAAGCTTAAGTCACTGTTTATTTTACTGCAGTGCTCTTAGCGGTCAGATCTGGGATGATTTTACAGCAGTTTGTTTTCAATGCTGAAAAGTTCGTCACGATTCATTTTGTTTAAAGTTATACTTGATGGAAGCCGTGAACCGAAAATTATTTTGGACACCCACTTGGAAAATCCGACGTGGTCAGGTTAACAAAAATCGCAAAGTCGTTGAAATTGGCAAAATCGACAGTGCGCAGTGTACTCAAACGTTTCCGTGAGCGGCAAACAATCGATCGGCAGGATCATAGCAAGCGTCGGAGTGGAACTAAGGATTGGAAGCTGTATTTCAAGGTGTTGAGAAACGGTTAGGGTAAACTGAAGCAGAATCTAGTGGCCAAAAGACGAGCCCGGAAGTTTAACAATGAGATTCTTACAAAGTACGAAGGATGCACCTCATGGACGACGAAACGTACGTGAAGATGGATTATGGGCAGCTTTCCGGACAAAAGTTGTATAAAGCCACTGGTCGAGGTGATGTTCCTAGCAAGCTCATATTCGTTTTTGCCGATAAATTTGTAAGAAAGCTTATGATCTGGCAAGATATTTGCAGCTGCGGACAAAAAACCTAGGTTTTCGTGACAAACAAGACTATGGATTCCAAAATGTACAAGCAGGAGGGCTTGAAAAAAACGTATTCTTCGGTACATTAAGGCTCACAATGGACCTGTACAATTTTGACCTGATTTGGCAAGCTGCTACAGCGGAGAAGTTCTACAGTGGTATCGAGACAACGGGGTAGATTTCTTCGAAAAGGACATCAATCCACCCAACTCCCCTCATTTCCGCCCAATTGAGAAATATTGGGCAATTTTCAAACTGAAGTTGAAGAAAAGTGGAAAGATGACTCGGGGGGATGCGGCAGAGATGAAGAGATGGTAGAACAAATGGCCGCTCAGTTTAGCCAACAGAGTGTCCAAAATATGATCAGTGGTATTCGAAGAAAAGTTCGAGATTTCATCAAAACTAAATCGGAATTTTTTCCGCTATATTTCCTTTAAAGTGCAATAAATAACCTTCATTTTGAGAACGCAACATTTTTATTTCATTCGATAACGTTATTTAAAAATCCTTGTTCAAGTTTTCTTATAATCAAGCTTTAGTGGCTTTAAGAATAGTGTGTGCCTATATAATTAATCGTTTCACCACTAAAATAATCCCTAAAATGTTGCATTGATTCGTAAATGTATTACTGAAGATAAATTGGCCCATAATAGGACAATATTCCCGGTTACTGAATCCACCGAAATGCATTAATTTATTTTATGAATGCAATTTCAGTAAATCCAAAGGGGGACAAACAAAGAGTGAAAAATCACGCCGAACCGAGTCGATCAATTCAACTTGTTTGCAGTGAAAATGGTGCCTGGTTCTGTAGTAGGACCTACTTTTGCACACATGTACACAGTTCGTTTTGTCACTATTTTTCACCCGATCCACGCCGCCAACGATTGGACGAGTAGGAAAGCAGCCGAACGCAGAGCAAATAGTACGACGAATCGGACTTCCATTTGTTCATTTTCGGTCTGTTGTTTGCGTGCAATGGAAATTGTTTTTATGGCTTAAAAATTAATTTTTTAATCAGATGGTTTTTATGCATCACAATTCGTTTTATGGCGCTTTATTTTTAATTGCACTGAAATTTTCATGAGTTTTGTGCTGATGGGTTTGCAAATTATTGGCTTCCAACCCGTGATTGTCATTGGTGGTGGCGGTGGTGATGGTGCAGCAGCACAGTGAACACCAGCATGCTGTCGGAAAGTGGGCCACCTTGTTCGAAGGGATCGAAAATCTGCAATTCGGCAATTCAACTCAATTGATATTGCCTCGAGGGCTCTTGGAACGGATACTCACTTAAAGTAGGAATTGTTCAGTTTTTTTTTTATATTCCCGGTCCATATTATCGGGTAGGGCAAGTGGAGTAAATATAAAGCATTTGTTTAACATCGTATGAAATACATTTGAACATCGGTTTCAACCAGAGGATGCACAAACAGAATATTTCCAAACTTTTCTTATTATTTATTATTTACTAGGGATTCAATATTAGCTTGAATTTATAGGCCAACATTAGAGCCATTTCCTGTATATAGATTTATTTGGCATCATCAACAGGCTCAATGTAGCCTAAACGATAGAATAAGTAGTATTAAAGGAAAGGTAAACAATTAAATAATTATATAAAATACAAGATCATTCACAGTTCACTACGCCAGAAAAAAATTAAGAGAATCGTTTCCGTAGCATCTGGCGTGGCAGGTGGAAATCGAATATCGAAGAGTCCACCAAAGTCCACCTGCCCCGATCATGCCATAGTTTGTGGGACAAAGTACCAACCTGTGCATAAATTTGTTACGTAGTGTGCTCGGGGTTAACGTTAACTTGCTCCATGGTGCAATAAATTCTATGATGTCGAAAAAATCCTTTGATATGTTCAAGATAAAGCCTACTGTCACAGCACAGATTAGCATCCACGAGCAATCGGTTTCATCTGATCTGTAAGAATGCTTTTCATGCTGGGTTAGCAAATTTGGAGGAGATATTTATTTAAGTCCACATATTAAAAATCAAAATGTTTGTGCTGATGGGAGCACCCCTCGGTCCAAGTGAAGCTTTTTATATTTTTCGACGTTTCTACTACTTTCTTTTGATAATATCTCCGGAACTAATGGAGTTTCAGACAACAAAAGGTACTGTTTTCATAAGAAAATTAGACATGCAATCTGAAATTAATAATTGTTTTCAATGTTGTTCTGGTTTAAAAACATTCTGAAAATGAATGTGTTTGAATTTTCAATTTTATGGCATTATCCCCATTTTTTTAATTTTACATAACATCGTCAAAAAGTAAATTACGTATTTCCTGAGATAATGCATTTTAAATCAACAAAAAACTGAAATTATCAATTAATGACTGTGACGACTGATACTTGAGGGAATTTGCTTGATTTAACGGCTTTTTCAGTCTTAGCTAACTATCATTTTATCGGCCATGGGTTTTGTCCTTTTGCAAGGGAGAATATTTTCTATGGTTATAAATAATAAAAAGTCGTTCTTGTGGTCGATTTTACAAATTTTGGTAAAATTTAAAAACAAACTATAGATTTCTTCCCCAGAGTAATTGTACAAAGACGAGAATGAGCGTATTCCCTTAGCGTCGAAAGCGGGAACCGAATATTTCTATTTGGACGATCTTTTGAGTGGAGCTGATTCTGCCGAAGATTCTGCCGGAATTCATCGGGATTCTTCGAGGACGAAAAGACAACTAGAACCTTGGGGTTAACCTAGCAACCCTGCAACGATGTGGTCCTGACCAAGCTACACGAGATTCAGTACTACAACTGGCAACCAACAAAACGGTCCGTTTATTCGGATAATGCAAGACTATACGATCCACTGAGTTTGCATGGTCCACTGATCTGTGCTGCTAAAGTTCGACTACAAAAGCTATGGCAACTTGAAGTGCAATGGGATGAAGTCTTGGGCACTGAAGAATCTGAATCGTGGGAGTCTTTCCGGAAGCAAATCATCAGCATGGGCGAAACTTAGGTTCCACGATGCGTACTACCACATGGATTACCACGATTGGTTGGCTTCTACTATGCTTCCGACTTGGGTTACGCAGTATGTGCCTATATTCGCTCGGTAAAATTCAACGACGAGTGCTATTGCTTACCTCTAAGTCTCGAGTCGCGCCCCTCAAAAAACTCCTAAACTGACTACCGCTCACCTCGAAGTATGCGGTGCACTTGTACTTGCACGATTGTTTTTTTTTCGATTTGCTTTCCGTCGAACTTGTTTCCCGTACTGAGTATCAATGCTACCGACGCCAGGGAGGCCCATCGACCCATCAACTCATAGAGACCGGGGACCAACGGCTTTACTTCCTTTCCAAAGCAAGGCGTGATCAGAGATGTTATGCCTCAGAACATCCCGGTGGCACCGACTGGGATTGAACCCAGGCCTTTTGGGGTGAGAGGCAATCACGTTTACCACTACACCACTGGCGCCGCTACGATTGATTTCTGACATAACGCCCAATTTGAACAATGCTTTTTCCAGAATCATTCTCTGGTCCGATTCCACCACAGCTTCAACTTGGATCAGGACTGAAAACCAGACCTCCAAAATTTGACTCATGATATGGAATGGAGGTACGCTCGACAACCCTACAGACGTACTATCGCGTGGCCTCCAACCTAGTGAGATGCACCACTGTGACCAATGGTGAACCATTCCTGAGCAAGATCGATTCACCTTGGCCAAGTCAACCACAACCCACACCCGCAGACCAACTCCCGGCAACGAAAAATCTTACAGTAAACCTCACAGCCACTGGTCCTCCTGTATCGTTCATTCTGTTCGAGCATGGGTAATACGATACATCGACCACATTCAAATGGGGAATCGAAAAGAGCACATAGTTAAAGAATCGACCTTCCAAGAACTTCAACAATCAACGTTGCCCCTCACCAGCATCGCTCAACGAGAAGCTTCCGCCGATGAAATCAACCATCTGAAATCTGAAAAGGTAATTCACAGTGAATGCTAAGACCTATCTCACTTTTCCGTCCCTATAGGATGAACTAGCCTAAACTTTGCTTCCCCACACCCTTTGGTCCGATCGTTTCACATTGAGCTCATACATACACGCCCCACCACAAATGCTTCTTGCAACGATGCGACGTCGCTATTGGATTCTTCAAGTGTCCCAAGTAACAATTTGTGTTTTATGAGGATTCTGAAGACTATGATTAAACTTGCAGAATGCTCCCCGTCGACTTTTGTGGAACAATCTACATTCGCCAACGCAACAAGCGATCTACCGTCATCTACTAGGCGAATGTAGCAGTTTTTGTATGTGTCGCTACACGAGCAACTCACTTGGAGATAGTGGGTGATATGACTACTGATACCTTTATCGCGGCCAAATTTTCTCAGAATGATTATATTTAGATTTCCAATCTGACAGCACCATCATGTTCTCCACTCATTTTTACAAAAGAAACACTTATCGACAAAAAGTAACTAGCGTATTTCTTGAGGTACAGCATGTTGAAGCAAAGAATGTAAAAAAATACTCCTAATGTTTTTTTTTAAATAAAATCAAGAAAAAAAAATACAGCATTGTAAAAATTTATGTTTAGTTTTCCAACTAGAAACATTAATGGGATTTTTGTGAAATCGATTGATTCAGTTGCTCTGTCATAGAACATGAAAAGAATAAAATAAATTACTTGTGATTTTCTGAGGCATTTTCCAAAGCAAATGGAATTTCTCTCCAGACCTATTATTTTCTATGTGTTCAAAAGTTCAGCCAAATAAATTTATAAATAGATTGTTTGGTACAGTGTTGCCAAACTTTTTGTTTGCGTTTGAAAACTTGAAATGTGTTTTTGTCTGTTTCAAAATGTAGGTAGTTTATATAATTAATTTGATTCCATTGTCTATACCTACTATAAGATAGTTGAAGTGTATTGATGCTTCACATCTAGTTATTGCATCTTAAACGCAAAAAAAAAACCATATGCCTATAACCACAAAATCCCATATAGATTTTTGTCAATTTTGAGATAACAACGATATGCACTAGCAATTTGCACCAAATTTCATATTTTGTTTTAATACTACTACGGATTCAGGTTCATCCTACAATTCAGTTGTCCAGAAGACAACTTAAAGTTAGCGGCGCCGGTGGTGTAGTGGTAAGCATGATTTAGCTCTCACCCCAGCAGGCCTGGGTTCAATCCCAGTCGGCACCGTCGGGATGTTATGAGGCATAACATCTCTGATCACGCCTTCCTTCGGGGAAGTAAAGTCGTTGAACCCTTAAGTTCTGAGTTTTGAAATGTCATACTTTTCGCTGAATCAAAAAAAAATAAAATTTAATTGCTTCATCTCTACTTCAACAAATAATTATCAAAAAAATTCCTAGAATTTTCCAAATATTCACATGGGACACCAATTGGGAGTTTCAATTTGTAACTTTGACTGCTATCTATATGGAACTGATATATCCGATTATAAAAAGTAAACGCAGCACAGTTTTGCACTATGTATTTTCAATCGAACTAATAAATTTTAATCCTGTACAGTGGATCAATATGAATTTATCTTCAACAATTCAGTACACCGAAAGTTCTTTAATCTGGTTTGTATGATAATTGATTGAACGCGTCATTTTTATTTTATTGGCTTTATTACGCTAGCTAGCCATCAAAAGAAGTCGTTGCATGACCCACCCTCATTGATAGGCCGTTGCTGCCAAGCCCACCGAAGTGTTTGTTCTGGTAGCCCCCTAGGTACCCCACCCGAATAGTAACAGTGTAGGGGCCGACAATCCATGTCTGACTCCATTTAGAAATTCAAAATGGCAGCTTCCAGTTACAAAAAAATGGGAAGTACTGTCAAATACCCCTTAATTTGGGTATTTTTGGAATCGGGGTGACGTGTAGGAGCTGGAATTCAATGCCTGACGCCATTTGAAAATCCAATATACTGACTTCCGATAACTTAAAAATCACAAGAATCACAACAAAATCTTTTTATTTAGATATATGGTTCGTTAAAAAAATGTTATTCAGGATTTTCTAAAGAGGGACATTAGCTGAATACTCCTAAAAAAGACTTCCTAGACAGAGGTTTAAGTGTCCTGGTTAAAAAAGCTAATAGTCGAAGTGATAAAAAACTGTTCGTTAGGAACAGGCATCAGTTGGGGCATTAGGAGCCATGCATTATGTCACGCAAAATTGAGGGAACATTCACACCCTTCCTCCTTCGTCACGCGTTTCTTACACCTAATGCATTCCCGAGCAAAGTCTGAGATCAAATTGAAATTTAAATTTGATGTTGTGATTTCGCTGATAATGATTGCTCAGGTTGCTGTCGTTTTGGTCGTTTTAACGGTTAAAATATCAAAATTGAGAGCAAAAAAATCTTCCTGTGACATCACATTGAAAACTATTTCTGCTATCAGTGAGAGCAAACTGAAAACACAATTTGATATCAGTTTTTCCTGTTGATAACAAAACAAGTATTCAATTTGATGTTATGCTAAGGCAATGAAAACAAACTCGCAAATACATATTTTTGAGTAGCAAATGTACAGCAAAATGAAAACAAAATTTGGTATCAAATTTGTCCATTGCGTAAACTGAAATCAAATTATGATTTCAGTTTGATGTTGATATCAAAACTTGATTTCAATTTGCTGTCATTTTGATGCTGGACTCGGGTTGCTTGCCATAGAATTGTGCACCCATAGAGCGTGAAAAAAAAATTATCGCCAAAGAATACATAAAATCCAAACAAGATTACTGAGTTTGTTTTTATACAACAGGTATGACTATATTCATGTTAATGTTAGAATTTACTTCCTAATGAAATCGAGTGAAATCTCGTACACGAATTGTGAGCGAGCAGAACCATGAAAAAGCGGATTTGATACACGTATCAAATCCGCTTTTTCATGGTTCTGCTCGCTCACAATTCGGTCCATTATTATTTTTTCGATGCTCAAAGATTGTTACAAAGTAATTTGAGTGCATTTTTATTGTGGAACAAGAAAACTAAAACTGTCACAGTAAGCTTCTTTCGACAACGTAACCGACCCAGACACTCGGCGACACGCTGTCTTATCGTTTCCATTAGTTTCTATCTCCAACGGCTCCCTCAGAATGGCGGCAAACTCGGTGTGAGCCATTTCACACTGTAAGCTCATGGAAGCATATAATTAGCAATCCTGTAAGCTGCAATATTTATTGAGCGAATATAATCCAGTCGTCGAATGCCAAGCTGGTTAGCAGTCCGCCATTGATGATAATTATATCAAGATTTCCACCTTTACAATTTATCTTTTTTGTTGCTAGAAACTCAAACATCCCTTGAATAGTGGAAACGCAAAGCAAATTTTCGTGATAAATGAACCTGCCTGGGATGATAATCATTTTAAGCTGACTGTCATCATTTATCTCGCCAACAGTTGCTTACATTTGGCGTGCTTTCGTTTTTTAGCTTTTACCTACTTCACTTGAAGGATCAAGGCGAACCAAGTTTTCCTCCGGTCCTTTTCCCGCCGGTCCAACGTGTTTTCTTTGAGATTGAGATTAACTTTAATTTCTGAGACTGTGCGGTAAAGTCAAATGATGGTGAAATTTTCTCTGGTGCCAGAGAACAAGTGGTAGACACTATACAGCTAGAAAAAAAATATGTAAATGTCTACGATGTTATGAGCATCTCGAGTAATATGACAACTTTACATTGACGTTAGATCATATTAGTTAGGTAATATATCATGAAATACACACATATAGTACGCAAATACCTACAACCTACAAGTAATCTGATGAGCAAGAGACTCAATTGGCTGAAATAATGTACATCTTAGCAACTTCGCCAGTGAATATTTTTACTGTGCATAGCATTGAGATTGAGATAGGGAGATCAAAGTTTTGCTGCGATGGTTTGAGCACGTTATGGTGAATTTAGTGGTGATAATGATTTTACGATTTGGGCGTCACAGAGTTTTGGGGAGTTCTCTGATGATGAATTATGGACGTGTTCTATCGTGGCTTTTTTCTGAGCTGAGCACCAATGCTACCAACGCCAGGGAGGCAGTCCCACACCTGGACCCTACCACCTATCGACTCATCAACTTATGAACCGGGGACCAACGACTTTAGTTGAGATGTTATTGCCTCCGAACATCCCGGCGGTGCTCACTGGGATTGAACCCAGGCCTGCTGGGTGAGAGATAATCAAGCTTACCACTACACCACCGGCGCCGCTGTTCTATCTTGGCTGAACATCTAATTGAACACCAAACTCCGTTGTGTTAGCCATGCGTAAAATCAAATAACTGTCAAGTTGATTCTTACGTAAAAGGTATCAGAAGTTGATGACATTTTTTAAAGTTAATGTATGCATAAATCTCCTCTAAACGTAATCGCTTCTGTCGTACTCGTTCGATTAGATAACGCAGTACAGCGTGCAATAATATGATCGTGCCAATCACACCTATACTAGTTCGAAAAATGTGCTTTGTACAAAATCGAATAGGTGAAAGCTAGTGAATAAAAGGGGAATAATTGACTGGTATTGTTTGGAATATAACTATAGGTAGCTAAGTTGGTTTGTCGGAAAATATTAAGAAAGACTCTTAAAGTTGACGAAAATCTACTGAAGTTCGCAAAATTTTCCTTCTCAGAACTCTTTTAGCATTTCCTGAATTTTCCAGATGTTCATAGAGTTGCCCTTAATATGCCTTGACTTTTTCTAAAGTTCTTGGAGTTCCCTAAACTTTCGAAAATTTCTCTAGATTTCGGAAGTTCTGGATGTTCTTTGGATTACCCTAAACCCCTTTCCTGAAGTTTTCAGTATTTCTCAAAATAATCCAAAATTTCACAATTTTCCAAAACTGTATGGAAGTGCCTTGATGTTCTTTGATCTTTCCGAAATTTTCCTGAAGTTCTTGGAAGTATGGTGCCCACGGAACTTCCTTTTACATCTGTTAACTTACCGTTAAGTCAACCAAAATGAGATCAACTGGAGTATTCAAATTAAATTACATAATGACAGCAAATTTTGATCTCTCTATGCTTCGGAATATGGATAGGCTAAAAGCCAACAAAAAGCGCCCATAGTACGATAATTTGTTTTCGCATGCTTTTACTGCTGAACGAGAATTGGAGAGAAGCCGGTGTCGGTTGTGTAGAGGTAAGCGTGACTGCTTTCTCTCCCCAATGGGTCTGGGTTCTATCCCAGCCGAGGTCGGTGGGATTTTTCGGAGGCATAAAAATCTCTGATCACGTCTTGCTTCGGAAGGGAAGTAAAGCCATTGGTACCGCCCCCTCCCCCCCCATTTCTATTTGAATGGGTACGACATCCTACGCAGGTGTGGAAGCTGCCTTCCTTGCACATTCGATTGCCGTTAATGGATGGCAATCGATGTCCGTCGGTGATTGGCACTAGAGAGAACTTACGAGAATCGAAGCAAGAGTGTGCGTCGTTCTACAAACCTACAATATTATAATAGCGAATTCGTTTATTATTCAGTTCCAACCTGGATCGGGTATCAGGATTGGGTCTGCTTGTTTTCTGACAAACGTCAGTTTGCTCGTTTGTTTTTAAAACCTAGCTCAGGTTGAGGTTTGCACTGACAAAAAGTTCGGTTTCGCACTGGGTTGGAACTGGTTCCAACCCCGATAATAAACGAATTTGCTATAAATAAAAAGCTTGGTGGTATAGTCGAATGCGTAACCGCATAAATGCGAACCATTACTTGACTAGCGGCGCACAGTGGGGCAGCGAAGCCATTCGTGTGGCCAAAACCTCTAGCTCCGTTGGTTTGCTTTCTACAGCAATACAATGTTCTACAAAGTTGCTCAATACTAAAAGCGCCATCTTTTGAAGGTTTCATATTAGTTCATTTTTACGCCACATAGGTGGCGCTCGAGTCTATCTTTTGAACGGAGCATCCTAGCCGAATGGTTTTTGAGGCAAAGTTGTGTAGTTTGAAGTGTTGAGAAATTTTGTCGGAAACATCAAAACTCTATGACTCATATTAAGCGAGATATCGGGCAATTAGGAAAACTAACCTCTAAAATTGCGTTTTTTCCATTTTTTCACCTCTATACGTTAAATGTATATGTTTTATACTCTGATAATTATCAAAATGGTTTGACTCATCCAATTAATACCCATTACTTTATATATCATGCTTTATTATAAAGTTATTAACATAAATGTCTCAAAAAAGTGATGCATAAAAATGTCAATTACTCAAAATATAGCAAAAAGTAGCAGCCAATTTTTTTACAGTGATTAGTGTAGACATTGCTGGGTAAAATAATGACCACAGCTCAACAGGCAACTGCAGGCATTTTCATATAACATCATTTGAATATTGCATATGGTAAATTCTTTCAAATTTGTTGAAATTTTGCTTTGTGTGTAGAACATGATAAAATGTTATTGATTAATGCAATAGATGCATGATTAGATTACTAGGAGACTTAAAACTTCTGGTTTATAATGTCCATCCTCCAACGTCCTCCATAGTGTCCTTTCGACTTGTTTTGCAACTGTATCGTTCTCGAAATTTTCTGAAGTCTTTATTTCTGGCTTCCTGGGCCTCCTCGCTTAACATACCAATTGCAAGCAATGAAATTTGGATTGCTTGCGATACGTGGATTAAAACCTTATGGACAGAGGCTGGCATTGGATACCATTTATAAAGGTTAACATACAGACGAGCAGTTTCTTCAGTAAAATTTCACAATGCTGCTATGTTGATCGAAAATCCGGAAGACAACGTATGAAGAATTGTATCGCATCGGTCAATTAGTTCTTCATTAATACCAGTAATTGCACTTGTTTGGGTTGCGTTAGTGAAGAATCTGCGTGCTTCTGTGCTTGTGTTTCTGATTGTTAACATCTTATCATGTTTTACACACAAAGCAAAATTTCAACAAATTTGAAAGAATTTACCATACACACTTAGAAATAACTAATCAATCGGAATCAATCTTTGACATAAAGTATGAAAAGTAAACACAAATTTCATGTAAAATTAAGGTCCCCGAGACTGAACTTGAACCTGATTGACTTGAATTTCTCGTCTATTATGACTCAATTTTATGTCAAATTTAACGCTCGTATATGTCAGTCTGAGAGCATTTAAAATTACATCAATTTTTCTAAGTGTGTATGCAATATTCAAATAATGTTATGTGAAAATGCCTGCAGTTGCCTGTTGAACTGTGATCGTTATTTTACCCAGCAAGGTCTACACTAATCACTGTAAAAAAATTGGCTGCTACTTTTTGCTAAATTTTGAGTAATTGACATTTTTATGCATCACTTTTTTGAGACATTTATGTTAATAACTTTATAATAAAGCATGATATATAAAGTAATGGGTATTTATTGGATGAGTCAAACCATTTTGATAATTATCAGAGTATAAAACATATACATTTGACGTATAGCGGTGAAAAAAAGGAAAAAACGCAATTTATAGGTTAGTTTTCCTAATTGCCCGATATCTCGCTTAATATGAGCCATAGAGTTTTGATGTATTGGACAAAATTTCTCAACACTTCAAATTACACAACTTTGCCTCAAAAACCATTCGGCTAGGATGCTCCGTTCAAAAGATAGACTCAAGCGCCACCTATGTGGCGTAAAAATGAACTAATATGAAACCTTCAAAAGATGGCGCTTTTAGTATTGAGCAACTTTGTAGAACATTGTATTGCTGTAGAAAGCAAACCAACGGCGCTAGAGGTTTTGGCCACACGAATGGCTTCGCTGCCCCACTGTGCGGCGCCGGTGGTGTATTGGTAAGCACCACAGCAGGCCTGGGTTCAATCCCAACCGGTGCAGCCGGGATGTTCTGAGGCATAACATCTCTGATCACGACTTCCAATCGGAGACGAGCCAGCCAACGGCTGAAAGTCTCCTTAATAAAGATATAAAAAAAAAAAAAATCACGACTTCCTTCTGAAGGGAAGTAAAGTCGTTGGTCCTCGGTTCATGAGTTAATGGGTCGATAGATAGGGTCTAGGTGTGGGAGCTGCCTCCCTGGCGTCGGTAGCATTGGTGCTCAGCACGGAAGACAAGATTGATGGAAAACAAATCAAGAAAAAAAAACCATTACTTGACCTTACCAAAAATGGTAAAAATTTGTTTATAATACCTGCTAACCGTGTAAATTCATTATTACCAATTCGCGATATATTCCACGTAAAGTTGACCGATAATACAAAACCATTAATGGATCTTACTGACTACCATAACCATTACCATTGAAGTTCTCGAACCACACGGACAGAAAATTGTTTGCATTGAACCAAAAAAATCTTTAATTGTATTTAAGCAAACAATTCCAGTTGAAATTATATTGCTTTTTGTTGTTTCAATAATACTTATTCATATAAATTCAAAATAGTATTCTTTTTGTTTTAATCAGCCACTTTTCAAATGCAACTATTGTAAAAATAACAATATTCTATTATTAAGCCAACAATAGTTAATTTTAATTTAGCATTTATTTGCTGTGTCCATTCTCTGGGCCATGAAAGCAAAAATAACTACCAACCATTCCTTCGTTTTCACCCGGACAAAAATGTAAACAATAAAAATACCTACGCGTATTTGTAAATTTCGGGAAATAAGTGCAAGATTTTCGAAAATCTTGAGACTTGAGTTAAGTAAGTATGCTGCAATTCGAGCTGCAGTTGATAAATATAATCAATATTTCTGTTTTTTTTTCCTTTATTTTTTTCCGTCGATCTTGTTTTCCGTACTGAGTACCAATGCTCCCGACGCCAGGAAGGCAGCTCCCACATCTGGACCCTACATATCGACCCATCAACTCATGAACCGGGGCTTTTATTTTATGCCTCAGAAATTCAATTACAATTTCTGCAATTTTGTTTCCAAATGAAAACGAAACATAAAAAAAATGCCATATTATTTTTACATCAATAAACACATTTTTATTTCTACTGCGTGAATTGTCAGACTTTATAAAATAAATATGATTGAATCAACAAGAAATCTCTTTTAAAAACAAACATATTTTTGTTGTTGACCCAGCTGCCAAATTTGACAGCTTACGTCAAAACCATGAAAGCTCTTGTAAATTCTAAAAGATTTTCTTTTTGATTTAACAATCCATGGGTTTTTAGAAACAAAAATACTGGATTGTTGAAACAATAATGATTTCTTTTTGCAGCCAAAACAAAATGAAATTCTTATTGATTTTACGTCAAATATTATTACTTTTAAAATATTTTTTTCTGCGTGCATAAGTAAGAAGGTTCTAATATAGTTCTCTTTCCGAAAATGTATGGAGAAAACATCTATTTTGAATTCTTAAACTCCACTTCCATAAAACCATAATACTTAAGGTTAAAACTTTATCACACAAACGTTCATATAAATTTCCATAAACGTTTCAGTTAAGCTTAGCAGATATTATAAATAATTTTTAACTATTTCCGGTAAGGTCAAGTTATGGTTCGCGTTTATGAACACGAAATAAAAAAGGCAAAACACCATTAAACCGTGCGAGGTCAACTTAAATCATTCGCTGCAGGATGATAGGAAATGCAACTAACATTGAATGTAATAGATTTTTGGTTTGCGTTCAGGGTTGCTTCCACTTACTTGCTATAAAAAATATTTTTCGGAATTATGCAATCAGTAGATGTTATAATGGTATATTGTTCTTTTAAGTAACAGGAAGAGGGTGTAAAGTATGTGTTTGACTCATAAAACCTGTCAATTTCGCTTTCAGAGCGTCACAATCAGCGATCTTATGATTCGCGAGCGTTCACTCTGAGTGAGCGCTCACGAGTCGTAAAATCGCTGATTGTGATACACTGAAAGCAATATTGACAGATTTTATGTGTCAAACATATACTTCATGACCTCTTCTTGTAACTTACAAGCACTAATTAGCATTATACTATTTAATGATTTCGTAATTCCGAAAAACATTTTTTTATAGCAAGTGAGTGGAAGCAACCCTGTTTGCGTGTAATAATTTTTCGTCATTTGCAATGCTGCTATTTCACCCCAGGCAGCGCAAAAAGCAGAAATCTTGCATCAAATCTTGCCCCGTCCGAGCCGGAGAACGAATCACAGATCTACGTGTTCACACTTCTTCAGTTGCACTTTAGAGAGGAAAAACGTCCACATTTTATTTACGAAATTAACCAAATTCACGTGTTTATTCGAATTCATATTTCATGCATGATTTATTCACTGTGTCGTTCGTTCAGTATCTATTATCTTCCTATTTCTGCTTCGTGTACGATTTCTATCTATCTAACTAACCGTGCTCATGTGCTATTCATTTGCAATGCTATTAACTGTCGACAGGGTTCGAGAGGCGTTCGTTTTGGACGTATCCTCAAAATGCCATGGACGTGTCCTAATTCCGCAGTCCAAGTTACATCGGTCTTAGACCGGCAAAAAAATCTTCCGTGGCGTCTTCTCTGGACGACATACTCCAATAAAAAAATGAACGGACTCACCAGTAGTTGAGTTTGGTTGTTGCCGCTGTTTATGCGCCGAACCAAGCGGTGGATAAAGACGATCGATGGTATAGTGGAACGATCGCATAGATGACCGTTGATGTTGGATGATCACGTGATTCCTCAGAAACCACCGGAGGACCTTCCGGCGGAGCGATGTGGCGACGTATCGACTCCCTTCCGGCGTCAGTAACGTGAGCCGGGGAAATTCCGTCCTAAGGGGGCTTTTGCCCGATTGCGCGCGAAAAGGTTTTGTCATTCGTTCGACTGAACTCCTGTAATCTGGAGGGTGCACGGTTAGCATCATATTGAGCACAACTACCTGTTGTTTTATCTTCCTCTTTTGCACAAAAAAAAACCTACTATTGAACGACTATTGGTAAAAGAGAACTAATTTAGCACAAATGTAACCACGTTGCTTTAATTTCTTACATTATTCTGATTTCACGACCTTGGTTAAAACGTACGCTTCCAATTGGTATACTGGTCTAAGACGAAATGTGTGAGCATTGTTACCTTCAGATTACCACCCGCATCACCCTCGGCTAAGTTCGGTAATGTAATAGTTATAGATGGTTGGTCGTTCTAGCTTATGAAACCCAACTCTAGCTATCCCAAGTAGCAATTCAGCAACCATTTGGCATCCACTCTAATTTATGATGGTTTTATAATGGCAATGAACAATCCATAAATACAGCATTTCAAAGTGTAAACCATTGCTGTTTAGTAATTCAGCTTTTCGCTATTTCAAAAACCTTTTATAGTCTGGCGAGAAATTCGGCGAATGTCTAGATTTATAAACTAATTTAAAGCAGTTCTCAATCCCTTCATAAAACTGTTCTGTAATTCAATCATAAACTTCATCAGCAAATGAATATTAATGTCTTGATCAAATACTCTATAAAAGTGCTCTATCATTATAAAAGCAACCATAGAATCATTTGGTTTTAAATGAGAGCAAAAGGCATATTTTAATGATTTTTAGTCTTTTAAAGTAATTGTGGATTTTATAACAATTACTCTGTTTACAGATTGAACTTAAAAGAAATGGATATGAGGAATTAAACCAAAATTTATGACAAGAAAATCTCGAAGGATAAACGAAGTAGAATGACAAATTCAAGTGATTCTAACGATCTAAGGGCAGTCGATTTCTGCAAAATTAACTTCTTTAGAATAATCAGCACGTCCGGCTGAACCGGTACCAATAGGTGACGATCGGAATTACTTGGATCAGTACTGACAACAAACTACCAAACTGCCAGTTAGCAGAGATTAGCTGATTTCCGATCCATGGTAGCGATTTTATTCGATCAAAAATTTCATTCAAGCTTACATTACTGCGTCGTTTGATGGTGCACTTCGGGAACCATCCGGAGAAAGGGAATCTTCTTCGCGATTTGCCTAACTTTATTTTGGTCAATTTCGCAATAAGCAAATATTTAAAATGCGAAAATCTTTAAAAAAAAATCTTGGCTAAGCTAAATGATCGATCTTAAGAATAATTTTGTTAATTAAATAAAAAAATAATTAGTAAAATCGAGGTTTTCCGAGGGCGGACTAATTTTTTTCGGTGTTATCATGTACATTTCACATGATATTTAATGTGGCACCTAAGTCCAGGCCACTTTATGAGAACTAATTAAATAATTTTGGTAATTCAACAGGATTTTTATACGATCAGTTTTTATTTTAATTATTTTGATAAGATTGGATGGTAATTATGAATTCTTTTCTATCTTGATTGATGCTTTTCTAGTGGATTCAGCAAGCAGCTAGGGAAAACGGCTCAAGAAAGGGTTTTATTGTTACCAAATAGCTTTTATTGTGGCTTAAATACAGTTTTCAAATGGTTATCAATGCGTTCGACATCTTTCAGAACCTTCTCCAGGGTGGGCCAACTAGACAGATTCTAGTCTTAATGAGGTTTTGGTGGATGCATCAATGGCAAAACAGCCTTGACCAGGGTTATATGAATGTTGTTTTATTGTAGCTTTGTAGTATTTAATAAAACTTAAAATGTTACTTGGAATCTCTATCCTTCCTCTCGCAATCAAGTTCCAACGTTAGAATTTGCATCTGCGTGACAAACGAGTAGTGGCGTTATTTTTAAAATGTAGGCGATTGTATCTGGATTGTAACAGTCATACATTAGATACTATTAAAAACTGACAGTAATTTTTATTTCATATCTTTATTAAGAAGACTTTTGACAATAATTGTATTCTGTCCTATTTACTGCTATTTGAATTCAAATTTAAATATATTAACAAAATATTTAAACTACTACTATTATATTTACAACGGTAACGTAGGTAGGTGAACGAAGGAAAAAAATCAATTATGAAATTCTGTTCAACTAAATTACCTAAAGTATTGAATAAATTTAACAATTTAATGTGAAGACTTTGATTTCAGTAGTGACAAAAGCTCCATCCGATTTCTCTGGAAGTCAACTTGTTCCAGATACTAAATCCAACTACTCCAGGAAATGTCATCCGACTTGTTCAGATTTTTTTTTCCAAATTTCCCCGATTTCTTCTGACTTCTTTAGGAGTTTCTTCTTAATACCTCAGAAAGTTTCTCCTCAGCAGTTCCATTTCAAAAGACGAATATCGGCGCCGGTGGTGTAGTGGTAAGCGTGATTACCTCTCACCCCAGCAGGCCTGGGTTCAATCCCAGTCGGCGCCGCCGGGATGTTCTGAGGCATAACATCTCTGATCACGCCTTCCTTCGGATGGGAAGTAAGGCCGTTGGTCCCCGGTTCATGAGTTGATGGGTCGATAGGTAGGGTCCAGGTGTGGGAGCTGCCTTCCTGGCACGTCGGTGTAGCATTGGTGCACAGCACGGAAAACAAGATCGACTGAAAAAACAAACCAAAAAAAAAGAAGAAAAAAAAGACGAATATTTTTTAAATTTTTTATCGACCTTCTACGATTATGCTGAAACTTTGCACAGTTGTTTGTTATTGTCCAACATGCCATTTTACATATTTGGTTCCCTAGTTTTATGTACGACTAACACTTGAAAAGGGCTTCTGCAAAAATGATACGCATCAATAGAAAAACATATATCTTGCGAACGATTTGTTTGATTGAGATGGTGTCTTCGAAGAAGTTGCGGACAAGTATTATGCCTTGCAAGAAAAAATATACACTGTAAAAAAATATATTCTTTTTTACAAAAAAAAAATTAAAATTATAAAAAAAATTAAAATTACTCAAATTGCATATATTTTTAAATTATTTTGTTTATATTTATTTTGTAGTAAAAATAAAGTTATACCTACTGACACTGTGGATTTGCTGGGCAAATCATAAACAAAAAAGTTATGAATTATTGAAAAAATAAGTATTTTCCAAAATACCACCTACAGTTGTCGAATATCTTTGAAATAGTGTTAATATTAAAACATATTAAATTTACAACAAAAAAGCTCGTCATTGAAAAAGAAATAAGCTATTCGAGTAATTTTAATTTTTTTTTTTTTTGATAAAATTGATTTTTTTTGTAAATAAAATTGTAGTTCTTTACAGTGTATATTTTTTTCTTGGAAGGCACAATACTTGTCCGCAATATCTTCAAAGACAAATCGTTCACGAGACATATATTTTTCTATTGATGCGTATCATTTTTGGATAAGCCCTTTTCAAGTGTTAGTCGTGTACAAAACTATGGAACCAAATATGTAAAATGGCATGTTGGGCAATAACAAACAACTGTGCAAAGTTTCATCATAATCGTAAAAGGTCGATCCGAAACGATTTGCAGTGCAGTGAAACTATTCCAAGCTTTCGCCTCCTACATTTCGAAGTGAGAACTATTAGAAGGAGGATAGTTTTCAAATTTTCCAAGTAAAACAGACGATTTTTGGGGCAAATCGGTCCATAAAGAAAAACTAATAATTTCCCGTGGAAACTTTTGCTTGAATCGTGTAAGAAAACGTGTTTGAAAACTATTATTATTATTTAGCTTTATTAAGGAGGCTTTCAGCCTTAGGCTGGTTCGCCTCCAATATGTTTGAAAACTAATTGTTTTTATTTCGGTATGTATCGGAGATGTTTTCATGGAAAATAATGCATAACAAGTTTGCAACCCACAGCGAGAGGTTACCTCCTGCGCAGTTGCATTTTTCTGAAAATTGTGAATATGTGCGATTTCCACTAAGATGAAAATGGAAATTAAGTGAATTTACTTAGGAAAGGTTGTATCATGCTGGTGGTAATGGAGAATTGGTTGTATAGGACGCCAATATTCAATAAATGTTCATTTTGGCCTTTTTCTAAGCAAACATATTGATACTCACAATTTTCGACGGAAAACGCAACGGAACTTGCTTTACTCAACACGCACCATACTATAAAATGGTGCTGGATGGTTTTCAAAGTGATAACAAGATGACGAATCATCTTTATTTTGAGTAATTGAGCAATTTACTTCTGTTTTATTTATCTATTTATTCTTCTAAAGATAAGCTTTTAGGCACTTTTTTAACATGAGCAGTTCGTTGGAGTTTTGATGATCTTATTATTTTTTGCACAGTAAACTCAGCTTGTCTTAACATAAAAGAAATAAAGTAGCATAAATTTTCGTCTAACAATCGTCAATCAATCATCGAATCAAACCAATCAGTATTCGACCAAACGCCATTCGGCCAAATGACACGGAACCATTATTTCGAATAAAGAGTCAATTAATGTAACCTAGGTTAAAACTGGCTATCATGAGTTTAACTGATTAAGTTTATTATAAGGTTATGTAGACAAGTTGCGATAAAAATACACAGTTTTAAACTCGTTTTTTTTTCTCTCCCTTTTTTCAGGATCCACTCAATTATAACTTCTGCCTAGCAACTATAGCGAATCGACCAGCAGGACCAAAATGCTATGTTAAAGTGTTCTGATCACAAACAGCAAAAAAGAAAAAAAAAAAACGGAACTGACGCCTGACTCATCAAGGTACTCTTCGACAGCAATGAGAAGTAAAAAAATCTCTTCCTCAAAAGACAAAGAACAGGAAAAAGCGTGTTCCACATCGCACTATGGCTTTCGCTAGATGCTACAACGTTAGACCACGAGGATGCACCGTGTAGGTAGAAGTGTGAAGAACCCCCGCCGACCGACGGGATACCCGATGGTAACATAAATCAATGCAATCAAAGTTCGTTCGTCGTCTGATGATGATGCTGATGCCCGAGATAATTACCTTTACAAAGTTCAATCAGGACTTTATTGCTCTGCGTCGATGTGAAAAGCCGATGAAGTGAACGGTTTTTTCCCCTGTGAAGTTTCAAAGAGACTACTTTAACGGTCAGGATGAATAAAAGGGACACCGTGGATCGGGTAGCAGTTCTTTGATAGATGTGACACAGGTGAGTTACGTATTTTACAATGTTATGTAGGTATTAGATAAAAAAATCGAGATGATTTTTCCTTAGCGTTTCATGTTCAATATTAAATTCAAATTGAAAAGATTCATATCGCACGGCTGATGCCAAATGTCGTAAAACAATCACAAATAGTCGGTGGAGCCCAGTGGTCAACATGCTCTGATCCGATCACCCACGTAAAACATAACCACACCGTGGTAGATTCTTTCCCATAAAAGAAAGAAGGCCGGCGCCGTCTCCGTCGTAAATTTTTATCACATAATCCATGATCCTATCAGCGCCGTAGTGTACTGAATTTTTGTTTTAGGTGACTGATTGATGATGTGAAAACAAAATCGCTTAAAGAAAGTGTCATTTCGGTTGAATCTCGTGAATTATACTTCAACCGTGCAAATCAGAAATTAAATCTATTATCTGGCGGTTTTCTGACCATACTGAATTCTTTAAGATCAATTCCTGAGTACATGTATGGCGTACAAAGTAGTGTTTTTGTTGAGTTGTGCTGTGAAAATAAATTAATAATTTCGTGTGAAATAGTGGCGTGTGCCGCGAAAGGATTATTCCAACGCGTGCCCGTGGTGTTTTTCTAACAGGATAAGTAGAGGAAAGGTTGCCTAGCAACTAGTTTTTGTTTAATTTTGTATTTTCCCCCCGGCGCGCTATTGATTTGTATAGTGAGCTGTGGCGGTAAAATTTTATTTTGTGTTCTCCTCCCCTGTATATGTCTGCTGCTAACAGTGTTAGCGTTTAATTTGGTAGAATGGATGTGTGTAATGTATGCGAGCAGTCAATTGCTATGAGTGGGCTCCCAGTTACGTGTGTAGGTCCGTGCAATGGAACGTTCCATTTCGCTTGTGCGGCACTCACTAAGACTGCGGCCAGGCTTATAGCAGATAATGCAAATATTCTGTTCAAGTGTGATAGTTGTCTATCAGATCAGAGTTGTGACGAGCAGAATGATCTGATCTCGCGCGTCAAAAGGATATAGGAAGAGGTGAAGAAGGTTTTTCAACTCTCGGACTCGATCACTGGCATGCGAGATCACATTGCTGCTCAGGTGGACATCGCGGTTAAAAGCGGGATGGCAGATATTAGAATATATGTAAATGGTCTTGAAAATTTGATTTGTGAGAAATTGGATAATATGAAAAGTTCATTTTTTAAAATTGATGCGGAAAACCAATTAGCTGTAAAGAATGATCCGTGCAGTTCATCTAGGACGATTCAGTCGGAATCGGACAAAAATACCAGACGCAAAAAACGTAAATTAGTAATTAGTAATAGTGATCATGATGATGATGTTGTTTTTCAAGAAAATGCGAGTTTTGCGGATGTTGTAAAAAGACATAGTCGTATTAGTCAAAGTAAAACTAATAGTAACAGTAATAGTAAAAGTAACAAACCAGAAAATCGTAAGACTCGTCCAGTCATTGTGATTAAACCGAAAGAGTCCAAACAACCTTGCGAAGATACTCGTAAGTTTTTAAAAACTCAGTTGGATCCAAAAACACACAAAATCAGTAATTTTAGGAATGGTAAAGATGGCTCCATTATTGTTGAGTGTGCAACAGGAGCAAACGTAAGTGATGTGAAAAATGGTATTGAAAGCAATCTGGGTGAAAAATATAGTGCTGTTGTTCCCACTTCGGTGCCAAGATTGAAAATAGTGGGCATGAGCGATCAGTTTTCCTCCGATGTCTTTATTGACTACTTAAAAAGTCAAAATGAAGACATCGCTATTAATGATGTAAAAGTAGTGAACATGTTTGAAAATCCACGCTTCACTTATAACAAGTTTAGTGTTGTAATTGAAGTCGATGTCGATACTTATAAATGTTTGTTATGTGCGAAAAAAGTAAATGTAGGGTTTGATCGGTGCTCGATAGTTCCCGCGATTAATGTGTTGAGATGCTTCAAATGTGGAGAATTTGGGCACAAGAGCATGGATTGCAAAAATTGTGATAGATGCTCTAGGTGCAGCCAACAACACAAAACGTCGGAGTGTACGTCAACTGTATTGAAATGTATTAATTGTTTGAAAATGAATAAAGAACGAAAAATGAACTTGGACGTCAACCATGCCGCATTTAGCTCGGAATGTTTGCTCTATAAAAGACTTTTTGATCAGAAGAAAAGCAGCTTGCGTTTCAATAAATAGCAGCCAAGTTCCAGGAATGTGAATCAATTCGATTTTTTATATTTGAATATTGCGGGGTTGTCAACAAACTACGTAGCATTACGTCAGATTGTTGAGGAAAAACGTCCTCTTTTAGTTTTCTTGTCTGAAACTCATATTGTAGAAACTGAAGCTTTTGATCAGTATAGTATTCCGGGGTATATTGTTGCTGCTTGTTTATCACATTCTAGACACACTGGCGGTGTTGCTATTTATGTCAAAGAATCAGTTCAATTCAACCTTCGTACCAACGAAGTTATTGATGGCAACTGGTTCTTGGGCATTACAGTTGTACGTGGCATGAAGATGGGTAATTATGGTGTTTTGTATCATTCTCCCAGTTCTAGTGACCAGCGTTTTGTTGAAGTTTTAGAGAACTGGCTCGAGACATTCCTTGATTCTAGTAAATTAAATATATTGGCTGGTGATTTTAATATTAATTGGCGCGATAACCATAATTCGAATCATTTGAAGCGTTTAGCTGAGTTTTTTTAAGTTAAAGCAAACGGTAAATGAATATACGCGTATTTCCAGGCACAGTAGAACTTTAATTGACCACGTTTATTCCAATTTTGATTCCATTTGTTCAGTTACGGATACTGATTTGAAAATAACCGATCATGAGACTTTAGTGATTAATGTCTTAGACCATGTTAACGATAACGATAATTTTGTAAAATTGAAGTGCTGGAGGAAATATTCGAAGCAAGCTGTTTCAAATCTTGTTGAGAGAAGCCTGGATTTTCCATTCGCGGCCGGTAACTTAGATGAATCTACAGCTGTTCTTAATAACGCTTTGAAAACGTGTACCAATCAACTAGTTGAGCAAAAGTTTGTTTCTTTGAAAAACTCGAACAGCTGGTACAATTTGGATCTTTTGCGTCTTAAACGGAAAAGGGACAAATGGTACAAAAAGTTTTGTAGATCTAATAATGACAATCATTGGACTAGGTACACAATCGCGCGTAATAAGTATTCACAATCGATAAAGAAAACTCGTTGTGAATATGTTCAAAGGAAGATTGATCAGCATCAAAACAACAGCAAAGAGTTATGGAAAATTTTGAAATCTTTATTAAAACCTAGTAATTGCAAACCGCGGTCCATAACTTTTAATGGCACATTAGAACAGTCAGAACAAGTAATTGCATCTAAGTTTAATGATTATTTCGTAGACAGTGTTTCATTGATTAATCAATCTATTGAATTGGTCGATGAACCTGACGAAATAAAACAGCCAGTTAATAGTAGTTGCAGATTTGAAGTTTTTCACCCAATTACATTAGATGAACTTAGAATTATTTGTTTTTCATTAGGAAAATCGGCTGGAGTAGATAATGTTAATGCTAGAGTTATTCAAGATTGCTTTCATGTCATTGGCCACATCTTTCTGGACCTTATTAATGAATCATTGCAGAATGGACATGTGCCACAAATTTGGAAGGAATCCTTAGTGATTCCTATTCAAAAAGTTGCTGGAACGATTAAAGCCGAAGAGTTTCGTCCCATCAACATGTTGCACACATTAGAGAAAATCTTAGAACTTGTTGTTAAAGGCCAGCTGTTGGAGTATTTGAATAGCAACTCTTTGTTGATACCAGAACAATCGGGATATCGGGAAGGTCATTCTTGTGAAACTGCATTGAATTTGGTGTTAGCAAAGTGGAAAGACAACTTGGAGCGTAAAGATACGATTGTTGCTGTTTTTTTGGATCTGAAACGCGCTTTTGAAACAATTTCTAGGCCCTTACTGTTAAGTACAATCAAGCGCTTTGGAATTACGAGTACTGCATATAAATGGTTTGAAAGCTATTTGTCTGACAGAACTCAACGGACTGTTTTTAGTGATTCTGTTTCCAGTCCCGTGGGGAACAACCTTGGAGTGCCCCAGGGAAGTGTATTAGGGCCCCTTTTATTTATTATGTATATTAATGACTTGCGACGTGTTTTACGGTTTTGCGACATTAACCTTTTTGCAGATGATACTGTGTTATTCATTGCAGCTAAGGATTTAGAAGTTGCCGTCTCACACTTGAATGAAGATTTGCAGTATCTAAGTAGATGGTTGAAGTGTAAGCAGTTAAAATTGAATACAAGTAAAACTAAATTTATGGTAATTTCGCGGAATCGATTAAATGAGAACGTCTCTGTTGTAATTGATGATGAGACTATTGATCGCGTTCAGGAGATTAAATATCTTGGCGTGATTATTGATGACAAACTTAAGTTCAACTCTCACATTGACAATGTCATCAAGAAAATTGCCAAGAAGTATGGAATTCTATGTCGATTGAAAAACGATTTAACTATTGCCAGTAAAATACAGCTATACAAATCAATCATCTCTCCTCATCTAGACTTTTGCCCATCCATTTTATTTCTGTCCAATGCAACACAAATATCGAGATTACAGCGCTTGCAGAATAAAATAATGCGTTTGATTTTGAGATGTAATAGATTCACTTCCTCAACTTTGATGCTAGACGCCTTACAATGGTTGTCGGTGAAGCAAAGAATTGTATATTTGACTATGGTGTTCATTTTTAAAGTAGTTAACGGTTTGCTGCCTCGATATTTGTGTGATCGAATTGAAAGAGGAAGTGACTATCATAGATATAATACTAGAAACGCGGATGAAATAAGAACACCACATTTCTTGACTTGTGCTTCACAGAATTCATTATTTTTTAAAGGAATAAATGTTTTCAATTCGATGCCTAGACACATTAAACGTTCAACAACATTAGCAGAATTTAAGAGACATTGCATTTCACACGTTAAAACTGTCTTTTGAACGGTTATCCAGTGATTTTTTTTTTATGAATTGACAAATTATGTATCTTGACGAAGTTATTTTTAACGGATTACTTTTTATGGATAGCTGTTATAACGACTTTTTAATAATTATTGTAGCACTGCAAAAACTATTTTGTTCGCCACGATGGTGATGATGGATTTTTGATATATGATTTAATAGTAGTAGTAAAAAAAAAATAGTAGTCTACAAAGGTTTGAGCCTCGCGCGCGTATTACGGATATAGAGGACTGAATTTAACATTTGATAAAAAAAAAAATGCAATTTTGAAGCTTATTTGGAAGATACCTTGAGTTAGTAGTAAGTTTTCTGGCAAATGTTGAGGGTTCGTGAGCATTCCTGACATTGCTGAAAATTATGATAGCATCAGATTGCGGGGTTACTAGTGTAATAGGATGCTTTGTTGATTGTTCATTAACTCTTGAGTGCTTGTAATACTTATGAATATTTTAGGTGGACAAAAAGGCGAACTAAGAGGTGGACGCCTGAGCTTTTCAACATTTATATCGCTGTGAAGCAACTGTAAACTCTAGAGGGAATTTATATCTGTAACTGAAACCAGTTCGATTTTGTTTGCCAACCTGGTTAAAATGTCATATTTAATTATCTTAAAGATAAATCGTCCAGCTCAAACCTGTGTAGGGGTAAGAGGTGGGACCATCATCATCATCATCATGTGTTATTTGGATTAGTAAAATGCAAAGCTGTGCAGAATGCAGCATCCCGATAGGATTTTAAATTAAAATGTAACAGGCGTTTTTTTCTGTAAGATTACGGTAAAGGTATTGAACTGCTACAGACTGTTCATATTTTAGTGAAAAATACGCTTTACACGCAGAAAAAAATATTTTAAAAGTAATAATATTTGACGTAAAATCAATAAGAATTTCATTTTGTTTTGGCTGCAAAAAGAAATCATTATTGTTTCAACAATCCAGTATTTTTGTTTCTAAAAACCCATGGATTGTTAAATCAAAAAGAAAATCTTTTAGAATTTACAAGAGCTTTCATGGTTTTGACGTAAGCTGTCAAATTTGGCAGCTGGGTCAACAACAAAAATATGTTTGTTTTTAAAAGAGATTTCTTGTTGATTCAATCATATTTATTTTATAAAGTCTGACAATTCACGCAGTAGAAATAAAAATGTGTTTATTGATGTAAAAATAATATGGCATTTTTTTTATGTTTCGTTTTCATTTGGAAACAAAATTGCAGAAATTGTAATTGAATTTCTGAGGCATAAAATAAAAGCCCCGGTTCATGAGTTGATGGGTCGATATGTAGGGTCCAGATGTGGGAGCTGCCTTCCTGGCGTCGGGAGCATTGGTACTCAGTACGGAAAACAAGATCGACGGAAAAAAATAAAGGAAAAAAAAACAGAAATATTGATTATATTTATCAACTGCAGCTCGAATTGCAGCATACTTACTTAACTCAAGTCTCAAGATTTTCGAAAATCTTGCACTTATTTCCCGAAATTTACAAATACGCGTAGGTATTTTTATTGTTTACATTTTTGTCCGGGTGAAAACGAAGGAATGGTTGGTAGTTATTTTTGCTTTCATGGCCCAGAGAATGGACACAGCAAATAAATGCTAAATTAAAATTAACTATTGTTGGCTTAATAATAGAATATTGTTATTTTTACAATAGTTGCATTTGAAAAGTGGCTGATTAAAACAAAAAGAATACTATTTTGAATTTATATGAATAAGTATTATTGAAACAACAAAAAGCAATATAATTTCAACTGGAATTGTTTGCTTAAATACAATTAAAGATTTTTTTGGTTCAATGCAAACAATTTTCTGTCCGTGTAGTTCAAAGGCGTCATGCAAATTTTAAATCGTGGTCGAATGAGGTTTGAAACTGGGTTCAAAGCAAATATTTCAAAACTGAGCTCACTACTTGAAGGTTTGTTCAGTACTGCAGAACAAGGAGAAGTGGCCAAATGTTAATCAAACAAAGGTTATTGAAATAATTCGTAATGAGAACGCTATTTTCTAGCTGAAAATGTCCTTGTGGCTCAGTCTGCCACTGTTGATGAAGATATTTCAATAATGCAGGGCTTCGATCTAATTTTGGGCCTATCACAACCCTATTTTTCAAATTGATTTTTCACAAAATGGAAATGTTTTCACTGCATATTCTTTTCTTTCCGATTTGATAAGGAGTAAACAATTTTTGAGGTATTGTTAAAAATCTAACACTGTTTCTTAACCCTAAACTCGGTCTACGGATTCTAAATGCGGCCTATTTAACTTCAGCCTATCGGATGAAGATAACAATTGATTCGGTCGGAAGGCTTCTTTTGTTTTTGATGAATAATGAGTGCAAACATTCATATCACGCTTTCTTATTGACTTCGTTCGGTAGCTTTTGAACTAAAGTATCGTACCAAATGTATAATTAAATAGGGGAAATGACGGCTTCGGCATGCCAGACTATTTTCGGCAACCCAAATTGAAACACTATTTTCACTGGATTTTCTTACGAAAACACTTCGCTGAATGCATGCAAACGATTCTTTATGCTTTCAGCTTCAATTTTACTATATTTTTACCACTGAGAAAAAGCAATCTAGCAAGGTTTTCTTGAAATGAAACACACGCACTACAAATTGTAGCTGATTTCGAGTTGCCGATAATAGAACAGCAGATTTACATGCAGTTCAAATGGAACGGTTGCCGAAGAAAAACTGGTTGCCGACAATACTCGCTCTCACTAGAGAAGATTGGAGCTTTGTAAAAGCGTTTCAAAACAGTTTTTGACAATTCTTTCGACTGGAATTGTTAGAGCAGCTGGCAGCAAAAGATTGTAAACAAACCAATACTGCATATGTGTGCGCTCCTTAGAGAAAAAGACTATAGAAAGAAGGTCGCTGCTTAGGTTGCCGAGAATACGTAAATTCCCCTACTTGTTAACACCGAAGTCATGGATTTATTTGAGCTTCTTTACTGCAACTGTGGAAAGCCTTATCACCGCTGTTTGCATGCCACCGTACACACAGAGCTACTGGGTTTTTTAAGCAGCTGAGTTTTCAGTAATCAACCTTGAAGTTTTACCTTTTACTGAAAACTCCGTAAATTGCAGAATCTCTGAACTGTCAAAAATTACCGTACAGAACGAGAGTAAATTAGATTGTCGCTAGTGGGTTGAATTAAAGTGATGTGTTCGAGTTATAAAAAAAAGCGACTAACGAATCCTCAACGTAAAGGGGACCAAACCCATATGTTCTGCTTAGTAAGCAAAAAGAGTAACCCAAATGCATATAATTATGCTGAGTTATCTACTTTATAACCAAAACTAGTCATACAAAGAGTATATAAACTGTTATAGAACATGTTTGTTGTTTGGGAGGCTATCGAGCCCCACATATCACATTATGCTACTTATGACCGAGTTGCTGTTGTAACCATTCAACCCCTAGCATCGGCCGAGATTCCCAAAACACCACCTCGCCGCCCACGCTGCACTATGTGAAATTTCCATACAAGCAGGTGGACACAAATATTTTCTTCATTTTTGCTTCAATGTAAGATGTTGAAAGGTTTTAATTATTAACTAAGTGACGAGGAACACATTTTGATGATTCTCAAACAACTTTTGATAAGGGCTTAGTTTTTAATTGATCTTTAATGCTAATATTTTCAAGTCTTTTTCTGTAACATTTACTTACGGACAACATATTGAGAATTTTACAACATAGCTTCCATTTCCATGGATCGTTATATTCGTTCTTCCAATTTTATTTCAGTTATAAGATAGGTAGCAGATTGAGTGAAAAATGGGAGGATTAAAATTAACATTTTTGGGGACGACTCCGGCGTAGTAGTTGGAGGCGAACCAGCCTAAGGCTGAAAGCCTTCTAAATAAAGCTAAATTAATTAATTAATCCGGCGTAGTGGTTAACATACGTACCTCTCACGCCAAAGCTACGAGTTCAAATATCATCCCGGACAAGTTACGAATGACCCAAGAGTGTTTAAGTGACTATAATAAAACAAAATACTTGGAGAAAAGGTATAAATTTTATTTCAATACTTTTTTTTATTGTTATCTCGATATTGTACATTTTTTATTACTCGGCACTGCTATCATCACGAACAAAACTTCTTCAACTTCGTCGACAGCTTCCATAAGTTCTTCCAATGCATTACCGACTGTTGAGCAGTTTTCAGAATCTTCGAATGTCATAAAAGTTTTGACAATATCGGGATAGCTCAATGCTCTTTTTTTGATTGACTTCTTTTCTCCATCCAAATGGTACTAATGAATGGATCTGATTCATTCATTGCCCGAATGAAGACATCATGTAAATTTTCGGCTCTGGGTCGTTTTCTAGCATGGTGAGTTCGATGTTTTTTCAGCTGTTTATGCTGACTTTCTGCTGCTCCTTCTGCTAATATTCCAAGAGGAGCTGGCGAATTAATTGTTATATCCCCAGCATGAGCAAGTACTTTATGTACGGTTGCAGGAATTTTATACCAATCATATAAAGAAAAATAAAGTTGGTATGTGTCTTTGCAAAAGGCATCATTTTTTCTGGATTAATTGGCTCCTGGCTGTTGATAGTAATTAAAATGTTTCGAAACCTCACAATTAATTCTTCTTCGATATTTAAAACGCTGCTTAAAAGATGAGGATTTGCGAATCCCCGTCGACAAAAGTTACCTGTAGTGCTCGTACCTGCTCCTACCGATCTTGGTTGATCAACTCTAACTCCAAAATTTTCGTAAAGCTGCACCGTTACTTGTTTTTTCTGTGCAGATACTGTTCATTACATGGTTGTACAACTTTCCATTGCTTTATATCCATACGATACGAAATATGTAGCAGACATTCAAAGAAGCGAATCCATGCATGAAGTGGAGATATACCATAAACTAGGGTATCAACGTTGGATAGAAATTCTTCTTCTTGTCTTTGTTGTTCATTACGTTTGAAGTTGCCCCACAAATAGGACAGTTCTGCATTGATGAACTACCATAAATATATGTTAACACCTTACCGTCAATCATACTTAGTGCAAATTTAAAATCAACTAAGATTGTACCTTACCTTACCAATCAGGCTAAGGCCTTGTTGTCCTCTGCTGTCCGAAGAAGTCGTCTCCACTCTACTCGATCCATGGCCACAGTTCGCCAGCCTCGTAGTCTGCGAAGGGTCCGCAGGTCACCTTCTACTTGGTCGATCCACCTTGCCCGCTGCGCGCCTCTTCTTCTTGTTCCTGTTGGGTCGCTTTCTAGAACCATTTTCACTGGGTCGTCGAGCGGCATTCTTACGACGTGCCCAGCCCACCGTAGTCGCCCAATTTTTGCAATGTGGACGATGTATGGTTCTCCCAGCAGCTTGTGCAATTCGTGGTTCATTCGCCTCCTCCACGTTCCGTAAATCCATCTGCACTCCACCGTAGATGGTACGCAACACCTTCCGTTCGAAAACACCAAGGGCGCGTTGGTCCTCCACGAGCATAGTCCAGGTCTCGTGGCCGTAAAGGACCACCGGTCTAATCAGCGTCTTGTAGATAGTCAACTTCGTGCGGCGACGAATTTTATTCGACCGGAGCGTCCTCCAGAGTCCAAAGTAGGCACGATTCCCTGCCATAATGCGTCTTTGAATTTCTCTGCTGGTATCATTTTCGGCGGTCACCAGTGAGCCCAAATACACGAACTCATCGACCACCTCGATTTCGTCACCGTAAATCTGAACTCGGGGTGGGAGGTTAACATTGTCTTCCCTAGAACCTCTTGCTTTCATGTATTTTGTCTTTGATGCGTTGATGGCAAGTCCAATCCGTCTAGCTTCAGCCTTCAGTCTGATGTACGTTTCCGCCATCATCTCAAAGTTCCGTGCCATAATGTCAATGTCATCGGCGAAACCAAGGAGCTGGATGGACTTCCTGAATATCGTGCCACTCGTGTCTATCCCAGCTCTTCTGATCACACCTTCTAACGCGATGTTGAACAGCAGACACGAAAGTCCATCACCCTGCCGTAACCCCCTTCGAGATTCAAAGGGACTCGAGAGAGTCCCCGATACTCGAACAACGCACATCACTCGATCCATCGTCGCCTTGACCAATCGCGTCAATTTATCCGGAAATCCGTACTCGTGCAAAATCTGCCATAGCTGATCTCGATCGATTGTGTCGTATGCGGATTTGAAATCGATGAACAAATGATGTGTGGGCACGTTGTATTCGCGGCATTTCTGCAGAACCTGCCGAATCGCGAAAATTTGGTCCGTGGTAGCGCGGGCACCCATGAATCCTGCCTGGTATTGCCCCACGAACTCTCTTGCATATGGTGACAGACGGCGGCATAGAATTTGGGAGAGTACCTTGTAGGCGGCGCTCAGCAGTGTGATCGCGCGGTAGTTGCAGCAATCCAACTTGTCGCCCTTTTTGTAGATTGGGCATACGACACCTTCCATCCACTCCTCCGGTAATATCTCCTCCTCCCAAATCTTGGCAATTACCCAGTGCAGCGCTCTAGCCAGTGCTTCACCACCGTATTTCAATAGCTCACTTGGTAGTTGATCTACACCAGTTGCTTTGTTGTTCTTCAGCCGACCGATCTCCTCCTCAACTTCTTGAAGATCAGGGGCCGGTAGCCTGTCGTCTTCTGCGCGTGCTCCAAGGTCTGTTGCCGTGCCACCTTCGTTTTCTGCTGCTTCACCGTTGAGGTGCTCGTCATAGTACTGCTTCCACCTCTCAATCACCTCACACTCGTTCGTGAGAAGGTTACCGTCCAAGTCCTTGCACATATCGGCTTGCGGCACGTAGCCTTTGCGCGAACTATTTAGCTTCTCGTAGAATTTCCGTGTGTCGTTTACGCGGTACAGATTTTCCATCGCCTCGCGATCTCGGTCTTCCTGCTGACGCTTCTTCCTTCGGAAAACCGAGTTTTGTCTGCTCCGCGCTTGTCTGTATCGCTCCACATTCAATCTCGTGCGGTGTTGCAGCATTCTCGCCCGTGCTGCATTCTTCTCCTCTACTAACAGTTTGCATTCGCCGTCAAACCAGTTATTTTTTCGGTCCGGGATTGCAGTACCTAGTGCCGCTGCAGCAGTACTACCTATGGCTGACCGGATGTCCCTCCAGCCATCTTCAAGAGAAGCTGCGCCAAGCTGCTCTTCCGTGGGTAGTGCAACTTCCAGCTGCTGCGCGTAGTCCTGGGCAACTCCGGTGTCCCGTAGTTGCTCAATGTTGGGTCGTGGCGTTCGAGTTCGACGTGTGTTATGCACCGTCGAGAGTTTTGAGCGCATGCATACTGCAACTAGGTAGTGGTCCGAATCTATGTTCGCACTGCGGTACGTGCGGACGTTGATAATGTCGGAGAAGAATTTCCCGTCGATTAGAACGTGATCGATTTGGTTTTCTGTGTGTTAGTCAGGTGATCTCCAGGTGGCTTTGTGGATATCCTTGCGGGGGAAAAAGGTACTTCGAACTACCATACCCCGGGAGGCTGCAAAGTTCACGCATCGTTGGCCGTTGTCGTTCGATACGGCATGCAGGCTGTTTGGCCCGATTGCCGGTCTATACATTGCCTCCCGTCCTACCTGAGAGTTCATGTCTCCGATGACGATTTTGACGTCCCGTTGCGAACAGCCGTCGTACACCTGCTCCAGCTGCGCATAGAACGCTTCTTTCTCGTCGTCGGGTCTCCCTTCGTGTGGGCAGTGCACGTTGATGATGCTGTAGTTGAAGAAACGGCCCTTAATCCTCAACTTGCACATCCTCGCGTTGATCGGCTGCCAACCAATCACGCGTTGGCGCATCTTACCCAGCACTACAAAGCCGGTTCCCAGCTCGTTGGTGGTGCCACAGCTCTGGTAGAAAGTAGCCGCTCGATGTAGATTGTGTTTCCGTTTAATAGATCAAATTTCACTGGTATTAGTTCTTGCACTTCTTTCTTCACGTCTTGTTTTGTAGCAAGAATTATCTCTCTACACTCTTTCATGAATTGCAGGATGAATGATTTACAAAACCGAATGCTTTAAGGCATGCGGTTGAACAACATAATTTTGTTCGGATTATTCGCTCCATATAACCGTATTGGAGAGAGTGTTGATGAGAATACATCAGAATCATCTTGACATTCGTCTGGTAGTGTTTGATGATACTGAGAACCCCAACTACTCAATAGAATCTATTCTGCATATTCCAGGTTATTTGATGTCATAAACTCGTCGAGTTCCCTCTCAATAACTGTGATGATTCGTTGGACTGAATGCTCCAACAGAGCCTGTAGTTTCACCTTTATTTTAGACGCGGTTTCCTCAATGGATTGAGTTGGAGGGGCACATACTTTTTTTAAATGTCCCGATAACGTTGTATGGTGTAAATCTTGATGGTGTCTCTCGATGTATTACTTCGTATTGACTTTGGCTTAAGTCAGCTTTAATGAACATACTAAATGCTTCTTCAGGTGACATCATTCCACGTTCATCTGTTAACTGCGCGTATATTTTATTAAAATGTTCTTGGTTTTTAATAAGGTGTCCAATTACCTTAACCAGATTAAAGTCCCGTCGATTATTTATTTATTTAATATTTCGCATCTGACTTTGTGTTGTCTTAATGAAATTTGATAATCACATCTTTTCACAATACACAATACAAAATACAAAATTAGGAACACAACATTTAAAAAACATGATGTCAGCAGCAGTCAGAAGCATAAAATGTGTAATTGGCATGGTCCATCGTTGGAAGCAAACCTCGTCGTCAAGTAAAATACAGAGAACATGAAACAAAAAAGATTCAGGTAGCACATTTCTTCAGCTGTGAGAGCATTGGAATGTTACTCACCTGTTGCAAAATGTAATTTTGCCCATCATTGCACGTCGAGTTATTCCAATTTTCAGTAGATTTCATCCCTCGTGCAGACTTCGTTGAATTCGGTTACGAAACGCAGCCGCAGAAATGTTGAAATCGAAGTATTCGTAGAAGCTGTTAAAACTAGCAGACATGTATCTTATTGGATCATGCAGGCCATAATTTGTTGCGCGCGTCCCAAGATGTAAGAAATTCCTTGTCCGCAGTGGTCGTTCAGGAGCATAAATTTCTAATTCTCCTAGCATACTTGGAGAGTCGATACCGCCCAAAAATACCTTAGCAACGAACACTGCCTGAGCGATAGTGCGTCTACGTTCTAATGTATCAAGGCTCAAAAGTTAGCAGCGATGTTCGTATGGTGGGAGATTGACAGGATCGTTCCATGGGAGGTGGCGTAATGGATAACGTACGAATTTTTTCCTGACCGGATTCGATTCTCGCTATCCAAATCGCTTGGTATGGGCACCAGATGACATCTCCAAATTCCAATATTGCACGCACGAAAGAACAGTACAGTGCTTTCAGGCATGTTGGATCACGGAGTTCATCAGCAATCTTGAAGATAAACCCGAGTTGTCTATTAGCTTTAGCGATGATCTCAGAATAATGCAGCTTGAATGTAATTCCAGGATCAAGCGTAATTCCTAGATCGCGGATACTGCTCACACGTTGCAAAGGTTCATTGTTGATTGCATAGTTGAACTTGATTGGCTTCTTCTTGCGATGAAAAGAGATGATGCTGTATTTTTGAATACTCAGCGTGACGAAGTTCCTGGAACACCAATCCTCAAAGTCTTCGATCGTATGCTGTAACTGTAAACAGTCAGTAAGGCTTCGAACTACAACATAAATCTTAACATCATCTGTATAGAAAGAGAGACAGCCAGCCGGAATAATCAATCCAACCTCATTAATGAAGATTGAAAATAGCAACGGTCCTAAGTTGCTGCCTTGAGGGACACCGGATGTATTGGTGAAAGAGTTTGATTGTGCTGCTCCGATTTTCACGCAGAGCTCTCGATTTGTCAAGTAAGACTTGAACCAACGAATGAAGCCCTGTGACACACCAAGCTTATCCAGTTTAGCTAGCAGGATAGCATGATCAACTCGATCAAAAGCAGCCTTCAAATCCGTATAGACGACATCTGTTTATGCTCCTGCTTCCATATTCCGAAGGCAGGAGGATACGAATGGTGCTAGATTTGTAGAGACAGATTTCTTAGAGTAGAATCCATGCTGTTCCGGAGAAATATAGCTACAGCAGCTTGCAAATACGGTGTCATTAATGTTTATTTCAAACACTTTAGAGCAGGCAAAGCAGGAGTGAAGTGATTCCGCGATAGTTTTCAATTTTGCGCTTTTCTCCTTTCTTGAATACTGGGAACATAAAGGAGGATTTCCAACTCCTAGGGAATTCACCTTGCTGCAGTGAAAGGTTGAACAACTTCGTTAATGGCTTAGTAAGTGCGGAGGAACATTTTTTCAGGATACATGCGGGGATCCCATCAGGACCAGCAGCAATGGAATGTTTCATCTTGTTAATGGCAGACTCCACTAGCGGTGTTGATTTGCGCTAAGCCATGCAGGTTGAAACTATCAAGTAGAGTGCCACATGATGCAGATATACTTGAACGAAGAACATCAACAGTTGACAGCTGATTGTTCGTGTCTGTATTCCAAATCAAGCCAGATTGGTTGTAATCACCGAGTAGCAGAGCCAAGTCATTGTTGTCCAATCGAGATAACACTGCGCCAATTGAGTTGACGTGGTTTTCAATGCAGTTTAGGTCATATTTTCGGTCCGGTGGTAAGTAAATGACGCCCACGCTAACTGTTCTGCTCGTAGTTTTGATCTTAACCCACAGTTGCTCAAGCGAAGCAGTGATCGGTGTAGGGTCGAGACAGCAATTTAAGCGCTTTGCAACAGCTATGAGTACACCACCTCCACGAGATTGAGTGCTGTTTAGACGGCTACGATCATTGCGAAATACTGTGAATAAGCTGCCGAAAAGTTGCAATGAATTGATTCGACCGTCAAGCCACGTTTTGGTAAGCACCACAGCATCATAGTTTATTTTTATCATTTAAAGTCCCGTCGATTATAAGCAGTCCGTCGTGCAAAAAATAAAACCTTCTAGATGCTGTCCACCTTTGGATTGACTTCCTCTTTGTCGACAAGACGACGCTTGCTTATTTCGCTCAGCTCATCAAACTGCTTTAAAGGTTTTCCTCGTTTTGATGTTGAAGGAACGTTCTATTTCTCTTCGATGAATTTCTTGATGGCAAAACTAGATTCGAGCCAACTCCGATGATCTGAATCAAATCTCTCATTTTTCCGTTGAGATTGACTCCACTTCTCCTTACTGACAAGTTTGTAAATTTTATCCTGCAATTGTATTTGCTTTTCCACGTGGATATGATATTTTTACAAATATACTTGAAGGCTTTTTGAACGTTTTCGCTATGCGTTAGCTTTACGTCAAAAAGAGAAACAATAGTTTTATTATTCATGTGCACACTTGTGTTTAGCCGTCTTTAGTGAAACTAGAAACAGCCCATAACAATTTATATACTATTCTGAACTCAATGATAAATATAGATAGCTTCAACAAGTCTTGAACGATAGGTAGGATTACTGAGTAGCAGATGCTTTATGCTACCTTTGATACATAATTAAGCCCACAAATAACAAGTTTAAATATAAATGATCATATATGCACCATCACAATACATTCTTAATACGTCATGTTGTTTTGCTTTTTATATTAAAAATTAAATTAAGTCCGTTATTGAACAAATTTCAATATAACAAAACAGTTTCATCGTGATAATTGAAAATAGGGTAAATTTTGGCTTCGGCACCTACGACTATTCTCGGCAACCAATTTTCAAGCGGTAATTGCACAGCAGAGCATCTTGTTAGATGTATCTAAACGATTCCTTGGTTAATCAGCTACAAACCGATTACATTTTGATGTCTGAACTAATTTGTCATGCCAGATTTTTACAAAATGCAGCTAATTTAGAGATGCCGATAATAGGACAACCGGTTAACACGTAAATCAAATGGAAAGGCTACCGAAGAAAAAAGAAGCAGCAATTAATTGTCAGACTCACCTGGAAAGTTTAGAGCATTGTAAAAACGATTATAGACAATTTGGGACAATTAGGTCGATTGAAATACATAAATCAGCAGGCAGCAAAAGGTGCATGAGAACGAGACAATGTAAAAAGAAGCATACACGCTGCTTAGACTGACGAGAATATGTAAATTCCTTTATTACACGAAAATCAGCGAATCTAATCAAACGCAAATTTGCGCAATTTGCGCAAGATTTTTTTCTGAACTCAATAAAATACACATAAAACTCGATCACAGAATCTGTTCATGTCGTGAAATATTGCAAATTAAGCATACCTTGCATGCAAATTTGTTATAGAACCCCCGGTTGGGTGTAGAAAACGACTTCGAATTCGTCCAACATATACAAAATAATGTATATATTTTGCATAAGGCAAACGCACCCCGAATCATTCTCTACGATAACCACTGACCAACTGGCATGAATGACCACACAATAATTAGATGCTAACAAATTTTTATTTATCGTTAAATTTATAAGCAAAACATTATTTTTACTTCTAGTTTGAGATACTTTTTTCAGTGATTATCATGCGTAACTATTCAGATAGACGTATCAGATTTTCTAAAAAATCTCTTCAAACGACAATTTGTGGTAGCTGCTAGCGCACTTACGTAAACTAAAGATTACCCTACATGGTGCTGCGTGTGTAAGCTAACAGTTAAGACAAATCGTCGATTGAACTGATTAGCATGGCTTAGACTGACTGCACATGGTTGCTACTCCGTGATTGGTCTGAAGTAGTGAGCTTGCACAATGAATTAACTGAATAGTGGACTGGGAGAAGTCGTTCATTCTCACTGTACAACTTTCAGTTATTGAAGGATCAATAACGGCCACGTTCTTGCAATCGGGTTGGAATGGGAAGATAATATTAGTGCTATCTCTGCTGAATCAGGGACCGAGTATACCTCTGCATCCTTACAAAGATCACGGGAGGGATACTTGGTTAGAGAGTTAGGTTTGTAACTTTTATCATCAGGATTCGCCTTGATAAGTGATCCAATTTAAACTGTGATACAATGTAATTTTGTGTTTCTGAAAAATTAAACAGAAATTTAAAAAAAAAATCAGTGTGATGATCCACCCGAGCAACAGAAATTCATAGAATTGTGTTGAGTAAACTACTATACAACCAAAACTAGTCATACAAAGGTTAAATAAACTGTTAGAGTATGTGTGTTACTTGGTGTTGTAACATCCGTATCACAAATGTTGTGCTGTAAATTCAAAAGCAGCACGATCATTCGAATCCATATTATTATCACTACCCGAGTAGCACATTTCCGTCACAATAAGTTGCAGCAACTTGTTTATGACTGATACAAGTTGTATAGAAGTTGCCACAACCGATTGGTGACAAGCGTGCTACTAGGGTATCGCCAGGACGGCACCCTCATCACCAATCCCGACCACATACTACCATCATTGAAGGTTTTTTCTTATGTGTTTACGAACACATCTCTGAACGAACTTTTTTTTTTGTTTCGCAAAATAGAGGTTTCCTGTCTACCGGAAAGCTGTATAATTTAAAATTTTATGAAAGTCGCTCAAGACATAAAAGCTGGACATTCGTTCATTAGAATACTTTAATCATTTCTCCTCAATCCAATGCAATCTTTCACATTTTTTTAAAATTATTTTAAGAGTACTGAAATATATATATATCACATGAAATTTTGAAAAAATACATTATTTTATGAATTAATTGTCCAAAAAATGAGCAAGTGAACGCAAAATGTCATCAATTATTCAAAATGTACATAAAACACAATTTAATCTTTTCAAAATATCTCAGCGGCCCCGTAACGTGGGCAGCGCATCTTTTCATGGTACGTTACGGGATGTAAGATCTACCACCGATTCTTAGTCCTGACAACCTCAAAAAAGGCTAACAGGATGTTTCAGTAATCAAAGGAACTAATATGTCCTTGTTACTTTTAATGCCTTCTTCATAGTAACAAAACTTGGCTTTGTCCACCGAATATGATCTTGAAGCAAGGAAAAACTTAGTTGGTTAGTTTTCATCGATGTGATTCCTAATATTCTATTCGTCCACTACTTTTAATAAGCATAGAGTTCTGATGCATGTATCGGTGTCATTGTTTAATTTTGTTGTTCATGAATCCAATATTTACTGATAAAGGGGTGCGCCTTTGGAGGGTGCTCTCACTATATAACAGTGGTTTAAATAGCGTATCATTTAAAAATTAAGTAGCATTTCCTTATCAGAAGAAATCAAATTTAAAAGTTAAAATGCACTCCGCAACATAAATTTCTTTATGGCAAAACTTGCTGTGGCACGGTTCGATGTATTTTCCGAAATCGCTTCAAATATAACTGATCATCGCTTAAACGACCACAACTGCAGCCATGGAATAGATTCCGCGAAAAGTTCCATTTATGGTAATTTATTGGATAAGTATCTTATCTTGGTTTCAATTCGCTTTCGCTTCTGCTGTCTCAAGTATTTCGAAACTACAACCGGTTCCGGGGTAGGAAGCGCGTTGGCTCATTTCAATATTCTCATCCTCTTTTAATAAAAAAAGTCACACTTTTCATGATGTTCATCATTTCACTAGTGGAAAGCGATCCAACATCTAGGAATAATCGATGACTTGGTTGCTTTATGCCAATGCTGATGAAGATGATAAAGGAAGGGGTTCCACCATAAAATACTTGACAATCCTTATCAATCAAGAGCCAGGATGATCACACTCCTTCGAAATCATCATTTTAATATAATGGACTTCTGATGCAAAACATGGATGTCAAAGTGAAGGGATGAGGAAGAACTGGGAGAAAACTAAGCCCAAAAGGCGACAGATAACTTTAGTTTCACGTACCCACTTGCAAATAGCAGATGTTGCCACACAACGTAAACAAATGGATTGTCCTACACCGCCGCAACGGTATTTATTTATGGAAAACTAACTTTTTGTTTCACCATGTGTTGATGTCAAACATCAAGCAAGAATGCCATATGAAAAAAGTGTATTTATGGTTTTCGTAAAATGGAGGTTCGTTTTTGTATATAGTCAAAAGGCAATAACAGCATGAGCATGCTAGACCGCCCAAGGTTGCTACTTTGTTGTTGCCAGATCAGCTGTAATTACACAAATAGACGATGCATGGGACAAATAGACGATGCATGGGGCAATCATCCTGTAGTGAGCGCTCAACTTCCGAGCTGAACAGATGTATTTTTGCTACAGTTCTGTGGATGTCGAACACAAGCTAATTACCAGTGCCAATTGTGTTTTTTTTTTCTCTTTCTGCGCATCGCTGAGCCATTACGTGTCACTGCGCGTCCAAACGACTTCGCGATGGGCCGTCGAGAAAACACCTTTCGCATAGATTTTGCGAACGTGCCGAAGAAACCGGACAATGCCAAAGTTCACAAATTCTGTGCGACCATATTGGGTCTGAAGCAAGGTGAAGTGCTACGGATTCAGAACAGCAGAACCCTCGAAGTTTCTTTCGTGAAAGTCGTCGACCTAGCGTTGGCGCAACAAATCTGTGAGGAACATGACAACAAACACGAAATTACGGTCGACTGGAAAAAATATCCGTTGAAAATCACACTGGAGGAGGAAGCAGTGGAGGTGAGGCTCTACGATTTATCCGAGGACGTGTCGGATAAAAAAATCACTGATTTTCTAGGAAGATACGGTGACGTAATCACAATACGAGAACAACGATGCGGACTCGATATCGATTTCCCTGGCATTTCGACCGGCGTTCGTGTAGCAAAAATGACGGTGAAACGAAACATCGAGTAGTGGGTCACGATCGACGGCGAAGTGACGAATGTATCGTATTTCGGGCAGCTACAAACATGCCGACACTGCCGCGAATACATGCACATCGGGGCTACTTGCGTGCAAAATAAAAAACTGCTCGTGCAAAAATCATACGCCGATGCCGCAAAGCAGACGCCGTCGCAAAAAACGAGTCCAGTCGACTATAGTGCGAACCAAACCAACAAAAACTCAAACCAAGCCGCTCCCATTGTGAACCTAACTAAAACGACCTCGAACCAAGCTTCCCGGCCTCGGTTCGAACCAATCTCGGCCAAAGCTGTTACCATGCCACCACCGAAACAAATTCCCCAACGTCAACAACAGAAGCTGTTACCACCAGTTCTGACCGAACAGAATTTCCCCACGTTAGCCCCTACCTCGGCTTCGATTCCCCCATCGGACAGCGGGTCGTTGACTCCCTATACAAGTCAACAACCCCCCGCTAGCGGCGGAGTGGATCGCAAAACTGCTAGTGGTAAGTCCGATGGAAACGAAACAGATTCGTCTGTAGGGTCATCCAGCTCCAGAAGACACCTCCGCAATCGACCACCAGGCAAGAAGCCTCGAGATGGGAGTAACCAACCGTCCTAATGGCTAAGTTCTCCAGTTACAACCTCGCCACCATCAACATCAACAATATTACGAACGCAACGAAGATTGACGCTCTTCGAACCTTTGTACGAACACTGGAACTGGATATCGTTTTCCTCCAGGAGGTGGAGAATGAGCAACTCTCTATCCCTGGCTTCAACGTTATCTGCAATGTGGACCAAGCAAGGCGGGGAACGGCAATCGCGCTGAAAGACCACATACAATTCTCGCATGTGGAGAAGAGCCTGGATGGTCGTCTCATCGCTTTGAGGGTGCAAAACACGACGCTCTGCAACGTATATGCGCCATCGGGGACAGTTGTTCGTGCGGAAAGAGAAAGATTTTTCAACGGCACGATCGCTTACTACCTTCGGTACAACACTCAAAACGTCATCCTCGCTGGAGATTTTAACTGCGTGCTACGTCCGTGCGACTCAACGAGTTCCAACACAAGCCCGGCTCTCCAAGCGACCGTACGGCAGCTACAGCTTCACGATCTGTGGCTGAAATTGTACCCCACAACCCCCGCACCCACGTACATCACACACAATGTGGCATCCAGGCTCGACCGCATGTATGTCAGCGCTGGGCTTTGCGAGCATCTGCGGAGTGCTGCTACGCACGTATGCTTATTCAAGGATCACAAAGCGCTAACAGCGCGCATTTGCCTTCCCCACCTTGGCCGCGAACAAGGACGCGGTTACTGGTCCCTCCGCCCTCACCTCTTAACCACCGAGAACTTAGAGGAATTCCAAGTGCGATGGCAGTTTTGGACCCGCCAACGGAGAAATTTCCCCAGCTGTATGACATGGTGGCTCTCATGCGCGAAGCCAAAAATAAAATCTTTTTTCCGATGGAAGTCAAGTGAAGTTTTCAGAACTTTCAACGCAGAACAACAACGACTCTACGAGCAATTACGACTCGCATATGATGGCTATTACCAGAATCCCACCATGCTGGTGACCATCAACCGCGTAAAAGCACAAATGCTCACGTTGCAGCGGCAATTTGCGCAAAACTTCATCCGCATCAACGAGACGTTTATAGCCGGCGAGAGCATATCCACTTTCCAGTTGGGTGATAGACGACTTAAAAAAACAACCATAACAGGACTGCAGAACGAACGAGGAGAGCAAATACAAGGCTCTCTGGAGATCGAGCAACACATGTTTCGATACTTCAGGGACCTGTATGCGGCGGAAGAGACGAGGCAGGTGGGGGAAGAAATGTTCGAAACTGAGAGAGCCGTACCCGAGAACGACGAAGCCAACGCAGCTCTAATGGCAGAGATCAGCATTGACGAGTTGAAAAACTCCATCCGAACGTCGCAAAAACGTAAATCACCGGGGATCGATGGTTTGCCGGTAGAGTTCTACCTACGAACTTTCGACGTCATCTATCGAGAGCTCTACTTCGTTATTAAATGACGAATGAGCTCCCATCTGAATTCGCCGATGGCACTATTGTGTTGGTTAAAAAGCGAGGTGGGGATGGGACAGCAAGAGCATACCGTCCGATCAGCCTGCTCAACGTCGATTTTAAAATCCTCTCCCGCGTGATGAAGGCCCGCCTGGAACGAGTACTGCGGATCCATCGAGTCCTGAGCGCCTCTCAAAAATGCGCAAATACCGACCGTTCTATTTCCAAGCTACACTCTCGCTCAAAGATCGTATTGCGCAGCTAATCGCGAGGAAGCGGAAGTTGATCTCGTTCGATCTTGACCACGCGTTCGATCGGGTCTCTCATGAGTTCCTGCATCGGACCTTGCTCTCTCTGGGCTTCGACCAGGGTTTCGTCTGTTGGCTCTCTCGAGTCGCTGCTGCCTCTTCATCACGGCTGCTAGTGAATGGGTGCCTCTCAGAGCCGTTCCGTATAGAACGGTCCGTACCACGATGGAAAATGAACAGGTGGGCAGGAACTCACAGTCTCCCAGTGTTGGTGAGTTCTTTGCCGTTAATGTTCACGAAAAGTTCACTATTTTGCTATACAGAAATTCAAAACAAAAATTTTATCTGCGGATTTGACAGTTTTTGACCTGTTTCATACTACCGGAAGGTGTATGCTGGTCACAAATGCCGTGCCAAACTGATTTCCTACTCAATTAATCAATCTTTGATGTGAAATTCGCTAATAAACACGAGGCGCATTTCGTATAGCAAACATGCCATAACAAAATGGGCATGGTTCATTTAAGTAAACAAACTAACACTTCTTCCGACTGTTACACCTATGTATTAGCCGTCTCGGGTCCGTACGTCAGGGAGAACCGATGTCGATGCTGCTGTTCGTGCTCTATCTTCATCCCCTCCTCACACGGGTGGAGCGTGTATGCGCTGGTGACCTTTGTGTTGCGTATGCTGATGACATCACGGTGATTGCCACCTCAAAACACACGATAGACCGTATTTATCAGCTGCTTGGTAGCTTCGAGATCGTATCCGGGTCAAAGCTAAATCGACTGAAAACAGTGGCGATCGATGTTGGTTTTATCAATGGAGATCCACTGACGATACCAGGGCTGCAGACAAAGGAGAATGTCAAGGTACTGGGCGTTATTTTCACCAACTCAGTGCGACTGATGGTTAAACTAAACTGGGACGCTTTAGTATCGAGGATCTCGCAACTCATATGGTTGCATAACATGCGCTCTCTTTCCCTGCAGCAGAAAGTGCTACTGCTGAACATCTTCATTACAGCGAAGGTGTGGTACCTCTCGTCTGTTATTCCACCGCAATGTGCTCACACGGCGAAGCTGACATCAACGATGGGGACTTTCCTTTTTCGTGGGCTACCCGCACGAGTCCCAATGCAGCAGTTTGCGTGCAGCAGAGAGCAGGGTGGATTGAAACTGCAACTGCCGGCGATCAAATGCAAAGCACTTCTAGTCAATCGTCACCTGCAGGAGATCGTTTCCCTTCCCTATTATCAGTCCCTTCTCGCCCAAAATATTCCTCCCCCCGCCGATCTTCCTTGCCTAAAACTTCTCTCACAGCAAATTCCCTTATTTCCACACCACATCCAACAAAACCCCTCCAGCGATCAAATCCATCGTTTCTACTTGGAACAAACTGAGCTACCCAGAGTGGAACGAAACCATCCAGGCATCAATTGGAAAAAGATCTGGATGAACATATCATCGAGAAGGCTATCGTCGAGCCAGCGTACTGATCTCTACCTGCTAGTGAACGAGAAGACGGAGCACCGTAGACTGATGAACGTCATCGGCCGTGCAAACGACCCAAACTGTCAGCACTGTGCGGATGGAATCGAGACTTTGCAACATAAGTTTTGCGAATGCCCTCGAGTTGCTGCAGCTTGGGCACACATCCAGCGAAAATTGACGACGACGCTCGGCGGCTGGCAGAGGCTGAGCTTCGACGATCTTGTACGGCCAATCTTGGGTAACATGACAACAGCGAGAAGAAATCAAATTTTAAAAACGTTCATTAAGTACATCAACTTTGTCAATGTGAATATTAATAATAGAATAGATGTAGGTGAGCGAGATTTAATTTTGACTCTAGAAGATTGATATATTTTTTAAATATCTTGAATATGTTATTTAAGACCTAAATAAACAATATTTAACAAAAAAAAAAAAAAAAAAAAAAAATCCTCAATGTGTAAAAACTGATGATCTCAAACTAGGCAATACCAGCACCGGCCGCACCCGAACACAAGTCTAGAAAGGAATGGGTAGGAATGTGTTGACGTGACACTCGCTTTGATGGAAACCGAGAACTACAATTCCACGAGGAATCACTGGGATTTTTGATAAGAGAGTTTTGTTTGCAGCAGGGTTTGTTTTGGTAAACGATGAATTGAATTGATGTCCTAAGGATCATATAACCCAAAAGAGCTTGGGATTGAACCCACGGTCTTTTGCTCAGTAAACAAAAACGTTTGACACTAGGCTCCGTTTTAATCATCGATTTGCTGTTATTTCCATGTAGTTAACAAATAAAATTATTAACATATATATAACGTAGGGGAAATGAATGTAATTTGGGCCCATACATAAATTCAGTAATCGACTAAATTTTCAATAGCGACCAACAATATCCATTAGTACCGTCCCAATGACGCGTTCATCTAGATAAATTGATAAATAGCAGATTTTTAGCGATGGGCCCAATCTTAGATCCATAGGCCAACATTAGAGCCATTTCTCCTGCGTCATATATTATCTAAACAATTTTTTGTCGGTACCGTTCAGCCTGAATTATATCAGTAATGGTTTTTTTTACAATAGAGGCCCAGGATAGATCAATTTAGGCTTGGGAGCTTACCCATGACCTTCTGCTCAGTAAGCAAAAACGGTTGCTCTAAAGCCACCGTGCCATTTAAATCACACAAAGCTACTAACGACGATATATCAAGCCCGGGAAAACCGATTCAAATAAAATGACGTTCCCGAAAGCAGTTAACCATGTTTTCCAAACCGGATCAAGCATACGTCAAATTTTAAAACACTTTTTACTTTTTCCGTATCGTTACGCTCGAGTTCTATCTGATACAATATTATACAATAGTAGCCTGGGATAGATCTTCACATCGTTTCCCAGCAAGACTCAAACAAGTGCCGGGAGGGAGCAAAAGTCGTATTCTACCAAAAATAATACTTTTGTATTCCACAGTTTTTCCAACAGTTTGCCTGCCCGTACGTTCAAAAGCAATATCGTATTTCATTAGTACAGTAATACATCATTAATGAAACTTCAAAATAAACTTTAATACAATTATAACGTAGCACACGGATCACACGCGTCTGAAAAATATACAAAAAAATAAAACTAGCACACACCTTCAACGCATCGAAATCGAATCGACCAAGTGTCAAACCTGCATGTTTGATGGCGGTGATCACCACATTACACACATCAGACCATACAAACCGATAAAACGCGCTGGGTAGCAAACGAAAATCATAATATAAACATCAACTGGAGTCAGTCATGGAAAATCATTTACATTCATTTTATACATTCATTTACATTCATTTGCCTCTAACTTTTTTCATCAATAACATTCCGCAAAATGATGTATAGAGTTTTTGTAGGTTTTGTAATTAACTACAGCTTTTGCTCATAACTCAAATCTGTATCTCTTTTGCATCAAGGACTAGAGTGGGCAGAACTTGTTACTGTTTTTCAGTGAATGTAAAATACATTCACTGAAAAACAGTAGTGGCTTCTGTTCGCTTTGGTTCGTCATGCATCAGAGATACGGATTTGATTTGTTAACAAAAGTTGTAGCTAATAACAAAATCTACAAAAGCTATATACATCATTTTGCGGAATGCTGTTTAAGAAAAAAGTTAGGGGCAAATGAATGTAAATGAATGCACGAAATGAATGCAAATGATTTTCCATGCCTGACTGTAGTACACTCACCAAATCAATACATGTATGTATCCCGACCACATACTGCCCGGGAGCGAATTCCAGAAGCTTCCATGCATATTTTCCTCCAACCAAATTGTCCGATTGGTATCATAAAATGGTCAGTTATGGAAGACCCATTTATAAGAACCTTATGGACACTTGCTGGTAGATAGTACCAGGGATATACTTTCACCAACAATCCTTGCTGTCACACAATAGTTGTCAAATGGATTGGAGAATTGAACCACAGCGGTGGATTATTGTGAGATTTAGTTTAGTGATGTCTGCTACTTGTTCAGCGTTCGCAAAAAAAAATCGATCTACATTTCCATTATTCGATGTTCCAGATCCACCAGATCGTGGTTGATCCACATTCATACCCAATTCATTCATTTTCTGTTTATCTTCTCCGAGGGAGTGCCATTTCTTCGTTTCAAGTCGATATGCAACATGCATAAAATACTCGAAAAATCTAACCCATGCGTGCAGAGTCCATACTGAAATACAGTCTCATTCTATTTACGCTGTCGAACTTTGTCTATATCATTCATTTCTGTAAGCTTTGCTAGACAGACAAAACACCATAGTTAGAAAAATACTGTACCGAACCCGTATGTCTCGTCCATATTTCATAAACTCTGTTGGCAACAGTTTCTCAATTTGCTCTTCAATATATTATTCCTCCCGAATAGCAAGCTCAGCAGTTTCGGCCATTATTTGTATCCCTATCGGCCGGCACAGCTGAGTTAATGATGCCCAATGATCTCGAAAGTATGTCTTCCCATTCGTTTCAGCAACTATGGGAACTAGTTATGCAATAAACATGCTTGCATCGCTTTATGAACCGTCCTCATCCTTGTATTTTTGATTATACTCAGCATTTCCGGTACTTCCGTCCATTCCCCACTTGATCGTCAAATTGATGTTTAGAAGCTCCTCCACACATGTGTCGCTGACTATATCACAAAAAAAAAACTTAATTTTAAGCTATATTTAGTATAAATATAACTAACTTTTAAGCAGACTTGAAAGCATCTGCATATTGCTTTCAAACCAATTTGCAAGTTTTCTATCAAATTGCAGATTTACTTGTACAGATATGCTTGCAAGTTACAGAAATATTTACATGATTTTTACATAACGTGTACATAGTTTTCATCCGGATAACAGCTTCTTTTCGCTTCTAGAATGTGGTGGTACGGCGGATATGTATTCGCATTTCGTTGTTTGGCCTTGGTCTGAATTCTAACGTTCTGCGATTTTGACAACTTTGCTTCAACAAATAATGCCAAACCTTCAGCATCGATAAACTCGAACACTGGATTGTTCGTTGATCTTTTTCGCGGGGAAGTCTGCGCAGCCTCTTTGAGAATATCAGCAGCATGTTTTTGACCTGTCTCGCGTAGTTTCATCTGCGTTGCAAATAAATAAAAGCTCTTCCGCTTGATGGTTCTCCCGAATGGATGCTGTTTTCTTTCTTTTACTCGAGTCACTACAATTTTCGAATGGCATTGGCTTACTCCCAGCCGGGACGCTCGATGATGACGAATGAAGCATGTTGAGGATGTTTGCTGGAAGTTTGAACGGTATTTTGAAATTCTCAAAATGGTGGAGCAGCGGTGCGATTTTGTTTTATCCAAAGCCTTTTAAAAATATCACAAATAGTCTTGGCATACTTTTCAACCTCCACAGCAACTTCCGGCATAATGTCTGGATCAATTGAATAGGCTTTCAGGACCTCTTCGAATACGCTGTGATTTATTATCGCCGAACTCCTTCCTGCTGCTTTCCATGTTGTAAATAGATGAAAATTTTCAACAATCATTTAAAAAATAGTTCTTGGCATAAATTCCAAAACATAGGCAGTCAAATTGCAAATTGACATTTTAAATACCGATGGAGGCCATTTATACTGTTGAAATCTGGGCACTGTTACCGTCCTTCGTGTTCAAAATAGAGCTTTCAAACCACTCAATGTCCAACAAATAATTAAGATTTAACAATGTATTTTTACTTCAATCGTCGATGGTTGTCAAGGAACTTACAAAACTGATTGAAGTCTTGGTTCATGGCTTATTGGATTTCAACAGTAGCATTATAATGTAAAAACAGATATCTCTAACACTAGGTGAGGCAATTCTAATGAAACAGCATGCGCACTTAGGTATGACTATCACTAGTTTGTTGAAATCAAAGTCTACCAACAATCGCTTAAATTCGCAGATGTTTGCTATCATTTTGAAGTAAATTTCTTAAAGTCTAAGATGCACCATGGGTATTTTGCCCCATTTTACCCCCTGCAAAGTTACAAGTTCATAAATTATGGTCTAAAAAAATTCAATAATAAAATTTCTACAGAAGATAATGCAATGCGGTGTTGTGCAACTACTACTTACTAGGACATGGCAAAGCCGTAAAAATGTAGACCAAAACGACGAAAAGTAAAAAATAAATCAATTAATCGTCCTGGGCAAAGCTGTTTGTAAATAAATTTTCTAAAACTTTGTCGAACACACCAACCCTTTATCTTGAATAGTTTAAAAAATAAATGTTGTAGCTCACTTTTAGGGGGATTAATCTTATAACTAAAAACAAATTAGGACGGAAATTAGGAAAACTAGTATGTTCTAGGATTTTACTCAGGGACAACAAGAAAGTCATATATGATCAATTTTCTCAGTCCTAGAAAGTTGTGTTATTCTTATAATCAGGCAAGACCAATAATATTTTTAAATTGAATAAAATAACAATAAAATATGATTAAAATCATCGCATTAGGAGTGTTTTCTTTTGAGTTATTACAATAATTACTTTATGGAAATCTCAACATACCAGCACATGAATTTACATTAATTATAGAGTGTTAGGGGGATACCCAATTTAAAAAAGCACCCAAACGAGGGGTAAGACTGATATCATTTTCAAATATTCTAGAAAAAATGTTCCTTTAATCGTGTCCTACAAAAAACTCTTCAACAGCAATATCGTAACATGCTTCAGTTAGGCAGTATACGACTGGCATCGGGACCATACAAAAAAATTAGAACATGTTAGATCATAAGTTTGTTCGTGAATTTTACTCAGGGAACCACGAGAAAGTCAAATAAAGTGAATTTTCTCAGTCCTAGAAAGTCTTGTTGCACAATGATTCCATAATAAAGGAGCTATTAATTAAGCGAACGAAAATGCCGATTTTAGCCGCGGCGCCGGTGGTGTAGTGGTAAGCGTGATTACCTCTCACCCCAGCAGGCCTGGGTTCAATTCCAGTCGGTGCCACCGGGAGGTTCTGAGGCATAACATCTCTGATCACGCCTTGCTTCGGCAGGGAAGTAAAGCCGTTGGTTCCCGGTTCATAAGATGAAGGGTCGATAGATTGGGTCCAGGTGTGAGAGCTGCCTCCCTGGCGTCGGTAGCATTGGTGCTCAGCACGGAAAACAAGATCGACGGACAGCAAATCAAGGAAGAAAAAAAAGTATTTATTCAGGTTGAATGTAAGATTTGGTTGGTTTAAATATGCTTGTTGGTTATTAATTGTTATTGAAATAGTAAGTTACATTTAAACAGCACATTTCGTTTATCGTTGACAAAGCTTCCCGATCATTGGGTTTCATCGTTACGGTGACTAAAGATTTTACAGATGTGTATTGTAGTGCGCTCTACCTTGGAGTACGGTGCTGCTGTTTGGAATCCTTTTTTATCAAAATGGAGCAGAGCGGACCGAATATGTTATACAAAGATTCATTCGTTACGAACCTTGACGACTACCCTGGAGAGGCCCTTATAGATTGCCCCCTTACGAGGAACGCTGTACGCTGATTCACCGGGAATATTTAAAGACACGCTTTTATGCTCTTTATGTTTGTCGCTGATGTATTGCAAAATAGGGTTGATTGTCCAATTAGACTTGCCCAAATGAACCTCAACGTGCAGCCATGAATAGTGCTACTGAAAATGTCATGATTTTGATTTTTTTTCCTAAGATTTATTTTATTTTTAACGTTCCCAATTACGACTCGAATTGCTTATTCTGGATAAAGAAACAATTGTATGATCCCAGAACAATAAAACAGTCAATATTTTCAGGATAATTTGGCTTAATTGAATATTGAAGACCACCGCATATATAAAAAAAAATAAAAGATACAGTCAGGAATCCTTATTGCCGGATTCCTTATTGCCGGTATCTCTTATTGCCGGATCCTTATTGCCGGGCTATCCGCGAATAAGGATACCCACAGCTTATGGGATTTTCACTAATGGGGGCTGTAGTGGATTATCTCGTTTGTTTCAATACATAAAGCTATACTGTCTTCGACAAAGTTGCTGTACTGGGTTGGACCAACAAGCCTGTGCCATTGGATTCGGGTTAAATTGAGAACTACGCCGCTAGAGGCGCTTCACTTTTATGTTACTTATGACGGGCGCTATAATATATGGATCATATTTCCAACATAGAATATTTCGTGATCCTGACCATACAGAAAGTTACTGTCTTCAGCAAAGTTGTTCAGGTGACCAAGTCCTTTTGGATGGTGGCCATATTAGTTCAGAACTTTCTCACTACGCAGCGCTAGTGTGCATGTGCAATTCCTATATAAACTGTATCTCGAGAGCCTGGCCATATAGAAAGTTGCTGTTTTCAGCAAAGTTGGGCAGGTGATCAAGTCCTTTTGGATGGTGGCCATATTAGTTCAGAACTCTCTCACTACGCAGCGCTAGTGTGCATGTGCAATTCTTATATAAACTGTATCTCGAGAACCTGGCCATATAGAAGGTTACTGTCTTCAGCAAAGTTGTGCAGGTGAGCAAGTCCTTTCGGATGATGGTCATATTAGTTCAAAACACGCTCACTACGCGGCGCTAGTGAGCAAGTAAATTTCCTGTATAAGCTGTATCTCGAGAACCTGGCCATATAGAAGGCTACTGTCTTCAGCAAAGTTGTTCAGATGAATAAGTCCTTTCGGATGATCGTCATATTATTTCAGAACTCTCACACTACGCGGCGCTAGTGTACACATGAACTTCCTTAATATGTTATGTCTCCAAAGCTTGTCCATATAAGATGTTGCTGTGCAATGTGAGAACAGGAACCGGAAAAGGGATGACGTGTAGAGGCCGGAAATCGATGTCAGATGCCATTTTGGAATCCAAGATGGCGGCCATAGGGTCAAGAAAAACTGTCAAATACCCTATAATACGGGTATTTCCAGAGAGGGAACGACGTGTAGAGGCCAGAAATCGATGCCAGACGCCATTTTGGAATCCAAGATGGCGACCATCGGGTCAAGAAAAACTGTCAAATACCCTACCATATGGGTATTTCCGGATAAGGAACGACGTGTAGAGACCGAAAATCGATGTCAGACGCCATTTTGGAATCCAAGATGGTTGCCATCGTTTCAAGAAAAACTGTAAAATACCCTACAATATGGGTATTTCCGGATAAGGAACGACGTGTAGAGGCCAGAAATCGATGTCAGACGCCATTTTGGAATCCAAGATGGTTGCAGTTGTTGTTGTTGCCTGCTTTGATAAAATTTACACATAAATCAATTTTACGGATGTTCTGGATCTTCTCACGGACCATCTGGTGACTACTCAAAGCCATTGAACAGCTAATGTATCTAAAATCACCATTTTACTACATTTCACGTAGTTGCATAGCAACATCAAGGCCTACTTTAATCAAATTTGCGCAGCAATACATTTTACGGATGTTCCGGATCTTTCGGCGAGCCACTTGGAGCCAGTGAACAGCTAATATATTAAAAAAATCATAATATTACTACATTATATACAGTTGCAATTAAAAATCAAGGCATACTTTGATGAAATTAACTTAGCAACCAATTTTACGGATGTTCCAGATCTTTCGGTGGGTCATCTGGTGACCATTTGGATTCAATGACCAGCTAATATTTCAGAAATCACAATTTTACTGTATTCCATATAATTGCGGAGGAAAATCAAGGCCAACTTTGATCAAATTTACACAGCAATCAATTTTAAGGATGTTCCGTATCTACCAGCGGACCATCTGGTGATAACTCGGAGCCATTGAACAGCTAACATATCAAAAATCACCATTTTACAACATTTCTCATTGTTGCAGAGAAAATCAAGGCCTACTTTGATCGAATTTATGTATCACTAAATTTTACGGATGTTTCGGATCTTCCGACGGATCACCTGGTGACCACTTGGAGCCATTGAAACGCTTATATATCTAAAATCATTAATTTACTACATTTCATATAGTTGCAGAGAATAATCAAGGCCTACTTTGATCAAAAATACATAAAAATCCAGATTAAGGTTGATCCAGGTCATCGGAAGGCCTTCCGGTGGACGCTCAGTATTTAGAACCAGGTTATGGGTTGATTTTGTTAAAATATTAATCAGCACTACCCATAGATGCCTGTTGCTGTGGATTTTCAGCACCATCTTGTTGTAGACGACTGGTACCTTTTCTCCCCCCGATGGCCTCTCGGAAACTCGGAATAAAACCGGAACCACTTGGCCAATCTGTTCCAATTTTTAGTAGACCATAATTTCGAACATTTTTCTACTCACTGTGAAAATTTCAACCAATTTCATGGTTAAACAAAAAAGTTATACCTATGCAAACATTGCTATTCGTATAGGGTAAATTATGGCTTCGGCACCCATTGACTGTTTTCGTCAACCGAAATTGAAACGTTTATTTCACTGTATTTTCCCATCAAAACTCTTCGCTGAATGTATTAAGCCGATTCCTTACCTTTTCAGCTTCAATCTGATTACATTTTTACGACTGTGAATTCCTGTTATACCATATTTTTCTTTAAATGAAATATACATACTACAAAATACGGCTGATTTCGAGTTGCCGATAATAGAACAGCTGGTTAACACGCAGTTCAAATGGAAAGGGTGCCGAAGAAAAAGAAACTGCCGACAATAGTCACTCTCACCTGAGAAGTTTGGAGCGTTGTAAAAACATGTTCAACCCGTTTTGATCAATTCTGTCAATTCGAATTGGTAGAACAGCAAACAGCAGATAAATGTCAACAAACAAACCTGTCATGTATGTGTGTGACGCTGAGAAATCGCTAATAGAAGTTCGGACGCTGCTTAGATTGACGAGAATACGTAAATTCCCCTACCTGTTCGTAAAAATAAAAACTGCACAAGTGCGTTAGACCCTCCCCAGAAGTAAAGCAGGTGGTGTTCGTTTGAAACGCTAATAACTTTTCGGGGGTAACTCGGATTCACATCCGGTCTTGAGCCAAGATGTTCCCAATACTTCAAAAGTGATACATTTTGTACACGAAGAAAATCGACCCACTACAGCGCCACCTAGAGCCGCGAATGTGAAAGTGGCTCGCTCTCCCATACATTTTGTCGATTTTCCCCATACAAACTTCAAGCCGTTTGAGCGAGGGGTTCCCGTGAACCAAATGACTTCAAATTTTGGCATGGTGATTCTGACCCCCCAAACTACCATTCCAGAGGATAGCGTTTGAAATTACAGACTTTGACTTTTTTTTCCATATAACGCTGAAACACTCTAGTGACCATGGAAAACATGTTGCCGCCATATTGGATTCCAAAATAGCGTCTGGAATCTATATCTGGCCTCTACACGTCGTCCATTTTCGGAAATTCCCACATTGTAGTGTATTTGACAGTTTTTCTTAAACTGATGGCCACCATCTTGGATCCCAAAATGTCGTCTGGCATCTATTTCCGGCCTCTACACGTCGTCTCCTTCCAAAAATAATCCATATTGTAGGGTATTTGACAGTTTTTCTTGAACCTATGGTCGCCATATTGGATTCCAAAATAGCATCTGACATCGATTTCCGGTCTCTACACGTCATCTCCTATCCGAAAATACCCATGTTGTTGGGTGTTTTACAGTTTTTCTTGAAATGATGGCAACCATCTTGGATTCCAAAATGGCGTCTGACATCGATTTTCGGTCTCTACACGTCGTTCCTTATCCGGAAATACCCATATTGTAGGGTATTTGACAGTTTTTCTTGACCCGATGGTCGCCATCTTGGATTCCAAAATGGCATCTGGCATCGATTTCTGGCCTCTACACGTCGTTCCTTCTCGGGAAATACCTGTATTATAGGGTATTTGACAGTTTTTCTTGACCCTATGGCCGCCATCTTGGATTCCAAAATGACGTCTGGCATCGATTGCCGGCCTCTACACGTCGTCCCCTTTCCAAAAATATCCATATTGTAGGGTATTTGTGGCATCTGACATCGATTTCCGGCCTCTACACGTCATTCCTTTTCCGGTTTCTGTTCTCACATTGCACAGCAACATCTTATATGGACAAGCTTTGGAGACATAACATATTAAGAAGTTCATGTGCACACTAGCGCCGCGTAGTGTGAGAGTTCTGAAATAATATGACGATCATCCGAAAGGACTTAATCATCTGAACAACTTTGCTGGAGACAGTAACCTTCTATATGGCCAGGTTCTCGAGATACAGCTTATACAGGTAGTTTACTTGCTCACTAGCGCCGCGTAGTGAGCGTGTTTTGAACTAATATGACCATCATCCGAAAGGACTTGATCACCTGAACAACTTTTCTCAAGACAGTAACCTTCTATATGGCCAGGTTCTCGAGATACAGCTTATACAGAAAATTCACTTGCACACTAGCGCCGCGTAGTGAACGTGTTCTGAACTAATATGAACATCATCCGAAAGGACTTGCTCACCTGCACAACTTTGCTGAAAACAGCAACTTTCTATATGGCCAGGCTCTCGAGATACAGTTTATATAAGAATTGCACATGCACACTAGCGCTGCGTAGTGAGAGAGTTCTGAACTAATATGGCCACCATCCGAAAGAACTTGATCACCTGCACAACTTTGCTGAAAACAGCAACTTTCTATATGGCCAGGTTCTCGAGATACAGTTTATATAGGAATTGCACATGCACACTAGCGCTGCGTAGTGAGAGAGTTCTGAACTAATATGGCCACCATCCAAAAGGACTTGATCACCTGCCCAACTTTGCTGAAGACAGTAGCTTTCTATATGGTCAGGATCACGAAATATTCTATGCTGGAAATATGATCCATATATTATAGCGCCCGTCATAAGTAACATAAAAGTGAAGCGCCTCTAGCGGCGTAGTTCTCAATTTAACCCGAATCCAATGGAACAGGCTTGTTGGTCTAACCTAGTACAGCAACTTTGTCGAAGACAGTATAGCTTTATGTATTGAAACAAATGAGATAATCCACTACAGCCCCCATTAGTGAAAATCCCATAAGCTGTGGATATCCTTATTCGCGGATAGCCCGGCAATAAGGAATCCGGCAATAAGGATTCCTGACTGTAGTTCTGTTTCTCTCTTTTCAGCAAAACAACAACAAAAAAACCTCTATAACTCTTCTCCATTCTTTTAATCTCCTACTATCCCATGTAAATGTATCGGAAACTAGTGGGACTGTCTATGCAAACAGAAACAGGCCTGCTAGTGGAAGAAGGTCGTTATGCTATACGGTCTAGCATAGGCCTACGGCCAGGTTTCAGTAGGTACACACTCGCTTAACGGCAGATTGGTTTACAGTGGTCGACCAGGGTGTGTGCTGATAAATTACAAAATTACAATTACATCATTATTTCATACATCAGCTTGAATTACGTTGATCGATATTACATTTTTTTTCTGTGCACTACACTACCGGAGCCAGCAAAGTTCAACAATCCATCGTTGATTATGCCTTTGTTGTCGTTTGGAACCAGTGTTGCGAGGTAGGCGACGATTGTGCGTATTTCTCGCGTAACTTTTGAAAAGGGCCTATTTATAGCCTGAACAATTCGTAAAGAGCAAATTGAAACATTGAACGTCGCGTGAAAGTGGAACTTAATGAAGGCCTAAGTACTTTTTCGTAGTTTTTAGTTTTCGGATTTGAAAGATCGTCGGTTACAGTGGCCTGCTTACTGAGCAGAAAAACGCGGTCCCAGGTCCTTACATATCAAAGAGATTTATGGTAAAATCGCTTGTGTATCGTGTATTTTGCGAAACTCGTTGTTGTCGTTGGTTCCGGGTTTGAATGGATACAAAAATTTGAGCAACGATATTATGTGATATGAGGGGCTCGGTGGCCTTAGAGCAACCGTTTTTGCTTACTGAGCAGAACATCATGAGTCTAATCTCAGGCCCATCCACATTCAAGATTCGTCAATCGTTTTATTTGTTAATATGACTATATGGTAATAACAGCAACTCGGTGATTAAAAAGGTGCTCGTCTGCCTAGTGGCAAACGTTTTTGCTTACTGAGCAGAAGACCGTGGGTTTAGTCCCAAGCTCCTTCGCGTTATATGATCGTTAGGACATCAATTCAGCTTATCGTTTACCAAAACGAACCCTGCTGCAAACCCAACCCTATTACCCAATATCCCAGTGATTCCTCGTGGAAGTGCAGAGGTGTTCTCGGCTTCCATCAAAGCGAGTGTCATGTCAACACAATCCTTCCCATTCCTTTCTTGACCTGTGTTCGGGCGCGGCCGGCGCTGGTATTGCCTAATTTAAGATCACCAGTTTTTACACATTGAGGATGATTGCTAGTCCAAAGCATCGTCTATTGGTTCTCTGTGTAATAACAGCTGATCTGGCAATAACAGAGTAGCAACCGTGGGCGGTCAATCAAGCTCAAGCAAGCTCAAGCTATATGAGCATTTTGTATATGAAAGTTTCAACCAAATCTCCTATATGAACTTTAAACCAAAAGCGCCAGCCCGTGTAACGTCAAAAAGAGCTGAAACATTCAGAGAGTGGTTATCTCACCACGACACGAGTTAGGATGTTGGCCTGTGGAAAATATGAACTTTTTTTTTAGTTGTAATCTAGTTGATACGCCTATATTATGTTGCAATATACGAACAAAATGTATATGTGCAAGAATGAATATCTCCATAATAGTAACTTGAATCATGATGCTGTCTTCAGCAAAGTTATTCCTTATAGTTTAGCTACGTGTGCTGAAATTCTGAGCTTAATCGAATTTGCTGAACCAGTTCTATGCACGAAAGAGTGAACAAATGTTATTTCTCCATGCATTTCAACCAATATCCCCATATTAATTTTAAATCAAAAGCGCCAGCATCCGAACGAGCTGAAATTTGCAGAGAGTGGTTTTCTCACCTAATAACACAAATCTAAGGGTCCGTTGAAAAAAATGATAAAAAATTTCCCCCATATAAATGAGGGCCAGTCTAATGAGCACCGTTTAATTGTAATTTTAGATATTCAAACTAATAAGATTCTACGGTATCTCGAATATTTCTCAATATTTCTTCAAGCATAGAATTTTTAATTTTAGTAATACCGACAATTTGGTCAGAAATCACAAAAAAATCGAAATATCTCAGATTAAAAAAAAAAGTTGGAAAATCGAATGTTCCAAAATAGTTCCAATGAGTGTAGACAATTTCTAAGCCAGGAGTGGATTGTTAACTTAGCAATCTCGTAAGGTTTTCGATGAACGCTATTTTAGTAATTGAACAACATGATTTGGATCTTTTTTGGATTTGAATTAATGGCTTTGAAAACTGTTTTCACTGAAGTGCATACTATTCCTTATATTTTTAGAAAATAAATAAGAAACAAATTATTCGTCACCGTTTCGAAGGATTTCTCGAACTTTTCCCTTAATACAATATATCACCGGATCATCCGGATGTGACTGCACAGCAAAAAAATCTGAATTATAATTGTGATGTAAACATTCATTTACGTAAACTTGTGTTTCATTTCACGCAAACGAGCAACTTGTAAGCAATGTTGTTTACAAATATGGGCTTTCGTATACAATATTTGCAACATTTCATGAAATGTCTCAGAACTTAACACGATTTATAATGTAAACTTAGATGAGATGTGACGCTCCTTTTATGTGCATCATATTGAACAGAAGTTTACACTACTTTTTCGAACCGTGTGGATGAAGGGCAAAATATACTCTGGAGACATTTGGTTTTGTAAATCTTCGAGTTCATCATTTTCCAGTAACGAAAACTTTTGACGTAGAACTACGTCTGTGATTTCTATATGGGGGTACACTTTGTGAAAACCGAAAATGGAACATGTAACAAAATTATAGAAGATTTTGAATGTTAATAACTCAGCTGCCCCTGGAACAATTCCAATAATTTTATCACTAATCGATCAGAAATATATCTACGCATCTGTTAAATTTAAGACTTCATCATTTTTCAAAATGTCACTATTGAAAATTGCCCGAATGTGCAACTGTTGCTATGATAGTTAAAATTATCGTCAACTGCCTGCAAAAAGCGATTTCCCTAAAACAGATTTCAAAGTTGAATTCCATCCGGTCTCACCAAACGGTGTGTCACTGTGTGGTGAGTGCGGCGTTCTCCAGTACACAACGAAAGGCTGTATGCAAGCAGCGAGATGCAACCCACATGAGCATCCATATAAGGTGGAAGAAGCCGCACAGCTATTGATCGGAATCAGTAGCTCTTCGTGAGTCGCTGTGGGCCATATATGTCAAGCGCGTCATACTAAAGAGTATAAACAGAGATAACCCCGCTCAAATTCCTATTCCTACACAAAACACAAGCTCCTGCTCCAGTTAACAAATAAGTATTCTTATATAAGAACACGTAAGTCCTACGTCACCATTGCGAACAACCCCATAGGGCTGTCCCTTGTAGTTATTTCTCCTGCAAATTCCCTGCCGGATCATATATTTGCGTGCATATTTATCCGCAAAAACAAATTTGAATCTGCCGGGATATCTCTTCGAGCCTTCGCTTTGTAAAATATTGGTCCTGGAAGCTTTCCGAAGTCGCCCTATACATAGGTTTCATCATACAAAAGTATGCACCCACCGGACTAGGTGAACAGGTTGTCATACAGCTTTCGAGCACGGGTTCTAGCTATGGTATTCTGCGTGAGTGATGGAATTGGGTTGTTTACTGGCGCGGTATGCCTGTAAACCTTCGCGGTTGCGAATTCGCTGCACTGTATTACGGGTGACATGATACTTTTTACTCAAATCGTGATCGGACATACCTGGGCTGGTTCTGATGAACCTGATGACCTTTCCATGGGGCTGACGGTTGGCGGTTCCACTCCGGCGTTTACTTTGAGGCTTCCGATTCGTTGTCAAGGTTTCCCTATACGTTTTTTGCACGTGGCATACGGTGTTTTTAGGAAACTTCAACACTTTAGCGAACCACGATGGATTTTCCAGATGACTGTGTTCGGTTTTTTTTTTTCAAAACTCCTCTTGCACGGTGACTCTCTCCAAATCAAGAGCGTTTTATGAACTGGAAAAAATCACTGTTATTGTTATTATTGTTGTCAACAAAAAGACGTCAAAAGCTTTCAATAACGTCCACTAGGAGCGCTGTAATAAGCAAAACAGTTTGTTCTATTACAAAGTGGGCCATGGTTTATGACTGCTAATTTCAAAACCTTATCAACTTTACATCTCACATAGTCAATCCAAGCGGATATTAAATTTCATATAGAAATGTACAGTAATTTTTAATTTACGTCTGGCGTAAAGAGATTTTTTCGATGTTTGAGATTAAACAAATTTCACTGTTAAATTTCTAAAACTAACGCTCTATCTCCCTGTACCTATGTGCCTGTGCGATGCGTTAACATTCCAGTCACTTGTTTAAATTCGTCCCTTGCCTCTCTATTTAATTTCGAAATTCCTCGTTGACCATGTACAAGCTACGTGAACATTATGCAACTTGATTTTTTTTTACTATTCAAATTTTAGGTCGGTTAAGCAAATGAAACACATGCAAATATGACCACAACATTGAAATAAGCGCAGTACGCTGCTGCGTAAATCTGTGTTATAACTCGTATTATTAATCATTCCCAAGATTATACCACTCAACCATTCCGTTCTTATTAACCCAGACCATAAAACCCCGAAATGATCTGCACAATGCAATGACATTTCTTTTGCTAGAATTACTTCGTCGTTCCTCCTCCTCCATCCGAACTGATACAATATCCTGAATGTGTTTCCATACCATGCCGCGCTCGTCTCCGCGTAGAATATTTACGATAAGAACAGAGCTGTTGGCAAATTTACATTTAAATTTGGTTTTGCTCTGCTTGTTTGATTTTCCTAAAAGCGATTTCTTTAGGCACCAGCCTTTTCGCCAGCTCGTTTCCTTCGCCATCCAATTCGGCAGCCGAGAGCAGTGACTATACCGTTTATCACAAATGTCCTTTTTTTGGAAGCCTTGTTTGATGACAGCGCGAGTGAGTGGGTAGGCAATCAAGAAATAAAGAAATCTTCATTCTAAGTAGCGAATCCTTTCCTTTTTGTTTTATGTTTTTGCGCTCCTCGAAAAGTTCCTTGTAAAAATTGCGGTTCCCCTTTGATCGTTATTTAAATTTTCCTCAACAACATAATCAATTTCAAAATGAAAAGTCTGTTCTCGGTAGAAGAAAGTGGAATGATTTTTGAGATTACTCGAAATGGGGATAGATCTCTCTGCTCAGAGGGCTGGTTGTTTGTTTTTAATTTATTTTGTCGACTGCATTTTGTCGATTTTCTTGGAAGTAATTATGCCGTTCGCTGAGTGAGCCTAATTAGCTTAGCAAACGACATTTTACGCCCTCTGGTTACTGCAGGTACTTCAGATTTGTTTTATCAAGATGATTCTAAGAGTGTTCGAGTGGGTGAGAGTGCAGAATCACATTTTATCGATTGGATTTGATTTGATAAAAAGCAGTCTGTGAAGAAATTGGAACGATTTCAACGAGGTAGAATGAGCAGTTTGAGTCTGGGACAGTTTTTTTTGTATAGTATTCCTAGATTATTTTTTTCGATGATAATCTCCGGTTTGCGATAAAATTCCATTGATTCACTCGTTCCCTTTAAATTCTCTTATCCGCCGTGATAGCATACCGTACCAGTCTTTTTTCATCAACATAATTTTGAAACTTATCTATGAAGCTTTTTTACGTTTAGATATTGGCCACAACTTTTTTGGATATTGTATCTTTTATGCATAACGAACTGGAGCGGGCAGGAATTGTTATTGCTTTTTTCAGTGAATGTTCTTTACACTCACTCAAAAACAAAAGTTGGCTCTGTTTGCTCTCCTTCATCATCAATAAGAGATACAGTTTTAAGTTATTCACAAAAAAATAGCTTCAATTAAAACCTAATAAAAAGTTTACGGAGCTCTGTTGATTAAAAAAGTCAAAGGAAAATTAATGTAATTTAATAAACGAAGAAACACTTTTTCCTGAATGAATCCGGAAACTAGTGAAAACAGCATAACTGTCAATGCAGCTGTTTAATGCTGGTATTATTTCAGAGGAGTAACATTTCACAGGGAGAATCTGATTTTTGAAACATACAACATACTTATTTTCAAATCTGAATACTTAAGGGGGTATTCCCGATCTTTTTTTTCAAAAAATCAAATTTTTTTTTTCACGTTTTTTTGTACTTTAGACTATATACTTTCATCCCCCCAAGCCGTTTTCCGATCAGCGAATTCGGTGTCCAGGCATAGCTGACTAATGGTAAGAACCCCCAAATGGTTTTAACTAAAGTCAAAACTTTAAACGCGTTTTTCTCGAAACCACATTTTTTTTATCGGGCGAAGATTTTTCTCAGAAACTATAAGAGATATTGACTTGAATCTTTGCGCATTTTGTTCCTTATTAAATTCTTTGGAGCTTCTCCCACTTTCAGCCAAAAATATTAATATTTAACATTGTTTGAAGCACCTTAAAGCTGAAAAAAAGCGGGCTAAAAATCGCCTGTTTTTTCATCTGGCCGCCATTTTGTTAATTTGCAAGATTTTTTGCTGCCAACGGGAGAAGCTCCAGAGAATCTTATGCAGATTATTAATTTCATCACGAAATCTGTTTCAGATGAAGCCGTTCCGAGAAAAGTCTTCGCCCGTCCAGGCGTTTGCGGCGAACAGGGGTCTGTTTGCCGCCATTTTGTGACGTCAATAATGTCTTTTTTTGTGTCGAAAAAAATTTATTTGTAAACTTTAATGTTCAATAAACAAGAATCCCAAAGAGTTAGGCGCATTACTATTCATTTTCCTTGAAAAAAAATTAATTGAAAAACAGGCCGAAAAAAGGCAAAAGATTGGGAATACCCCCTTAAGCTACAACTACCTAATTATTAAATTTCAATCTTCTAATTCATATTCAGCGGCATAGCACAAATTTTCGACACAGCCCTCTTGAAATCTCCTCCGGATGTCATCAAAGTCACCACACGTGTCACTCTATCTGGTTCTGAGTGGGCCTTGACGATACGTGCTAACTGGTGGTAAAAAAAATCGTCCTTCAGGATTAAGTACTACGCTTCCAACGGTCGGTCTTGAGCTGCTTGTATTGGGACAGAAACTTTTTCATGTATTCGGTGCGCCATTAGTGCCAGAATCTTTGGGAGTACGCTTGAAAACGTAGGCCTGGTTCAGGAAACCGTTGAATCTGAATATGATTCGAACGTTTCTTGAACCAAACGTCCGAAACGTGCATCTGAACTGCCTTGGGCAGTATCAACGTCTTTATTTATTTATTTATTGTTGTTTCATCTTCGATTTAATCTTACAGACTACTCTACATATTCTTAATTCTATTTTTAAAAACATTCTTAGAAATAGTAAAATCGTAATGAACACCAAAGTCGTTGAAGGCTTTCAAGCAGGATTTTAGTGGGTTGTTCTGACCAAAGACGGTTCTATGTGCCGTTACAGCAATGAGAGGAGATCTCCTTAGTTGCCGCGGTGGTACATAGAGAGGAATTTCCTGGAGCAATTGAGGATAATCGATGTTTCTGCCAAGTAGGTCGAAAATGAATAGTTGCTGAATCATTTTACGCCTTTCATTTAACGTTTCTAAGTTTATCAATGCACAACGAGCGGTTTAGTCACGCCATGGCAGATTTCGTAGTGTGAATCTGATGAACAGTCTCTGTATTCGTTCAACTTTTAAAACGAGTGAGGTATGAAGCGGAGCCCAGATGGGAGCTGGATATTCTAGTAGGCTCCTTACTAGAGTACAGTACAGCGTCTTCTGGGCGGATATCTACGTGAACTGCCAAGTGTAACGCCGAATGAAACCGAGAACAGCATATGCTTTCGAAGTAACTATCGCTACATGATTGTTAAACCTCAACTTTGAGTCAATCGTAACCCCTAGATCAAGAATTGATGACACTCGTTCCAATGGTACAGATTCCAGCGTGTACTGAAATTATTTTGCATTTTTTTATATTGACTTTCATTCCGTTTTCATTGCGATCCACCATAGCAACAAATTGTCAATATCACGCTGAAGTACAATACAGTCGAGGATTGAAACGATGATTCTGTAGATTTTCAAGTCATCGGCAAACATCTGCTTGAATGATGAGATACGTGGACACAAATCATTTACAAACAATACGAAAATTAATGGTCCCAGCACACTGCCCTGTGGTACACCGGATGACTGAAAACGATTCCGAACGAGTAGAGTTTAACGACACGAAAGCATTACGATTCGTCAGGTAAGACCGAATCCAGTCAATCATCCAATCGGAGAGTCCTATAGCTTTCAGTTTTTCACAAGCACGCGCGTGTGGTACCGTGTCAAACGCTTTTGAAAAATCAATGTAGACCGAGTCAACCTGATTACGATGTTCGACCTCGCGGAACAGTGTGTTGGTATAGCACATCAGATTCGTGGATGTAGAACGATGTTGAACAAACCCATGTTGATACTCCGATATTAAAGGCTGAACAAAACTGTAAAGTGCTCCGTGCACTAGGGTTTCGAAAGCCTTGCTAATGCAGCCTAGAAGCGAAATACCACGATAATTGTCAAGGTGGTTACGGCTACCGGATTTGTGTATTGGTACGATAGCAGCAGTTTTCCATAAGCTGGGGAACGTCCTCTCGGACATCGAACGGTTGAATATACAGCAAATCGGTAAAGCCAGTGAGCGAGCGCAGTATTTCAGGAAATTCGGAGGAATTCCGTCAAATCCGGAGCTTTTTGATGCAATGTTGCGGTTACGCCGTCTAGAACTACTGTGTTGGGTAGGCGATTGCACATCCTTTACGACTTCACGAATTTCCAGAAATTCTATGGGTTTTGTCTCAGGTTTGACTGTGTTCGTTGAACATGTTCTTTGTAGCTAGCGCCGAGTAGTTCGTTGTATTGAGTTTCAATTAAACGAAGAGTATTTCAGATGTCCTCGGTTTTAGAAATGAAAAAACGTTTGCGGGCTTTGCGGGCTTTGCGGAGTTTGTTGCGGAGGTTACGCAGCTCTATATTCCACCAGGGTTTCCACGCAGAGTAGCCGGAGAAAGGTCTACGAAAAGGAACACACTCGTGGAAAATTGCATGCAGTTTTTCGTAGAACTGGTTTGTAATGACGTCAACTGAATCACCATTCAGAACCAGGGACCAATTTACTGCTGTAAGTATGTGATCTAGGGCGGTTAGGTCACAGTTTTTAAGATCAAATACTGCTGGAGCATCATGACGATCAGGTAGATTGAAGTGCGCATCGAGGTTCAGAATGAATGGCCTGTGATGGATGTCAACATTAAGCAGTGGAACCGCTGGTTCAAGGAGATCAAAAATGTATGGATTGGTAGTGAATGCCAAATCAAGCAGCTTTCCATTTGTGTTTACAGATGGGTTAACCTGATAGACCATTAGCAAGCATTTCTTCGGTAATAGCCACTTCCCGTTCATGTCCTCGTCGAAATTCCAGAGTATATGAGGGAGATTATAATCACCCAGCACTATGATGGTATCATCGCACAAGGACGTCTCTATAATATTCCGTATAGCTACGGCATGTAACTTGTAGAGCTCAGGACCTGACAAAGGGCGAACGTAGATTCCGGAGATGAACAGTGAGCGGTTCTCCAAACTAATTTGGACAATGCCCTGCTCGAGCTGGTCACAGTTTTCCAACGAAACCAAGGAGCAAGGGTGCACAGATTTGACTGCTATGAGTGTACCACCTCCCCTGGGATAATTGACTGGAAGAGTCATTGCGATCACAGCGGAATATTTGGTAGTCCGTCGAAATTTCACAGTCGGAAATGTCCGGTCGAAGCCAGGTTTCTGTTAAGACCACTGCATCGTAATCACTGCTCGTCAGTCTCAAACGAGGTTCTTGGATCTTCGTACGTAAACCCCTAACATTTTGATAGTAGATAGAGAAAACTGAATCCAAGAGGATCTCCATCTTACTATCATTAACTCGTACCGATGTAATCTCGGGTGCATTCATGGAGCGGTCCTGCGTTCGTCTCTGCGGGTTCGGTTCGGTCAATGTAGGGATGTCAGTAAACACGTTCCAAAGTTTGGTTAACACCACTGGAATGACGACCAGTCGTCGCACAGGAATCGGAGGGTGGATCAGACAAAATACTGCTTAGAATTGCATCGTACTCGCCTTGAATGACAGGTTGGAAGACCTCTTCTCCATAACACGATTTATAGTAGGCTTTATTTGGCGTTAAATTACACAATTAAAAAAAGGTTAATAACATTTAGCCAGTAGTCAAATCGATTTCCTATCTATTTATTTATTTCGTCAAGCAAAGTAGACTACATAAAATGGTTACAATGTTTTACTTACATACTATGCATTATTTCTATTATGTTTAAGTTGGGTTTTAATTTCTTCTTTTGACATAGTGATGCTAATGACTTCACAGTGTAGATTATACTGTCGCATCATTCGATTGAAGGGGCCATTTTTTGCGTAATTTGTTCTGTGTGATTTTTCTGAGAATAATTTTCGTGTTCTTAGATGCCGACAGGGTGTGAGAAGTTTAATTGTGAAAGTATTTCTGATGATTCTATGCGATGTGAAATAATGTCATTGATGAAGAAAAGCATTGCAAATTCGCGGCGTTCTTTGAGTGTTTGTAAGTTGATGAGCATACAGCGTGCTTCATATGATGGAAGAGGAAATGCGGTCGAATTCAATTTCCGAAGGGCATATAAAAGGAATTGTTTTTGGACGGATTCTATGTGTTCCTCGTGTATGGCAATGTACGGATTCCATACCAGGTTACAGTATTCCAGAATAGGTCTTACGTATGTAATATATAATAATTTGATAGTGTATGGGTCTTGAAAATTATAGCTGAACCTCTTAATGAAGCCCAACATACTATTAGCTTTCGTTATAATTGTATTATAATGTTCTACAAAAGTGAGTTTGGAGTCTAGGATCACACCTAGGTCCCTTACAAATTTACATTTTTCTACTTTTTGGTTGCCTAAAAATATTTCAAAAAGAGGTGTTTCTATTTTTCTGCTTAATACAATTGCGTTGCATTTTTTTTACATTGAGTTGGAGTAGACTTTTACAACACCAAGTGTTGAATAAGTTGATTTCATTCTGGAATTCTTCTGTGTCGCTAGAATTACTTATTTCCATGAAGAGCTTCATGTCGTCTGCATATATAAGAACTTTTATTTTCTTAAGTATGTAGGAAATGTCGTTTACGTACAAAATAAAAAGAATTGGGCCTAAATGAGAGCCCTGGGGCACCTCAGAGGTGACCGAAATAGGTTCTGAAAGTTTATTCTGAAAACGAACTATTTGTTTGCCTTGCGTTAAGTAAATATGATTGGAGCCAATTCAGAAGCCTAGATTCCATTCCTATTTTTTGGAGTTTAAAGAGTAATAATGGTATGTCGATTCGGTCAAATGCTTTACTGAAGTCAGTATAAAGAGCTTCCACGTGCTTGCCATTGTCCATTGCGTTAAGAATGAAGGTTACAAATTCAAGAAGATTAGAGGTAGCTGAACGACCTTTAAAAAAGCCGTGCTGTTTGTTTGTAATTTGATTTTTTACTTGCTGAAAAATTTGTCGTTTACTATTGATTCAAAAAGTTTTGGGATGCAAGAGATAATGGCAACTCCACGATAATTACGCATGTCAGATTTCTTGCCTGATTTGAAAATAGGCACCAAATGAGACGATTTCCAAATTTCAGGGAATTTCCCATTTTTCAGAGACATAATGAAAAGGCGTTCTAAAGGAAGGGTAAGTTGTTCTGAAAGATTCTTCAAGAATACAGGTGCAATTCCGTCAGGTCCTGGTCCTTTAGATACGTCCAAATTTTTTAGTGCATTGAGGACTTCATGTTGACATATTTGATTGACAGATATGTTGTTAGAGATTTCGGGAATGAATGCAAAGAAATCGCGGTCGCGGTCTTTTTCAGAAAATGTGGTGTATACTTCCTGAAAGAAATTTGCAAAGAGATTGCAGATTTCAGAAGGATTTTCACCTACATTTCCATCAAAATGCATTCGTGACGGAAAATTATTACTTTTCAATTTCGTTTTTACATAATTGAAAAAGTTCTTAGGATATGATTTGACTTCATTTTCGACTTTACGATTCTATTTTTCATGTGCAGTGTTAATGGCTGTGTTGAGTTGGTTGCATATGTTATGATAGTGTTGTAAATTTGTGCTAGTGCTTTCCTTTTTGTATAATTTGTATGCTTTCTGCTTTTTGTTCTTCAGGGCCAGGACGACTGTTGGCCGATGACGGAGTGTGCTCGACTGTGGTAGAAGGATTAGGAGCTTCCTTAGAGTTAACCTCGTTGCGTCCTGTAGTTTGAGTAGTACTTGCAGAGTGTTGATTTGAAGCAGTAATGGCACCCACAGAGAGATGATATTCTCGGACGACGGTATGTAGATTTGTAGTACGATTTATGTTGCTAGTAGCATCACCTTGGACGGTTCCTGTCCTACCATCATCCACAAGAGCAAGGTGACTTTGACCTCGTGAGCACACATCATTAGTAGGCAGGATTGGGTCGGAGTTTGGGCTGCAGCTATGCAAATCATCAGGGACAGAAGGTTTGATAGCACACGTATACTTGCCTGGGTGTGCAGGCTTGGAGACCACTTCCACACACTCGTAAACAGGACCAGGGCGACTGCGATGGCAGCTAGCTGAATTGATGACGTCTATAATAGCAGTTGATGGCTCGACTGTTACGGTGCTAGAAGAGGCTCCCACAGCGCTCTGTGATGTGCGTCCCGGTGCTGAAGAAATAGATTCATTGGTTCCTATGCACCCGACATTGACGAATCCATTGCATCCCTCGACTACTCTCGGAACGTTTTTTGCTCGATCCTCAAATTCTCGAAAACTGATGTTTTCTGGCCAGGATTTGCAGGACAGTGCTTTTTTCTTTCAGCTGGTCACTTAAGCCTACTTTAAAGGGCACGAACCCAAGCGAATTGAGGTCCTTTCCTATTGAAACCAGTTTCACCACCTTTGGTTGCACATTGGTTAAGTCGAGACACTCAGTAACAAGTCCCGCAATCTGGCTCTCTGAGGTTGTTGGATGGAAAGCGGATAAGTAGATCCAGAATAGACCGTCGTCGGGGCCGCTATCCATACCGACAGTTTTGATCGTGTTGATTGCCTTCAAACCCAAGTTAATCGCGATACTGGGAGTGTCGAAAATTTTCCCGTCGATACTTCTGCGGCGCTTTGGTGTATTTGCCAGAGGGTTGAACCGCTTCACATTAGGCCAAGGGTTCGGGGTGGCAAACGGAGTCTGCGTACTAGTTTTCGCATCCACTTTTTTTCCGATAAAGCTTCGAACGCAGAGTGCAGTTTTTCAATTTGCTTTTGAATGCAAAGTATTTGGCAGATTTACCATTTTATCGTCGAAACTGGTCATCACAGTGCGAAAATGTGCATTTGAGAAGAGTTTGGCACATCCATCGCACATCCAGAAAACATTATTTCCGTATATCCCCAACTGCTCCAGGAGAAGCTCGTCAAAATTCACGCAAACTGCATGAAAAGGAGCAGCACAATACCCTGACATCCTGACATACAACACGATCGGAGTCGGATACTTTTTTCTGACAGCGCTGGCATACCATGATGAAGCACGTAACAACACAACAGAAGTTGAAGGTGTAGATGTTTTCTGCAACTGATATTAACAAAGGGCACTATTCTGGACAGCTCGCAACGTGTGAACTTAATGAATGGAGAAGTAAACAACACATAAACAAGTAATTTGATGCTGCTGCTATTATCACAAAACTGACGAAAACCACTGCGCATGCGTATTAATGCTGCACAATTAAACATGTACTAATATAGCAAGAGAAACTAGCTCGAATGGATAGTTTAAAACGCTTGGTTACACTAAAAATTAAATAAAATCACGTACGACAAAAACACGAGAGATATTAGAGTTAAACCGTGTTGCCAAATATGTGCGTACTCGCAAAGATACTGGTGGCGAGGAAGTGTGACGGGGTCAACGCACTGCAATCATTGGGATCGTCCGACAACGGCATGAGCTTACGGAGTTCATACTACCTTCAATCCAAACGAGTATAGTGTTTAGTTCTTCGTACGATAGTAGAGAGTCACCGAGCTGCCTCGCGAGTTGCTTTTTGGCCACTTTTACAGCGGCCTCCAGCGGCATTCAGCATTCCGTTACGGAGTTGCGTAAAAGGGTGGAAACCAGGAAGAACGATACCCAAGTAACATTGCTAGTTTTATCGTGGTTTTAAAGCATTCTACAAGTTTAAATCATGGTCTACAGAACCCTCATAAAACCATAATTGTTATTTGGGTAGGGTGTTGTAGGTTGTACGTTGTACGAAAGAATCAAAACAAACACGATAACCATAAACCAAACGCTAGATCAGATAAGCCGTATATAATAAATTTACCCAGATTAGATATAACGTGGACAAACCCAGAATGTGGGCAAAATGTATAACCCAGTAAGTTAAATGAATAAACTAACTCATATAATCATCATATTTACCAAAAATTTGGTCAAAAACTCACACATATTCTGTTTTTCTTTTGTTTACAACCAATCTGGGTGATCTTTTAGCGCTATCTGAATAAACTGATCTAACCGTGCATGATGGTTTTGATGCACGGAAACCTCCGTTTACGAAGTTTTTTTTTACGTAGTGAATCCCAAATAACGAGGTTTTTTTTTACGAAGTAAATTCCAAATATAAAGTTTTTTTGCGATTTTGGGAAACTGGTAAATACTGTAAAATATGGATATTTTTTTAATCGGAGTGACGTTTAAGGACCGGAAAGCGATGTCTGACGTAGTTTTTAGATGCAAGATGGCGGCTTTCTGTTACAGAGGAACTTAGAAATTCTGAAAATAACCTCTAACCCCCACTGGCCGGCAGTGTTATTATGGAAGAACTCTCTCTACAATGTCGCATTTATGGTCATTGTAGACAGCTTTAGTCCGGGAGTTAGAAGGTGATAGCTCTATTGCAGATCCAGCAACCCATTTCAGAATGTCTGGAGAGTCACGCCCATTCCGAGGTTACTTTCACTCACAATAAGCCCCGCATGTATGCATCACCGTTATCAAATGGATATTGGTGATACATACACACTTCCAGGTTCGAAAATATTCTTTTCAACCCTGGCATGTATTTAGTGTAATTTTGATATTTTTTTTTTAAATAAATGGAAAGCTCTCACCATATTGTGCTCTTCCGCCGTCGTTATTTGCTTCTTTTGGAATCCGTTGGACTTTTTCTCTAACGCTTCGTATTTCATTCCGTGCTTCACCGGCAATTTCCTTCCGTAGACCGTCCTTGGTTGGTTGGTTCTAATATGATTCTGCCTTTTTTGGTCGGTTTGATGTCCACCATATGTTATTGAATTGCCATGGTGATCTGGGACGAGGCTCCGTTTGCGAAAGGAGAATGAAAGAAATACGAAAGGGATCAGTTTCAAGAAGTGACAGTTTCATCAGATTCCCCAACTAACCATACTCAAGCAAAGTAAGAATATACAAGCTATATTGCGACTATATGGTTACTTGGGTACTCATATGGCCGTCAGAATGGTTCATCGGTTGCGAAGTGAAGTATTTCTGAAAGTGATGCGTAATATTTCTCAATGTTTTGAATTTATCCTAACGTTACCTCAATGTTATTTCACAGACAAGCAGACACAACACATTGAAAATTTATAATTGTAAACCCTACCGCCATCTGTCATATATACTTTGATGGGCAATACACTCAACAAATGGTTGTAGTGTGTAAACGTCAAACGGTGAACGTTTTAGGAGTGTTATGTCTGCTTGTCTGTGATCATACCTTCACTATCGCAACTTCGGGTAATCAGCGAAAGTACTTGCATTTTTCTCAGGCACTTTTGATCTAACTGCAATTACTCTCTCATACTCGAAATGTGCCACGACCAAATTGGCACAACGACGCCCTATACGCTCTCTGACCGAAGCGCAGGGTCCAACAGGATGCACTTCAATCATGTCGAAAATCTCATGTAACTTTTATGGCCACAAAAATAAATAAAAGCAGCGTAATGTCAGTTCATACACTGTATTAATAATAATTTTGTCCTTTTGGCAAGTAATATTACACCATATTTTTAACACGATTGAAGTGCATCCACTTTGATGTGTTATCAAAATTAAATTTTGCTGTTTACGATTCCAATGATACCCATATTGTGGGATAATTGACAGTGTTTTTGAGTTTTTCCCTAACTGATAACTACTATCTTGAATATAAAACTAGCATCAGACATGGGTTTCCGGGCCCTACACTTCTTCTTCTTCTTCTTCTTCTTCTTCTTCTTCTTCTTCGCATTTCAAGCTTATTGCATATCGCATATTAGCTTATTGCGTGCTCTCAACTTAGTGTTCTAGATGCACTTCCACAGTTATTAATTGAGAGCTTTCGATGCCTGTACCATTTTTGCATTGGTATAATTGTGTGGCAAGTCCAATCAAATGCCCAGGGAAGTCGAGAAATTTTCCAACCCGAAAATTTCCTAGACCGGACCGGGAATTGAACCTAGCCACCTCCAGCATGGTCTTGCTCTGTAGCTGCGCCTTTACCGACTGAGCTAAGGGAGGCCCCTCGGGCCCTACACGTCACTCCGATTCTAAAAATACGCATATTGTGGGGTATTTGGCATTATTTCCAAGATTTTATGTAACCGGAAGCTGCCATCTTTAATTTGAAAATGGCGTCAGACATCGATTTCCGGTCCCTACATGTATTCCCGATTCCAAAATACCAATATTGTGGGGTATTTGACAATATTTTCAAATGCAATTCAAAATAACGGGGTATTTTTTTAACGAAGTAAATCCCAAATAACGATTTTTTTACACGCTAATTCGATTTACAAACCCCGGGTTTGGTTCGTAAATAGAGGTTCCAGTGTACCGGTTACGATATTTTTGCTCGTTATCACCCTCTTGGGTCAAATCCGCTAGCTATGAGCCGTTTTGCCTATTTTGACAAGACATAACTAAATGACTCTTTTGTTGTGTTTTGTAATTCAATACAGAGCTGGAAAAAGGACTTAACAACTTTTGTAAGTAATGACGTCTCTAGATAATTTCTAGAAATTCAAGACACGTCCACGTAAACCAACATAACCATGTTTACGTGAGCGAGTCGTGACTTTCTAGAAATCATCTAGAGAAGACATTGTCTACATAAACTGTTGGGCCCTTTTTTCCAGCTCTGTATTAAAATGTTGGGTAAATATTTTCCAAAAAGTAAGCAAGCATAATGACCTAGGCAAACATCTTTGACGAAGAGTAGTATTGCTTATGGTTCGTTTTTTAAATTGAAAAATAAACAAATTGAGTTTATTGCCGCATTCAATGCTTCAGCACCATAGCAATTTTACCCTAGTGTAATTCGAAAGCTAGCTACGTCCATGCACTCTGAAAATGTTTTATTCCTGTTCAGGCTCCTGAGGCTGTGAGCGTTATAATAATCTTTATGAATTTATATTAGGTCTGTTCCCGTACTTGATTCTCTATAAGACAGAGTACAGTTAAAAGCAAAAGCATGTTCCCGTATTTGATGTACCAAATTATTTTCTTACAGCAACTTACAGAAAGCTGCAGCAACCTACAGCAAAAGCAAAAACGCATGTACGGGAACAGACCTAACATTGCGTCTGCATAATATTCCATGTTGTAAATTGTCGTGGTTTAATACAATTGCCTACATAACTGCAGATATCATTCTTTGAGTAGAACACCGGCGAAAGCAATACAATAAAAAACACTTGTGAAACTTCAATGAAAAAACAGGGCATCACGCAATGAACTACCCAATGCCGGAATGATTTATAGCTCCGTGTACAGAAAGCAAAATACGATTGAATTACACCTAATTTAAATACAATCAAAATCCTCCATCAGTTTTTCTTTGCTTCGAGAAAAAAAAATGTGGGACGATCTGGAGAGATCTCGAGTGCAAAGCAATTGATTAATTAAATTACAGGGGATTGAGACCTGCTGATTTGAAATACTAGGTATCTTGATTTATATTTTCCGTTTCGCCAGCTTTGTTCTCTTCTCTTGACCTCTGACGGGATGAAGACGAATCCTGTGATCTTGACAAAAGGTTTACCGCTTCAATTAAAAGCACAAGCCACTCTATGGATCCCAGTGGCGGCTTCGATGACTCAGTGGGAATGATGTAAATAGAAACACGACTTACATTGAACTGAGATCAGATCTCGTCCTCGAATGCCTTGCACAGAAGATGAGGATTGTGCGAAAATGCAAAGTGCTAGAGCAGATAGCACCTCGCTGAACCTGATCCTAAAAGTGCTAGGAAAATAGTATGGTACGGTAGCTTTCACATCTCTTACTACGTCACAGTATACATCACCATCATCGGAATCAAGAGGTAGCTTCGCCTTTTACATCACAAGAGCTTTTTCGCGTCTCGTGGCTTGAGTAAAGTAATTGGCTAATTTAGATCGATGAGCACTGTGCGCCACATTAGTAGGATGCCATATTTTAAAAGGCAATTTTCACATTTGTAAGTCGAGATTTAATCGTAACAACAAATGAGTGCAAAGCAAACAGCTTCGGGGGATTTGTTCTTGTGCCATAAACATACAGACGGCGGTAGATGAGGCAGGGGAGAAGCATTTATTAGCTTTCTTCGCTGGTAATGTTGGTCTATGGTTGTTGTGATTTGAGCCTTTCCCAGTACGACACGGAGTGCGAATGTTGTTGGAAGTACAATATGGTTATTCCAATCACGTACAGAAAGCAATTCCAATGAAAGGGTGTTCCGAGCAATCTCAAACGCACGAATACAGCCCCGACTGTTTTCGGTTTGGTACTGTGTTGCTGAACGACGCAGCTCTATAGGATATTGGCTACTACAGCAGATGACAAGGGTTGCTTGCTCCAGTGAAACAACACTTCAGGCTCGCTACTGCGTGTAGGATATTGTTGTTAGCAAGAAAATCTCTTCCAACTAGGCACTATGCGTTTCCACAGCTTTTCCCCCATTTCTCAAGCACATAACTTTGTGCTATTTCCTGGAAGATCTTAATTTTCTGAAGCAAGTGGCGTTTTTTCAGATGTCAATACTGATTTTGATTGTTTTTTTATTTAATGTGCTACCATAGTTGCTTTTTTGCATATTTGACAGCCAATCTATCGCTTTTTTTTAGTTGAATGTTTCCTTTTGAGCGTGGCTGTTCATGATTATGGCCACTTTGTGGTCAGTTTATAATACAATGGTTTTTTCACGCGGGTTTTTTAGGTAAAATTTTGGTTTTTTTACGCGGATTTCAGAATTTAGGCGTATACACTACGCGGATTTCGGAATTAAAGCGGTTTTTTACGTGGATTCCGGAATTTACGCGGTTTTTTTAAGCGGGACGTATCATCCGCGTAAAAAGCGACTCCAGTGTATTGTCAAATAAATTACGCGAAAGATGTTGATAAAACACTCCATTTACATAATTCCTAATAGGACTAGGGAGGAGACAACATTTTGCTTTTGCGGGAATTCAGTTTCGAATTTCGGAATTCTCTCGAAAAGTGCAGTGGGTTGTGCTGTCATTGGCGTAGCAAAAAAAAAATACTGAAGGGGGCCTAAGGGGGGCCTGCGGAATTTTTTGATTTGTTAAACTCCACCGTATAGATTCTGCTTCCGAGTGACCAGAAAAGGGTCATGTGGATATAAGTATTCACCGGGAAAATGGTCAATTCCTGAAGGTATACCTAGATTTTTTTTCTAAATTGGACGCAATTATGAGTATAAAGAAAATATGCCATCACCATATAGATTCTGCTACCGGAGGTTTATAAAACGGATCAATGGAGATCCAGAATCATCGGAAAAAAAATGGGAATTCCTCATTGTAGACCTAGAGATCCACGATATATATATATTTTTTTTTTGTTTTGAAAATTGCACATAATCATGAGCATTTAGGAAATTTACGATCAACATATCGACTCTGACACCACGTGGCCAGAAAACGGTCCTCTGGATATCCGGAATCACCGAGAAAATGGTCGATTCGTGAAAGTAGACCTAGAGATCCATGATCTTTTTCTAAATTGCATCCAATCATGAGCATAATAGTCAAACTTGAAAATATTACAGAAGATTTTAATAATGAAAAATATTGGTGATTCTTTTTTTATTTATGATTTAAGACATCACACATTATTATTCAAATCGACGTATCTTTTTTTGTAAACAATCACTTCAATCGACGATTTATCTTAACTACTATCTTACTCGAGCATACAAACACCATTAACAGGTAGAGGAATCTTGAATGTGGACAAGGTTACCAGGACGCTGAGCACATCCTTTGGTCTTGTGCGGAGTATCGTGGAGTCAGATCACATTTTTATGATTCCCTTCGGGCTCGAGGTAGACAACCTAATGTTCCAGTTCGGGATATTTTGGCTAGACGCGATCTGGAGTTTATGAAACTCATATATGTTTACTTTAAGGATATTAACCTTAGATTGTTAGTTTGATTAACCTTGTGTTTAGTTTGTATTTTGTACGTGTGGGGTTTTTTTTTCAATGTTTGTTTTCAAGATGAATAGAAATAATTTCATGCTTTAGGATTAATTAAATAGTTGTATCGTAAACCACATTTCAAACCTCCTTCTTCCCTTCCAAAAAATTGTAAATCTCCACTAACCTCGAGACAACCGCGAGTACTCGGTCCAGTTCCTTTAACTTTAAATTCAAGATAGTAATAATGTATAACCCAAAGGATAATTCGGCTCTGTAAAGTTTATTCGATTGAGCCAGAACAAATAAAGTAATTATAAAAAAAAGGTAGAGGAATCTTTCCCCTACTAGCTGGTGTAGTTAGTTTCTGTGAGTGAGCTAGCAGTTGCCACGAATCTTCGATTGAAGTGATTGTTTACAAAACCGGATATGTCGATTTGACATTTTTTGATTTTAACTCAAAATTTTTGACATTTTTATTGTGTATGTTTTTTTATAAAAAGGATTTCTTTCGTCCTACCAATTTGCGGACAAACATAATTTCTATTAGAAAAGTATCATTTTAGAGTTATGATTTGTTAAAATATATCGAGTACGCAATTTTGTATTTTTTTTTTTTTGTGTTATTCCATATGGTCGAATTTCAGCTGATTGCCCATAGCAAACAATTATGCAAAATTTCTTGTAAACTGGAGAAAGTCGAATCAGATACATTCGTCATTTGGCGTGGAACTACTCAATAGCCTATTCATGAAAAACCATGAAAATAGAGCTGTCAGAATGCATTGGTGAAAATCGACAATTTTCCCAACTACAGGTTCCCCTGGAGACATTCCGGTGATTCCAGAACGGCCAACATGATCAATGGTCCATTTCAAGACTACAAATAGTCTATGCATGAAATACCATGAAAATAGATTCTATGAATTTTTTTTTTTTGGAGAAAAACTTAAATTGTCTCCTATTACAGTACTTTGACTATATGTTTTTAGTATTACTTCTACGTGAAGTCAACGATTTACATAGTTGAAGATGCTAATTTCAAATAACAGACTGTAGTGGTAATTTTTATACGATAGATGGAGTAGATGAAAGCATAGAGTTGATAGTTCCGTGCTTTCATCTACTCCATCTATCGTATAAAAATTACCACTACAGTCTGTTATTTGAAATTAGCATCTTCAACTATGTAAATCGTTGACTTCACGTAGAAGTAATACTAAAAACATATAGTCAAAGTACATAACTCTGGATAGGAGCATACCATCAATTACTGTCAATGGTCGAAAGGTACAGTAGCAGCACCTACCCCACCCGTGTCCCCTCGAGATCGTCAAGTCGACGATGACAGGAGCACATAAAGGGTGATACGGTCAAAATTTGATCAATATCAACTTGACGTATTTCTTTCAATTTTGCATTTAAAAAACCTGAACACCCCTCATTTTGAAGGTGTGTTTGTGTAGAATGTTGCTCCTATTTTGATTTTGGAATTCACTCTTCAGTTGTCAAAATGCCGTCCAAGCAAGAAGAGCAGCGTATCAAAATTTTGCTCGCGCATCGCGAAAATCCGAGCTACTCGCACGCAAAGTTGGCAAAATCGCTAAAAGTTGCCAAATCAACCATTACAAATGTAATTAAAGTGTTTGGGGAACGTTTGTCGACAGCCAGGAAGTCTGGATCGGGGGGAAATCGAAAACCGGAAGCCGCTGAGACGACAAAGAGAGTTGCCGGTAGTTTCAAGCGAAACCCTAACCTCTCTCTCCGAGATGCCGCAAATAAGCTGGGTGTATCGTCTACAACCGTGCATCGAGCCAAAAAACGAGCCGGACTATCGACTTACAAGAAGGTAGTGACTCCAAATCGCGATGATAAACAAAATACTGTACACGACGATGCTGACGAAGTTTGACTGCGTGGTAATGGACGACGAAACCTACGTCAAAGCCGACTACAAGCAGCTTCCGGGACAGGAGTTTTATACGGCAAAAGGAAGGGGAAAGGTAGCAGATGTTTTCAAGCACATGAAACTGTCAAAGTTCGCAAAGAAATATCTGGTTTGGCAAACCATCCCTCTCCAAAGGGGGAGTTTGGTAAAGAGAGATGAAAAAACCGATTTGTACCTTCCTTAAAAGTTGTCCTAGCTCGCTTGTCTAATATCTATATACAATCTTCACACTGCCGTACTCTAACGGAACTATCAACTCTATGCTTTCATCTACTCCATCTATCGTATAAAAATTACCACTACAGTCTGTTATTTGAAATTAGCATCTTCAACTATCCTATTACAGGTTTTCCCGGGGTCAATGATCCATGGAGAGACTTTAGATAATCTATGCATGAGAATCCATTAAGAAAGAGCTGTTGAGCAGCATTCTTCTGTGCTTGTATGCATTAATTCTTTATAGTGCTAGCTGTGAGATCTCAAACAGAGTTCTAGGGATGTTCAAAAAATGCCTTTTCTTCCAAATCGGGTCTGCACTGTTCCTTAGTTTTTTTTAAAGCTTTATTTAAGAGATTTTTAGCCTTAGGCTAGACTGTTCCTTAGTGAAATTTATGGAAGAACTCCATAGATGATGATTTTAGTAAAATAAGCATACCTATTGCATAATTGTATTTTTATTTGGTACTCGCAAACCAAAAATGTATTACATTCAATGTTGGTTGCGTTTCCTATCATCCCCCGCTGCGAATACCGCAGAGTATGATATAAGTTGGCCATGATTGACGATGCAATGATTTTTTGTCTTTTTTATGCCGTGTTCTATCGACTATACAACCTAGCTTTTTATTTTTAACATTGTAGAACGACGCCCACACTTGCTTCGATTCACTCGAATTCTCGTTCAGCAGAAAAAGCGTGCGAAATCAAATTATCGTACTATGAAGCATGGAGAGAGCAGAGGAGAAAGCACAAGTCTGATAATCACAGCGTTCGTGGTTTGAGTCCAGTCGGCAACCTTTTTTCTCATCAGAATTAGTTTCTCTTTCCATACACTTCGGTCTCAAAATTTTCTTGCATTGGATCGCAGTTCAGTATATATCTCATCCTCCGTTCATGCGGTCTCCACTAACATCCTGCGATGATGAATCCCTCATAATAGTAACACCCCTCGCTTCAGATAAAATTTGATCACCCCTAAGAACACAAATGTTCAGTAGGTTTCAACTAAATAAGATTGGTAAGACATTGGGGAAAGATTTTTTGAAAAATGATTGCGAGACCACTGAGACCCAGCTAGTTGAACAGTTAGTACCGAAGGACTTGTGAACCAGGGATTCCGCGTGAGTATTTTGCTCTCGGTATTTCTAGTGTTCTAGGTGCAAAAGGACAAATCGTTTGAAACTCAATGCACTTGCTCATAAACATATACCGCCAATGCTACAAATCAAATTTATTTTCAAAACATCTCGAAATGATTGAAGTAAGAAAAATGTTTGACATGAGCGTTTTTGTTCAAAATGACATCAGCACTCGTTATAGTTAAGCATGAGCATGATTTACCGCCCGAGGATGCAACTCCGTTATTGCCAGATCAGCTGTTACTGCACAGAGAACCAACAGATGTTGCTTGGGACTAGCAATCATCCGCAATGTGTAAATACTGGTGATCTAAATCAGTATTTGCTACTCCGTGCTTGACCAGATTTAGCGCAATTTGAACCATATGAATGGGACTTGGGATTAGTAATCCATACTCAGTGTTTAAAAACCAGTGAATCCTTATTTTTTATTTTAATAACGGCGCCGGCCACGTCCTTACGGTTATCGGGGAGGGAAAGGATTGTTATTTCGACACCCGTGGTTACTAGAGACCGAATATACCTCTGCATCTCCACAGTTGTCACGAGAAGGTCGATTTTTATAGTGGGAAGAGTGAATTATATCTGGATTCACATTGGAAAGTGATGCGATCTTCTAAAGCCTGGTAAGTAAATGACACGACCACATCAACTCAGTAATGTAAACGGGCTTGGGTTCTGCTCAGTAAGCAAAAACGATCGCTCTAAGGCCATCATGCCCCTTACATCAAAACAAGCTGCGACCAACGACCGTTAATTATCGGTTACAAGAAGCTATTAAAATTAAATGGCATCCCCGAAAGCAGATAATAATGTCTTTTGAACCAGATCAAGCGGTGACGTACGCTAAAAATATTTATTTAACCTTCTCTTAACATATTTATTACACAGCATTCTTTTTTTACACGGATTTTTTACGCAGTTTTTTAACACGGCTAGTGCCGCTGAGTCGCGATTTACACGGTACGTTTTTAACGATTTCTTGAGAACGATACAACCTATCGGCTTGATTCCAATCACATTATCCGTTTCAAGCTATAGGTAATCGAATGGTATACTTTAAAAAAATCACAACTTTTGGTGCAAATACAGAATTTTTAAAATATGTCTATATGGACATATAGATGTTTTATTTACGAATGGCATGTGAAAAATCAAAATCCCGGTAGGTTTTTTTTTCACACGGTACGTATCCTAATCGTCCACGATTTCCTACAATAGAGGCCTGGGATCAATCAACTCCTTAATGTAACAAGGCTTGGGTTCTAACCCATGATCTTCTGCTCAATAAGCAAAAACGGTTGCTCTCTAGCCACCGATCCCCTTACATTACCACAATCTACGACCGACTAAACAAAAAGTATTCAAATGAAGTGATGTTCCCGAAAGCAGTTAACATTTTTTTTCAAACTCAATCACGCATACACGCTTTCCGAAATTCCAAACTCAACAAACGTATTGAATCGCAAAAACCGAACTACACACGACGCGCGAAAATCGTATTGAGGCATTAAAACACAATCGATCACAGCACTCCTTATATTATATCTCCTAAATCTGTGAAAATAGTTTGCCCCACTCACTTCGCACATTCCTCATTGACCCTCTCCTCTGTTAATAAATTGCTATAAATTGTTAATTAACATAATATGTAACATAAGTCCTGGGAATACTATCAGATATTTATTTGACGGCATGAAAAAACACACACATGTCAACCAATGCACTTGTCACGCTTATTTATACTACTACTCAAACTCAAATTGCGCAGTAGTTTCCATTAAAATGTCGTACAAGCTGAATTTATGTGCACAAGTCGCCAACCTTTTTGGACGACTCAGTACAAGTGAAACTCTAAGCGTGTTCAAAGACAAGCCAATATCATAATCAACTATTTATTGTGTTTTGAAGGATTGTCGTGATGGTAAAGAACCGGAATATAAAAAGAAATGCGGTCGCCCAACAAAATTGAGTGCCAGAACAACCAAAAAATGTTGTCAAGTGCTGAAAACAAATTTAGTCATTCAACACGCAAATAAGCACGAAAATTTCATGTTTCAAACATGGCAATCCATCGAATTAAAAAAAAATACAACGTAATCTATCGGAAACGTCATCGTGCTCCAAAATATACACAGCAACAACTCGAAAAATACCAAAATGTTGCCGTGCACTTCGTCGCGAACCTTTTGCGAATAAAAAATGCATCATTTTGGAACTGAGCAAAAAATACCATTTGTACCGAAAAAGGACAATCCATCAAACGTGCCTCAGGCTCGTCCAATCGGGTGTACTCAAGGCTACGGTGTACGACAACGGCTGGGAAGCTCAAATTGAGCAACAATTGGTTGATCGAATCAAGCAAAATTTAAAAGAAATCGTCAAAGACACCGTCCAAACCCTGACTCAACAATTTCGCTGCACACTGCGAAAAATCGAAGATAATGGTCCATTGAGTGTACTGTAAATACATTTTTCAACAGTTTATAAATATAATAAAATACCCTCAAGAAGATTTTAAATTTAGATTGTTTGATTTCAAATAACATGCTTTTGATTTTTTCCCAGGACTTATGTTACATTTTTTTTTTTTTTTTTTCTTTATTTTTGTGATTTTTAGCCGTAGGCTAGTTCATCACATACTTATGTTACATATGTTATGATGTTCATCTTGCTGATGACCACGGTTTAACAATTTAGAATTACTGGCAGCCCTGGTTCCTTTATCTAGCAACAAGGCTGTTGCCTAAAACAATTCAATTCTATACATCATTGACAAATTTCATCACAATTTGGATATTTTGAAAAACAACATTAATGAACAAAAGATACCCACTGCGAAAGAATCTGTCTGACTATCTGAGCCCCGTAAAAAAAAACTCAAATATTTACGTTGCGTGCAACGAGGAATATAACATCATTCAGTTAGCCCTTCGTTGCCTTGCATTTCATTCACAAGAATACTTTTAGGTTATCGTGTCTCAATACTACAACCCATATACACCGTTACCTTGCAACTGGCAGCATTTATCAACACAACACAAGTGTTTAAAATATATACCTTAGATACAAAATTCATTAGTTTACTTAGACTTTAAAAATCCCCAAAAAGGTGATCTTATACGAAATTACGAACACCGAACACCGAGAACACCGAACATTGTTTTGGCAGACTTCTACTCGTTGGGGAAACGTCACCAGCGATTCCCATTCCGACTCCAGCTCTAGATCTTGACCCGTCCGTGTAACGATGCATGTAGTTTGGGTACAATCCGTTCAGCTCTGCTACCGATCTCCTAAGGGCTACGTAATTGTCCCCGGCTCTGAACTTCTCCTTTATCCGGCACTGGGGGGAGCTCTGCGTTGGCGATTGTACGGAAAACTCTGTCCCCCTCGCTGAGGAGGCAGATTCTGTCGTTTCCAGCAGTATTTGCTGAAAATGCAGCGGCTTTGTTGGCAATGGCTGCGTAGATGCGGTACCGGAAAGGGAGAGTGCCGGCTTCGACACAGCTGGCATCGGCTGGCATCGGCTGGCGTCGAGGGTAGGAGACCGGATATGATGCGCGTGTAGCTATTGTACACCGGAGCGAGTATTTGTATTGCCTTTTCGGTAGCGATGCAGGTCAGCTCCAGTCCATACATCAGCCGGCTGTCTACGATGGCCCGGGCAACATGGAAGCGTACTTCTCTGTTGTTGGACCGGTGGGGATGGGAGATTGTGCGGATGAGGTTTATCCTGCTGCGACAGCTGGCCTTGACCCCTTGAAGGTGCTGGTCAAAACTCAGCGACCGGTCAATGACAACCCCCAGCAGTTTCACAGTTTTATTCAATGGGATAGCTTGATTACCGATCTTTATGGGAGGTCCACAGACCCGATATCAGACTGGCAAACGTGGCACCTAGCGCTCTTTCCAGCAGACAACTGAAAACCTTTCAAAGCGGCCCATCTGGCTACGGCGGAAACCCCTGCTTGGGCTCTAATCCTCGTTCGTCCCGGAATTTGACCTGTGGCCACGTCGTCTGCGTACACGAAAATGTAGATGTTCACTGATAACCGCTCGAAGACACTGTTCATGGCTACCACGAACAAAGTGACAACGATCACAGAACCTTGGGGAACGCCGGTTTCCTCGCAGAAAGTGCGGGATTCGGTATTACCTACCGAGACTCGGAAGGATCTGCCAGTCAGGAAATTTTGGACGAAAGGGATGATATGGCCGCTAAGGCCTTAGCTGATGAGTTGCTTCAGTACCACGGGCGTCCATGTACGGTTGAAGGCTTTCGCAATTTCCAGGGAAACCAACTCCGTATGGAGACCATTATCCTTGGCATCCTTGAGGAGCTCTCCTAGCGTCGCAAAATACGTAGATGTACCGTGGCCTTGCCGGTATGTGTGTTGGCGATGGTCTAGAAAGCCCCCAGACTCGAGAAACTGCTTCAGTCGTCGGTTGACCATCCACTCGAAAACCTTTGCCATGCAGCAGGTGAGCGCAATGGGTCGGAACTTCGCCACATCCTGTGTCAGCTCGTTTGCTTTGGGGATGGGGATAACCAAGCTCTCCCTCCAATGCTCTGGATACGAGTCTGTCTGCCAAAGCTGGTTGAAGAGTTCCAGCATTTTTACTTTACTCGGAATAGGCAGGTTCTTGAGCAGCAGGTAGCCGATCTCGTCTGGGCCTGCTGATTTCCCGTTGCTTCTACTAAGCGCGAACTGAAGCTCCTGCCAGGTGAAATCGTGTTTGATCGTGTCCGGAGAAACTCGAAAACTGCTTACGGACGAGGTCGATGGGTTTGCTAGCCGTTGAAAGGTCGTCTCGTACTTGGAAATTGCAGAGAGGTCAGCGAAATAGTCGCCAAGCTTATCTGCATCGATCCCGCAGATAGATTTATTGGGGATTGCAAGGGAATTATACTATTGAAATATTTCAGAAAGCGCCCAACAGTGCTCCTTCTACTTGCGTGACAAGCTTTCATTGTTGATTTCAGTGAGGTATTACTCAGGGAACAATGTTAAACACCATTTTTGTACATGGTATTGTAACTAATCTTATATGTGCTTCATTTTGATTTAGGATAAGTGTTTGAACTATGGCTCGGGATTTCCACTGTGGCGTATTTTTGTGGTGCGACATAGTGCAAGCGTGTGAGCATAGTTGGAGCATATACCCTATATAATTTAAAAATCAGCTAGGAAACTAACTTCAAAATGAAGCATTTTAGTCACTTGAAGGTGTCACCTGGGTCGAACTTAGATATAATAAATAGAGATCAAAGTCAAAAGTACTTGAAAATGTTTAATTTTAGATTACAAGCGCAAGTGCGGGTGATTAGGTGAATTAGAGATTTCAATTATTTATTACATTAGACTAATGAGATATCATAACCTTCAAATGAAATTAAATAAGAAAATTCAGAAAGTCTAATAACATTAAAACGATTAAAAAATAAATAGGATGCGGGGGGTCCACTAGGGAGGCAACCAACCTTTAAAGTTGCAGAATAAATCTTTCTATTTAGTTTTGAACTTCAATAACGCAAGCATACCAATAGGATTAATCAGATTAACAAGGAGTAGAATAGGTTAGGAAATAAGTAAAATTATAGGTATGTGACAATTAATAACTTTTAATCTTTAGTAGGTATTGTTTTCCCCTGAATTTATTGTACTCAATTACGAGAATGCTTTCAATACGCGAAATCTCTGATATATGTGGTAATATGAGTTAACTTATTTCTTTTTGTTCATGTACTTACATTTATAAACAGCAGTCAATGTTAATCTATAAACTAAACCCTACGTGACTGTAAAAGTGATCTTTCCTTATGTGGTATTGATGCGTATTTAACTTTTCTCGCTCTCAATTACTAGCTGTAGAAGTACATCTAGAACACTAAATTGAGAGCCGGAAAAAACACTCGCTACAGAACCTTTTAAAGCCTAGAAGCCTAGATCATGAACAAGAGGATTAAAGTCCCGGATAGAGAGAAAAAAAATCCATCTTTTATAAATAACTAACCCATTTTCATTCCAATTTCTCGTTTCAGGTCACACATGAAGTAAAACAATCCTTAAAGGCTGTTTCTAAATTTAACAAAACTAGTTCAAAACAGATTTCAATTCCACATATTTAACATGATTTAACAACACAATGCTCGAAAATTCTTCCCAAATCCAAAATAATGTTGAAAATTTTCTACTTCCAGTATACAGTTGAAAACCTTTGCACAATACAACACAATTAATCAAATTTTATCAATAATCTCTCTCGCCTTCGGCCGTACATGACAGCTTTCAACATTATTAAAATTTACAATATGATTCCGATAATTAATGCAACAACACCTTCGTAGGTTTAGAATTATAAAGAAAGTAGATTGTTATGCTGGTCATAACTTATTATTGGACTTGTGAATATTTGCACTAGGAATAATAATAAGAAGAAGAATAGTTAGATCTCCATTGGACAGAGAAATACTATGATAGAGCATTTACTATTTGTTTTGTTCAGATTGGATCGACTGGAGTGCGGATGAATTTCTACTAGAAAAGAAAAAAGTATAAATAGAACTCTACATATCTACCAAATGACTCAATTTATAAACCAAATCAAGGAACGGAACTCAATGTTAACCTCTTTGTTAGTATAACCAGGTAAAGCAGAACGGAAGGTAGCAACCAACTCGTGATACTTTCTCGATAAATTTATTAACATTCCTCACATCTTCTTATGAACACAATAAAATACAAACCTGGCATGACAGACTGCCATGCTGCAAGAGGCAGAACTAGAAGTGGAGTAGAGCTAGGCTAGAGAAAACTGTTTTCCATATCTATACGATTCGATCGGTACTTTGCGGTAGAAAATTAAGAGAGAAGAATTTAATAAATCAGATTGATATTATTCGATTGTTGGAAACGAGAAATGTGGCCATTCCATTAATGCGCTAACTCATTAAGCTTGGTGTTATCGTTGGATCTCCAGCGGACTCCGTGTTTTCCGTTTCTGTTTATTTCGAACTACGAAGAAAGGATGGGAAGCGAGAAAGGTTCAAACCTAAGGAATCCAGGAGCTTAGCTAAACGTCGAATGCAAAAACCAATTGTGATGTATTACCTATATAAAGTAACATTTCTACTAATCGAAATTGTCATCTTGGAGAAATCAAACCCAAATGATACTATTCATCAAGTGTATCAAATCTGCTGGACTGATTGAAAACAATCCTTAGAATAAGTACCGTGAGGGTCCCTTTTACCTGTTAACTATCTGTTGAAATGTTGATATAAGAGCGTGCGTAGAGTTTAGGCACAATGTGCAATGACATATTTTTATGGATAGATTGAGGAACCAAAATCATTGGTGGTTAGACAAAGACAAATTCAAACGACTCTCTTAAGAATTTGAGCTTTTGAACAGATGAGCATCTGCTGAACATTAACAAGAGCAAACGTTAGATCCAAAAGTTGTGACTATTTTATAGCAAGGACAAACACATTCCCCACATGTGACAATGCTTACAATACCAAATAAATACGACAACAACTAAACCGCTGAACTGCACTTCAATTAATACAATCATTTTTACAATAACATAATTCATGAGATCCTACTTTACAATATTACAGATAAATATCAAAGAAACCAATATGAAGTGGTTAATAAGATGCAAAAAAATCGTATTAAAAGCTGATTTGAAAAATCAAAATAAGCCGTTTTGAATAATTCATCTAAACACAAAGTAAAATAATGCTCAAACTCAAATCGTACGGGATTAGAAAAAAATGCCAAAGATTACACAATACATACACACTATTAAGCTTTGCAGACCATTGCTATGGTTGATTGATCTTTCCTGAGAAGAATACATTTTCATCCAAACTTCATACAGAATATGGTTTTGCATCCATTGTTGCCAGTTCTATTGTTGGCAATTCGAATGAAGGGTGTGTTTTATTAGCATAGGACACTTTCAGATTTACCAAGATCCGTAGTATAATTGAATTGTAAGGCAGATATGCCAGATCAATCTAAAGTACTGACAACACTGTATGCAACTATGAATATTTGTTTATCCGAAAAATCCTTTCGGCGAAATTTGGTCCCTAGATTAAATTTAATAATGCTTGTTTTGCGTTGGTACCCGGGGGTGCCAGTATTGATTTCTTCTGCTTATTCCTAGTTATTTTGCTTCTTACGCGATTGTTATTCCGGCTCCTAAGTAAGTGTTCTTTGAAGCATTTCTACAGTTTTTAAGAGGGAATACCTGTTGAGATCTCTAAAAGGGTACCAACCAGACAAATGCAGGCGATGTTTTTGTCGCAGAAAATAAACAATTACTGTATTCAGTTCTTCATTATTTTATTTTTTTTTCTCAAAATTTGCATAATTACCAAAAAAAAAGCACCGCCGTTTTTTCGTTGAAAAAATCGCTACTCAAATGCGCATTAAAATCGAAAAGCTGGAATATCCGAAAAATTCCATGTAAGATTTTAGACAATTAATTTTTACATCGCAGACAGAAGAACCGGCAAAATTGATAGGTAAGGTAAAATAATGCAGTTTCCAGAGAAACGCGCTTAAAGATTTGAGTTATATTCAAGATCATTTAACACAAGACTAACAGTGAAGGCCCAAGCGCAATGACAGCGGAAGCGGAACGGCAGCAGCAGCGGAAAAGTCCGATCTGAGTAAGTCTACTTGTCGGATTGAAAACTAGTTGGAACCAAATCGACTTCGTTTAGGCATCTTGATGTCATTTGTGACAACTGTCAAATATGCCGTTTCCGTTCCGCTTCCGCCCACATTACGTTCGGTCCTTGACTTACATTCATTCTGCTATTCCATACACAACCTACAAAATATTCTAGAAAGTATAAGTGTGCCGAAAATGCACAAAAAATTCAAATTTTTTGAACCCCACCAACAGGTCCCCCTCCCTTAAATGCCTAGATCGTGGCAAGCTTAATGATACTCTATGCCAAGGGCAGTAGAGAAATGTTCCTTAGCAGAGTTAGAATAAAACGAGTGCATCTGGTTTGATGGTTGAAAATTGAATGATGGTTTAATACTTCTAAACAACGTAGGTAACTAAGAACAGTCGCGTGGCTAAGGGTATTCACGGGTTACTACACATCACTCCTCCCTAATTCACGACTCTTAGGAAGCGACAAAACGTCATCGGTTTGGTGATCCCATCTGGCAGTTGGTTTGAAGTGATTAACCACTTCGTTCTTCATACTCTCGTGCACGAAATACGGAGATTATAGGATCCTTTGTTTGCGATGCTGATTGCTGACTGGTTGTCGCAGATCATCGGAACCGGTCCAGCGTTGGTGATTTCTGACCGCAGGTTGCTTCACCACATAACTTCTTGAATGCTTCGTGAAAGTTTCATGTACTCCGTTTCGCACCACGAAAGAGCCACTGTCGGTTGCTTGTTCACGTTCCAGGCTATAGCTGCTCCCTGCATCGTGAACACATATTATCTAGTTGATCTGCGGCTATCAGGATCTCATCCTCAATTGAAATCGCTATACCCTATTAATTCTCCTGCTTCGATCTTCATGTACTGTAACTTCTTCGTCGCTGTATCCTTAAGGTATCGAATGATTCGCTTAACAGCCTCCCAATGCGGTCTGCTAGGATGTGAAGCGAACTGACTTACTACATTTACGGCAAACGCAATATCGGGTCGAGTCGGCTGTGCCACGAACGATAAACATCCTACCGCTTTCTTGTATGGCACGTTTCTCATCTCCATCTTCTCTTCTTCAGTCTTAAGTGCCATCGACTTTTCCAGTCTAAAACCCGAATCCGCTGGAGTAGCTACCGAATTCGCATCTGCCATTCCAAAGCGTCGAACGATTTCCTTAATGTACGCCTGCTGATCCAACGAAATCTTGCCACCACATCGATCTCGCTTGATTCGGATGCCTGGATAATGTGTGGCCACACCATAGTCCTTCATCTTGAACCTCAGCAATAAGAACGAACTCTTTCAGCTTCTTCTTTAATCGGCAGTCGTTTGTGAAAATAAGCAAGTCGTCTACATATATTGTCACGAAAAGCATCTTATCTCCATACAGCATCCAGTATAGGCAGGCGTCTACCCACGATCGTTGCAGACCAAATTCTCGCAGTGCTTCATCTAGCTTTGGATTCCACAATCGGGCCCGATTGCTTCAAGCCGTATAGTGCCTTCTGCAACTTGCAAACTTTGCCGTTTGAAACCGCGAATCCCTCGGACTGGTCCATGAAAATTTGCTCGACACCTATGTAGGTCACCTTGCATAAATGTGGTAACCACGTCCATTTGGTCCACATCCTAGCCAAATTTTATCGCCACCGCCATTAGATCCGATAATGATCGAATACCGCACCACAGGAGCATAGACTTCTTCGTAGTCAACTCCAGACTTCTGTGAACAGCCCTTATCGACAGGCCGCGCCTTATATAGCTCCAGCCTTCCATTAGGTGATGACGATGATGATGATGATGGTCTCACCTCTTACCCCTACAAAGGTTTGAGCTGGACGGGTTATCTTTAAGATAATTAAATATAAACATTTTAACCAGGTTTGCAAACAAAATAGAGCTGGTTACAATTACAGATATAAATGTCCTGTTAAATATGCTAAAGGCATCAACCAAAAACATTCAAAGGTGTAACTAGTAATCAAGAGTCCAAGAGTCCTCGACAATACTTACATTTACACGTGACCTGGGATTTACACGTTTAAGCTTCCCCAGTGCCAAGACTATATCCAAGGAAACGACTTCCAGCCAACCCTTTAATAATTCAAGGCTTTTGCCACAATATCCACGTAATAGTAATTTATATCTGTATTCCGCGAACGAGGCTCAAACCATTGTAGACTACTCAAACCTATTTTTACTATTACTACTACAAATTCAAAAACTAAAAATCCATCATCACCATCGAGGCAAACAAAGTTGTTTTTTGTATATGCTACACAAATTACTAAAATCTCTTTATGACAGTCTCCATACAAAATAATCCGCTAGAGATAACTTTTTCAAGATACATGATTTATCCATTCATAAAAAATTAACTGCTCAATAAACAGCTTTTACATGTGAAATGCAGCGTCTCTTAAATTCTGCATGTGTAGATGCACGCTTGATGTGTCTAGGCATCGAATTGAAAACATTTATAACTTTGAAAAATAATTAATTTTGTGAATCATTATTCAAAAGAAGTGGTGTTCTTACTTCATCCGCGTTTCTAGTGTTCATCACATGAAAATCACTTCCTCTTTCAATCTGATCACACAAACATCGAGGCAGCAAGCCGTTAACAACTTTAAAAATGAACACCATAGTCAGAAACACAATTCTTTGCTTCACTGACTGCCATTGCAAAGCGTCCAGCATAAAAGTTGAGGAAGTGAATCTATTACATCTTAAAATCAAGAGCATTACTTTATTCTGCAAACGCTGTAATCTCAATATTTATGGTTCATTGACCAAAAATAAAATGGAAGGGCAAAAGTCAAGATGAAGAGAGATGATTGATTCGTATAGCTGTATTTGACTACCAATAGTTAAATCGTTTTTCAAGCGACATAGAATTCCATACTTCTTGGCAATTTTCTTGATGACATTGTCAATATGAGAATTGTACTGGAATTTCCTGAACGCGATCAATTGTCTCATCATCAATAACAACAGAGACATCATCATCTTCACGATTCCGCGAAATTACCATGCATTTAGTTTTACTTATATTCAATTTCAATTAGAACCATCTACTTAGAGAACGCAAATCTTCATTCAGGCGTGAAACGGCTTCTTCTAAATCTTTAGCTGCAATGAATAACACAGTATCGTCAGCAAAAAGATTAATATCACAAATCCGTCATTACGTGCATGTCATTAATATACATAATAAACAAAAGGGGCCCTAATACACTTCCCTCACTTGATTGTAAAAACCCACTTGTTCCGGATGGTTTTGCGTACCTTGGGCAGATTTGTCATCGTCCACGTCTGGTTTTCACTCAATGACGCCATCTCTTCCTTCTTTGCCTCGATCCCGCACTTACGATCTGGTCGCCGCAAAACCTCGTCGTAGCTCTGTGGAACGTCTTCCACAAGCATACCAAGCGTCGATTAAGCTCATGGCTGAGAGGAAATCACAACCGGAAAAGGAACCGTAAGTTATAAAATTACCATTCTTGCCTGGACAAGTGCGCTCCCGACCGCAGTGCCTCAACCCTTGTTGACTTGCTTCAACTGGTCTTGTTTGTTGTGATGGGATCACAGTGGTCGCTGCAGACATCTTCAAAAGGTTCACCAGACGTGTCTAATGTACTATTTCCGGCTACTTCTTCTTCTTCGTAATTATTGGTTGCGTTTTCATCAGGGCGTTCTATAGGTACTAGGAACTCTTCCGTGAATAACTCTATGAATTCAACCGCTTGAACATGCTTGAACACATCCTGTGCTGAAATATTGTGCATCTTCGTTGATCACTACCATGGCCCGGCTGATCTCGAACTTGTTGCTCTCCGGACAATACACGTGGTATCCTTTCGAATCCTCGCAATAGTCTACGAATATACCCTTTGCTACTTTCGGATTTCTTACGCTTGACCTTCGGAAAATGGACCATCACGCTTGTACCGAAAACTCTCAGGTGCCGCAAATCAGGTCTCTTTCCGGTCCAGATTTCTTCAGGCCTCTTGTCTCCATTGGATCTCGTTCACCAAGTATGCTGTCTCTACCCAGAATTCTTTCTGCATTCGTGCATCGTTCAGCAAACATCGTGTATTTTCAACAAGGGTCCTATTCATTTTTTGATGACGGATGCTATCCTTCTCCAGCACTTTACGAAATTCACCGCAAACATACTCTCGTCCGTTATCTGTCCTGAGTATTTTGTGTTTTTTTACCTGTCTGACGTTATGTATTTGCTCGGAACAATTTGAACGCATCCAGTGCTTCGCTTTGGCCTTCAAGAAGTAAACTGCCACTCTCTTGCTAGCATCATCTAAAAATGTGACAACATATATACTGCCATCCAATGAAAGAATCTCTACTGGTCCGCAAAAAACAGAATGTACCAGCTCCCACAGTTCTGTTAACCTGGAATCACTCTGCAATAACGGTTTAGAGCTTGTTTTCCTTCCAGACACACTTGGCAATCCTTCACCGTTTCACCTTGGAAATCTATACCATTGGACACATGCTTGAGCTGCTTCAAACTTGTCTTGTTCATATGGCGTATCCTTCTGTGCCACAGCTGAGTTCCATTTGCCAGAAACGTCTTCTCCGGCTGATTGACTTCTTCCCTGCCAGAAACGACCAATTTACCGTCTGCATTCAACACCTTGCATTTGTCCGCAGTAAAGATAATAGTGTGGCCTCTTTTGCAGATCGTACTCACCGAGAGCAGAATAGTTGCCAAATCAGGAATCGTCAGTACTCCGTTCCATTGTTCGCGGTTCCGACCGCGTGTTGCAATGTCGTTTTATCAACGAAGTTCTGATTCGGTCTGGCTATATGATACGTCGCTCCCAAATCAAAATACCACTTGAACATCGCCAATCGCAAAAATGCTGCACAGTTCGTTCGACCTCGATTTTGTCTTGCTTGCAAACTCGAAATGACCTGGCTTTCCGCAATTGAAGCACGTCTTCTCGGACTTCTTCTTGATCTGCGCGTGTACAATGCTCCATCGTCACTGCCACTCGTAGGTCTCTTTTCGTGCTTCACATCTTGCAGGATCTTTGCCACCGCATTCGACATAAGTTTCACTCCTGATGGAGGCCTCATAATCATCGGCTCGTAGTGATCTGGTAGCTCCATCAGCAGCATCAGCTCATCCAACAACCAATCATCAACCTTGAAGCCAATCGAAGCGAGTTTATGAGTATTAAAGTTCTGTCCAGTTAGAATCCGGAATCACTTATTGTGTTGCAGCGGCACGGAAAGTGACCGCTGCAAGAATTATTTTACAGCTGTTTGTTTACCTATGTGCCCACTTTCTGTGGTATAAATTTCACGTCAAAATTATTTCAGATGGAAGCAGAGAGGAGAGAAAAAATTCTGCACACCTACGTTGATAATCCAACGTGGTCCGCAATAAAAATCGCAAAAACGTTGAAAATCACCAAATCAACCGTGTATGATATGCTCAAACGTTTCAGGGAGCGAAAGAGCGTGGATTAAGTGCCTCAAGGTAAGCGTCGTAGTGGAACATATGACCGCAAGCTGAACCAGAAGGTGTTGAGAACCGTCAGAGAAAGCCCTGGACTATCAGCTAATGAAATCGCACAAAAATACGCTGCTGCTCGCAGTACCGTTCGAAGAATTCGTTTACGAGCAGGATATCGTTCTTATCGAGCCAGCAAGCAACCAAAACCTGAGCTAGGAAATTTTACCAGCAGGTTTTGACGAAGTACCAAGGATGCCTGCTCATCGACGATGAAACCTACGTCAAAATGGATTTCGGACAGCTTCCTGGCCAAAAATTCTACATGGAGACGGCACGAGGAGATGTTCTTGCGAAGTTTAAGTTTGCTTTTATGGACAAATTTGCCAAAAAAAAACTTATGATTTGGCAAGGGATATGCAGCTGCGGAGCAAATACCAAAGTGTTCGTGACGAATAAGACGATGGACTCAAAGCTGTAAAAGGAAGAATGCTTCAAAAACCGCGTACTACCTTTCATTAAAGCCCATAAAGGTCCCGTGAAGTTTTGGCCAGATTTGGCGAGTTGCCACTACATCCGGGAAGTTATCCAGTGCTACCGCGATAATAACGTAGATTTCATCGATAAAAACATAAATCCACCCAACTGCCCGCAGTTCCGTCCCATCGAGAGATTTTGGGCAATAATAAAGCGGAAGCTTAAGAAAAGTGGAAAAACGGCTCGGGACGCGATTCAGATGACCAAAATGTGGAACAAATGTGCCAAGGAAGTTGACTCCGGAGGTGTGCAGCGTTTGATGGGAGGAATAAAGAAGAAAGTGAAAATTTACCGAGATACAGATGATTTTATTATTCCGGATTCTAAATGGACATAGCTTTATGACTGGTACTCATCGTTGACGTATTCTTCCACACTCGAACTATTGTTCAGACGAATAGAGGTCAACTTCCGTACACACTTAGATTATTTTACCGTAATCTGTGAAATTTTACCGAAATCTCAACAGCTGAACCTTCGGTAAACAGTTCGGTAATTTTTCACAGATATTCGGTGAAAAATTACAGGAAATCTTTGAAAAATCACCGAACTGTTTACCGAAAGTTCAGCTGTTGAGATTTCGGTAAAATTTCACAGATTTCGGTGAAATAATCTTAGTGTGCAGCAATCCAATTCTTCGTGTCAATCCGGTATATTGAAATGCTGTCGCTAGCTTCTTGCAAGCTTCTGCTGCATCTGCCGCAACTTTGACGAGACAATAATAGTAACTCTCTAGACTGAGAGAAATCGTCGCTAACGTTCGCATCTTGATATCATTTGCAGTAACTACACCTTCAATAAGCTCAACGGCACTCCAACTTCCTTCAAGGATCAAAATCATCCGCATCGCAATTGCCCAGGTGGAATAGTTTTCGCGCCTCTTCAACTTCTCTATGGCTGGCATAGCAACGACTCCCGTCGTAACTCGAACACTTCCTGCTTCAGTTCGACTTTCGTTTCCGGCTGGCATCTTGAATTCCTTGAATTTTCTTCCGGGTACGGATCTGAACCCATAAGGGGCTGTCCATAAACTACGTAGACGCTGGGGGGAGGTAGGTGTTCCAAAAATGTCTACGTTTGTCTACGGGGGGGGGGAGGGGTGAAGATCCTGTCTACGTGGTTTTATTAGAACAGTTTTTTTTTATGTATTTAGCCGCTTACTATTGTGATGCTTCCATCTACAAATTTATTCCCAATAGAACATTTTCATTGAGAGATCAAGAAAAAAACCACAAAATATCCCAATCATTGAACATGATGAGGAAACATAACCCACAGGAATAAACAGTTGAATTGCATAAAATTTGGTGTGCCTCAATTCAGTTTTGGATAAATCAGGATGCGACGCTGACCGAATTATTGGCCTTTTTGGATTATTGATTAGTTGTTAAGTCTATGAAATTCAAATGACCACTATCTGGAGTATTATGCAGTTAGAATAAAATATAAGGTCAGCAGCGAAATGCTGTTCCAATTCATCTAAAAGGATTCCATTTCGCTTAGTGCAAACGGTTGAAGGTCGGCGCACAATGCATAAAGTGTCACGCACATTTGATCCGGTTGTAATACGTTCCTGCAAAATAAAAGCTCAATCTATTGTCTAACTATCAAATTTGCATCAACGCTTCGCAAACGAAACAAATGTGCGAGAGCCTTAAGTAAGATTTGACAAATTAGCTGGACATTCAAATTATTTGGCAGTATCATTTAAGGAGAGACCCATGAAGAGTTGGAGATAAGTGGAAATAAGTTGTGGATACCAACGCTGTTCGCATAACAGTTCCATGTATATAGGAAATCCACAGGACATAGTAATACGAATAGATATTCTCTCTTCGTTACACAAAATTAAAAAAAAACCAGCGATGTTTTTTTTTGGTTTTGAATTATATTTTTTTAAGTTATCAAATTTTGGGTTTTTACTCAATACTCCTTAGCGACTCATTACAAAAAAAACAGTGCAGTTGAGTGGAGGACAAACCGGAAATAGTAGTGATTGATGACGAGTAATTGATTGTTGCTCTATCCGATAATTTAAAATGTTTTTCATTGTTACAAATTATTATAACGCATAAATGTATTATGCATTTACAGACAGACTGGGATCAACTTATTGTAGTTACACTAAATATGTTCATATTGCTAATAAATTACATTTATAATGCGAGTAGTTGTCAACAATTGAAAGTATTTTGTTTAATGTTTATTTCATTGTAATTCCTTGATTATTGTCTGGATGTACTACACTACCAACCGTACACTACAGTACAGAAACTTCGTAGAAAATCCCGGAAGCTTTTCAATAGGGCTAAACGAACACAACACAACTGTGGGAACAATATAAGAAATCCCTCACCGCTTATAATAAGGAAATACGGAGATCAAAGAGGATACACTGGAGGCATACATGTGAGAACATTGAAAATACTCCAGCAACTGCTAGGTTGCAGAAAATACTCGCTAAAGATCATTCCAATGGTCTGGGCACTTTGAAAAAAGAGGATGGCTCTTTTACTACTTTTACAAATGAAACGTTAGAGTTGATGATGAGAACGCATTTTCCATGTTCTATTATTAATTCAAACGAAGACCAAAACGTAACGACAACAGCAATTGGTATCGATGAAACCAGGACGGATATTCATGAAATATTGAATGAAACGACTGAGTTAGACAGAACAAGAGCTGATGCTTGCACTTTGGCCAACAAAACCTTTACTGAAAGAAAAGTTGAATGACAATTGGCGATTGACGAATGGCGATTGACTCCTTTGAACCTTTCAAGTCACCAGATAGGGATGGATTTTTTCCTGTACTACTACAGAAGGGAAAAGCGGTTTTAATACCTATTCTAACAAAGATATTTCGAGCAAGCTTAATATTAAGCTATATACCGGCAGTGTGGCGACAAGTGCGGATTATTTTTATCCCCAAGGCTAATAAAAAGGATAAAACTTTACCAAAATCCTTCAGGCCAATAAGCTTATCGTCTATTTTGCTAAAAATAGTGGAAAGAACAATAAATGAACACATAAAGTCATCATATCTAGTTACAAATCCTCTGGGCAAATATCAATTTGCATACCAGGAAGGTAAGTCATCAGTAACAGCACTCCATACGGTTGTTACAAAACTAGAAAGATCTTTTGAAGCAAAAGAAATTTCACTTGCTGCATTCCTTGACATTGAAGGTGCATTCAATAATTCATCTCACGATTCAATGACTACAGCTATGATGAACATGGTTTCGATCAAAGCATTGTAAATTGAATCAATGAAATGTTATCAAAAAGAGAAATATCAGCAAACTTTGGAAGCTCACTCATCAGTGTAAGAGGATGGCCGCAAGGAGGCGTGTTATCACCTCTATTGTGGTCTTCAAGGGGCTACGCCTACCTGCAAGACCGAAAAAAAGCGAAAGTTTGGATTTTTTTCTCGAAAACGACGCAACATATTGAAAATCGGTTTTCTGCCGTTTATTGAACACACATTAAATAATACATTTATCAGTCGATGCTGTAAACACGAGTTCCTGGTGCCCCGCACGGCTGCTCCCCGTGGACGATGTTCTAAAAAACGCTTTTTTCGGTGCCAACTGCGGTTTGTGATGTAATCATCTGAAATAAAAAAAAAAAACATGCCAAATCGTTAAGCATGTGTTAAACTAGTCCTTGATCGTTCGGTTTTTTTTTTAATTTTTTTGACAAAATGGCGGCCTTGCAAAGTTGAAATGCCGATTTTTGATCCTTAAAATTTGTCTTTGATCGGCTGTAAAAAATCGAAATTAAATGATAGATGAAATCCGAACGATCGTGGACTGCACAAAATAGTACTGAACAGAAATCAAAACGAATCGGACGAATCGAATGTATACATTTCGAGAAATTTTTGGCACCGGTTTTGAAAATATGATTCCGAGATAATCGCGTTTAAAGTTTCAAGTTGGGCTTGGTCCACTATAAAAGAATATTTTTGTACGTTGCATAACTTTCACAATTTTCATCGGATCAACTTGATCTTTTGAGGAAATATTCTTGACTTTATATACTTTCGATTAGGACAATAAAAAAATCGATTTTTTGAAAGTTTGCAGGTAGGCGTAACCCCTTAATAGTTGATGATCTTCTCAAAAATTTAATAGCCCAAGGCTTCGAAATAATTGGCTTCGCAGATGATATAGTCATAACTGTACGTGGAAAATATGATTGTATTATCGCTAACAGAATGAAAATTGCTTTAAATGTTGTCTCATCGTGGTGTGATAGGGAGGATTAAACATAAATCCTTCTAAAACTACTATCGTGCCATTTACGCGAAGGAAGAAATAGGAACACTTTTGGAACTTTCTAATGCTGTCAAATATCTTGGAGTAATCCTAGATAGTAAATTTAACTGGAATATGCATCTAGAGCAGGCAATAAACAAAGCTACTAATGCCCTATGGATATGCAAAAGAACATTCGGTAAACAGTGGGGACTGAAGCCGAAAATGATCCATTGGATTTACTCGGCAATTGTGAAACCCAGGATTACTTATGGTGCATTGGTCTGGTGACCAAAAACAAAAGAGAGTGTTGCTCAGAGAAAGTTAGAAAAACTCCACAGGTTAGCCACTCTCTCAATAGCAGGTGCAATGAGAAGTGCACCATCGAAGGCATTGGATGCTTTGCTTTATATGCTACCATTGCATCAATTTGTACAATTAGAAGCCGAAAAGTGTTCTCTAAGGATTACAAGGTCAGTGAAACTCTTTGAAGGAGACCTTAGAGGACATCTTAGGATTTTAAAAACTGTTAGTATCAACCCTCTAGTAAGGAACAACGAAGGCTGGATGGAGAAAAGATACAATTTCAATCGACTTTGTACATCAAAGCTTGTCTGGGAGTGTGCTCAATCACTTCAAAAATTGTCTTGTCATAATCAAGTCAACTTATATTGGGTTCCTGGTCATTGCGGGATTGTGGGAAATGAAAGAGCTGATGCACTAGCAAGACTCGGATCTTCTCATAAGTTCATCGGACTAGAGCCCTTTTGTGGCTTATCGGCTGCATCTCTTAGAATGGGGCTAAAAGCGTGGGAATCTTCAAAAGTGGAGGAAAACTGGAAGAACACTTCTGTTGCTAGGCATTCGAAGCGATTCATTAAGGGGGGAAGTACAATTAGAATTTTTTTTTTCGAAAAAAATTTTGTTTGCTTAATTTACTCTATATGTATCTGGGAATAAGCCTTTAAAAGCATAAAGCCGTCCGGAACTTATTTAAAAAGTTACACGCAATTCAGTGAGTGCATGTCAAATGGCTGAACATGTCAAAGTTGAACTTTAAATGCTTCTACTGAAAAGTAGTGTTTTCAAAATCGCCGTGCAATGTACAGGTCAGAGTTCTCATTCAAATCGATTCCGGTTTTCTGTTTTATGTTCATAATTAAATTCTCCACAACATGAATAGAAAGATTTTTTAGATTTGTTTGTTATAACATGTTTTTTTTTATAAACAAAGTCGAAAAAATAGGGTTTTTTAATTGTTTTTTTTTCAACTTCAAATTTTTTTGTGAAAAAACATTATTTTTACATACGAATTAATTCATGTTGTGCGCTGTACCTTCAAATTTAATGTCCTGTTTTTTTTTTTGTTTCAGACGTGATCATGCAAATTAATTGCAAATTTCGGACTGGGTATCTTTACCGTTTTGAAGTAATTATCGGAAAAATTAATGGACGATTATGGGCCATTTTAAGAAAATCATTAAACAAGAAAATGATAGTTTTCTTAGAAATCCTATGGCCGGTCGTTAGTATCACCACTGAAAGATAAGAAGTATTCAAGGATGTATTAAACCATAAGACAATTTTCATAAACCTGGCGAAGGTTTTTTCCTGATTTTTCTTTCGATTTTCCTCCACTGTGATAAATGCCGTTGAAAACATTTTTCAGATAAATAGATTGCTATTTGAATGTATTGATGAGATAATTTTCTTATCATTTCTCTATACAACGTCATTTCTACAATGAGTTATAAATCATCAAAGTACGAGGTTTTCAGTTTTTTTAGGGTGACTCCAAACTTGTGAGCGATGACATAATTAACTTTTTTAATTATTTAAAATATTTTCAAAATAAAAAAAAAATATCATGAACGGTGCTTGATGGGTATACAATAAGGGTGCTACTACCACTTTAATTTCAAAATTTGGCCAACCAAATTCTGAGAAAATCAGTCATGATTGTTCAATGTGAATTTGGGAAAATGTAACTTTAGGTGAAGTTTTATTTTACAAAACTTATGGATCGAAATACTTACGAAGTAAATTTCATTCAATATCTTTCAAATTTCACACAGAAAATGGAAATTTTACGTTAAATGGTATGTTATTTGGGGTGTGTCCCCAATTTTTTATCGGGAGTGCTATGGGAGTGATTTCCCATAGCGAACAATTTGCAAAGTTTTACGGTAATCTGAAAGGGTCGAGTCTGAAATTTGCTAAATATCTACGGTTGTCTACGGGAGGAGGGGGGTGTTGGAAATGGAGAAAAATCTGTCTACGTAGTTTATGGACAGCCCCTAACCTTTAAAAATATCATTTGTAAGAGAATTTGAAAATTATCCGCGTTGAAATTCTCTGAAAATTGCAGGTTTTTTCAGCAAAAATAAAATTCCTTGTGATTTTCCGGTTTTCCTGTTTTTTTTTTTCATGTAGCAGACACCCGGTCATATCACCTTGTAGCAGTTGACGATTACGAAGTATTATGAACTAAATAAGATATGTCAAGCATTATACTTTTGGTATTGGTAAAATGTACGAAAATAAATTATCGAATGTTTCTTGACTCCACGATTTTTATCACGCTACGGCAATTTTGTTCTTGTATAAGTAATGAGTAAAGTAATGAAAAAATGCCACTACTTAGCACAAATTTTACGACAACATCACTGCTTTATAATATCCATACCTACCCACGCATACAATGTCATTTTGTTATCGAACAGATTGGGATCTTTTTTTGCAATGTTAAATCATGGAAACTTAAAATCCCCGAATTATGTCGTACAATAATCCATATCCATTCGAAAACACTGTGTCCTAATTCAAGCTGTAAAAATGGCTCCAAGCGATATGCATCTAAGTTGCGATGATCGTTTGGCAAATATTCGTTTTGCAAAATTGTCTGTTTAATTTGCACTAATAAACATTCATCGTGGGTACCAAGGAGAATAACGATATCATTCTCGAGTCCCTAGAGTGCACCTTCAGTGGAGTGTTCCCCATCCCGTCCTAGCAGCAGTTTTCCTCCGTGTCCTCGAGCTTAATCGGAAGCGGTGCAAGTGCAGATGCATACGGTATTGTTTTCTCTGCTCTCATCGTTTTCCCAATGGCAATGCCACTGACGCGATCCACCAGCACACAACGTAGATACATACCGAACTTGTGTGCTTATGAGATAAATCATACCGGAATAAAATGTTTGAATAAATTCTAGCAGCGAGATAGAAGCTTGTTAAAAATTAGATTTAAGAGTTTAGTGCAGAGCAGCGATGTTTTTCATTCCTACAACGGTTCGTTAAATCCTAAAATTTCCTATTCAGTGAAATGTCACCATGAAGGGGAGGGAAAAGCGAGCCAAGTTTTGGAAACGTGAACAAGACTGCTTGGACATTTAATTGCTTCATTCATCATTTTGATGTACGGCTCATTCAGTTTTGTTTCTGGTGGCTCCACTGATTTTTTTCATTGCGTTATTTTTGTATTGTACCTGCTAGAAGGTTGAACCGTTAAAAGCTTTGTCTGAATGCGGCTTCATATCAAAGGTGTCGAAATTGATAATTATGTACTTCTTCAACGGATGTCTGTCATTATTAATATGGTCCTAAAATTAGTATACCGTTTTTGGCAACACGTGTTTTTTCTGGTTTCTTCACATTCTATAAAACTCATCGAACATTACTAACGACTATTCACGCTATAAAACGGATATCAAAAATTGTCTTAAGCTTTCTAATTGTTTATATGGTATATAAATTATATAATTATCCATATGGTTTATTTAGGATATGTCTAGATTATGATCCAAACATTGCTTGAATAAATGATAAACAAACGCCTAACTTTAGAATTAGCATAAATAAAAAGAATATGTCCATCTCTTTGTTTTTTTCGAGTTAACAAACAAGATTTTGTTTTCTTTCTTTTTTCTATTGGTTCCTCTTTATACGCTTTATACACTTACTGTTATTCTTTACATTTGTCAGCTCATTCAATTTGAACAACATGTTATAAAAAGTGTATTGACATACTCATAGCTTTAATGAATAAAACAATAATATGATTTACTTATTTCATTTTTCAATTTTATCAATTTAATAATTTCAAATCATCTCTTTTCAATAAAATTTTAAATTTTTCAATAATAAATTCTTTAACTAAATTGTTTATACTTTTCGATCTATTATCTTTAGTAGGATTACCCCAATTTTTAGGATGTTTACCTGAATGACTAAACATTCAAAATTTAATTCAAGAGTGTTGAAGTGACCATCATACAATACGGTATCGGTAGCTTGATTCCAAAATAATTCCATAAATGAGGAATCTATCTACAGTGAACTCTCTTCAACTCGATATTGAACGGACCATCGAGTTCTACAATTATTGAGTTATAGAATGACGATCCCATACAAAATTGCTCGCAATGCCATTCTGAAATATGATACTGGATCTACAGCAGAGGTATCGCCTAATTACTGTTGTTTTAATATAGCCGTTCGAAACTCACATAATTTGATACTCATTTTTAATGTTACAAAACATGTTATCAATAATGGGATAATTAACTGACCAGAAATACATGTTCGAATGTCGTATAATGCCATCCACTGATTAAATAATATCGATCGAGTAAGACTGATGATTGGTACTTAATCGTGTCCAGCTCAACGATATTTACATTTTCTTTGATACCTTGTTTGCATTCGGAACATCATTAAATGGCACGGTTTGAGCGGTGGCATAGTTGATTACATACAGTAGCGCTCAAAAGTCATTTTGCAAAGCATTATTTTTGAAAATTTAAGGCAGCACTGCACGAACCCCTGTCAATCGTACCGATCGTACCTGTGTGTTGCTCTGAAGCAGGGTGGCCAAACCTACCGATTTATCGGTTGTCCTACCCATATTTGGAATGCCTACCCGAGCAAAGTCGGATATCAAAATACTATCAAAATTATATCTACTTTTGTTTTTGAAATCATGTTGATAACATATTTTGATATGCTATTTTTTTAACTTCGATTGAATTCATATTTTGATATTATTTTGATATTACTAAAAAAATATAATTAAAAAACCAAAATTTGATATTTTATTTTGAAAAAAACATCCACATTTATCACTGAGATCTATATTTGTTTTTAATTTTACTTCTTACGAGTCAATCAGGATGCTTGCTGTTTTCTTAATGAACATAACAAAGCCAATTATGATTTTTACAGTGTTGTTTTACAACATTTATTGATATTAATCTACCTGCGAATTGAATCTACAAATCGATATTAAATTCATTTCGTCCTGTTCCTGGAGGTATTACATTATAGTTATACATTGTCGAATATATAATATAAGTTAAATAACTTTCGTAGGCTTAGTCGGTTTCTAAGCTCATATTTAAACATGTTGACATAAATCTCATTAACTATCAGCTCTCTCCCAACAAAATAAATATCGTCATTCATGTCCGTTAAAATGGGTTCGATGCGAAGGAATTGATAATTCATAATAATATAAGAGTCATCGTAGATTGATTTGTTTTTCATGATTCGTGTGTCCTATTCTTTTTTTTCCTTTGATTTGTTTTCCGTCGATCTTGTTCACACTTACCACTACATCATGAGTCGGATATCAAAATACTATCAAAATGATATCTAATTTTGTTTTTGAAATCATGCTGACAACATATTTTGATATGCTATTTTATAATTCCGGTTGAATTCATTATTTGATATTTCAAAAAAATATAGTTAAGTTTTTTTTTTATATTTTATAAAAAAAAGCATCCACATTTTTCACTGAAATCAACAATTATTTGTTTTCTTTCTTCTTACGAGTCAATCAGGATGCTTGCTGTTTTCTTTATGAACATCAAAAAGGAAAATTATGATTTTTACAGTGTTGTTTTACAACATTTATTGATATTAATCTACCTGCGGATTGAATATACAACTCGATATAAAATTGATTTCGTCCTGTTTGTCTGTAATATTTATACTAATACATTGTCGAATATTGTGATTTAGCTTTCGTAGGCTTAGTCGGTTTCTTAGCTCATATATAAACATCTCATTAACTATCAGTTCTCTCCCAACAAAATAAATATCGTCATTCATGTCTTTTAAAATATGTTCGATGCGAAGGAATTTATCATTCATAAAAATATAAAATTCATCGTAGACTTTTTTTTTGCATGATCCGTGTGTGCATAATTCCACTAGAATGTGTCATGAAAACGAAACTCTAAATTTAAAATTTTACATCGTCTATTTCTATGCTATTGGATCTAATAAACTTCAATCGTTCGTCAAATTTTAACTTTTGTGATTTTTCTATAATGACAAAAGCGATTTATTATAATCTTTCTTGTAATTTGTACCACTGGTTGATTATTTACAGTTCTGTAATTTAATATGGCACCATTTGCACTTTATTGACAACATTGTTTGATTTTGGATCTTGATATCAACCAATAGATGTCAAAACATTCAGATTTCTAAATTTGAACTCATGATATCAAAATGATAACTAATTTAGTTTCTATTTTTTTTCCTACCATAGTTATAATAACATATTAATTACTCATTTTTTTTATCATTAACGAAATTACTAATATCAAAACACATACATGGATTTTTTATCAAGAAAACATGATTTGTTATATTTTTCATATCCTTCATATACCATTTAGATCTCATTTTTGTTATGATTACTGTTAACTCGACCACACGGTTTTCACGAACGCTTATATCAAAATATCAAATTTAGTTTTCATTTTGTTTTCATTCTCTGCTCGGGTACCGAGTCACAGACGAACGGTTCAAAACTACCGATTTTTCACTTTTCCTACCGAGAATCACAGATTTTAAGGCTGTGTTCCATTTGATGAATTTTCACTTAAACTTTACACTCCGAAAATAAATTATAGGCTTTGAAAATCCCTCTGTTGTTGATCGTCTGATTTTTGAGAAGGTGTTTGTCAAGATTGATTCCTGATCGGTCAGAAATAAGTCTGCTGGAATAGCAGGTTTATTTAAAAATTTTACATCTGTCAAATTTTGGTGAAAATTCACCATTGGAGCACAACCCTAGTAATCTTGAAAAATGTTCAAAACTTATGTTTTGTTTTCCGTGTAGTCAGTCAGTTTGATCGAACGCGATGTGTGTTGCAACTCCAATCCAATGGTAAGAAAAAAAGCACCCAAAAGTAAGTTCTTTTCACTCATTTCGGCACTATGGTGCAGGAACCAAAAAGTAGGTTAAGTGGGTCAAAGTAATGAAGTAACGAAATTGGGTTATTAGCGGAATGCTTAAATAAAACAGGAAAAAAGGTTATCTTCCATTTAATTCCACTTAATTAATTTTGGTATCCATAACATATACGTATTTCGACTATTACATATTTCATACTTTTATGCGCATTTAGCATGATCCGTTCGACATATTACAAGAAGAAGTCATGTTGACAATCATAGAACCCTTCCCCTCGTTGTTCGTTTGGTTTAATTGATCGTTGCGTTACAAGATTAGGTACTTTTAGACCGTTATGATTTGGCCATGTAACACTAACTTAAGACTCTTAGGACTATCGAAGAAGTTGTGAAGGTTTTCCACATCATTCGCATTGTATTTTTTGCCGAGCTTGTGGCATCTGGAGAGTCGCATCTTGTAGCTTCCCACCGAACGTGTTAATTCTGCCGTAAAGTGCAAAAAATTCTGCGCAAATCTAATTCCGGGCTGTTTTGAAAATTTCTAAAATAATTAGAAATTGTATATACATTTAGATACAACTGTAAAATACTGCAAAATTTGGGCGAAATGCATGGAATTAGGTGCTGTGCAGAATTATGGCCCTTTGCCGTACATAGTAAGCATGTTGTAAATATGAACTACATTTCCTCGGATTTGGAACCGTCAATTCTCATCTGTTACACCATTATTAGAGCCGGACATGATTGATAAGCCATATCTTCTATGTGTTGATGTGCTGAATTAATTTTTTTATTGATTCTATCACCTAACAGCAACAATTGTAAAACTTAAATTGAATCAATTTATTTTAACACATGACATGTGAATAAATAAGTATTGATTGCTCAAACTTTTAAATAAAAATAACCAACCAATCAACTTCTTGTACGTGTCGCGTTCTGGAACGATCGAGCCGAGGATATAGCTGTTTAAGTCTCGCTTCGATTCAACTGGGATAATCTAATTGCCACTACGGATCAGAATGATAACGATGCTAGTGTTTTTGCAATCCTAAATCACCAGCACTTTGTCGTTGGTGGTTCCAATTCTCCCCCCCCCCCCCCCTCCCTTCGCTCACAATGGTTTGAAGTTTCGGGAAAGCTTTCGGTCTACCGATAACTACCGATAAAAGTTTAGAGAACCTACCGATAATGAAAAAAAAAATAATCTGGCCACCCTGCTCTGAAGCAATGTTTACGTCTGATACCATCAGCAGTTGGCTCTGAGCAAACACAGCTGTTCACGGCATCTTTAACTTATCTGTTGCGGCTCAAAAGTCTGTTTACACTGTTTTGTTGGTAATGTAAATTCTTTGTTAAGTAATATGTTTTAGCAATATCACTTAGACACAAACCAAAGCGAAAAAAATACACCGTCGCGTTTCGACAAGCCGTCATACAAGCTCTAGACAACGGAAGGTCACAAGAACAAGTTGCGCGGGACTTTAACATTTCGCGTCAATTGGTTAGATTTTGGAACATCAAGAATCTGAATCAGAAGAACGTCAAAAAAGGATAAGGCAGGATTGGTTGAAATGTCAATGTCAAAGAATGTCAATAGCCAGCGAATCCAAACACATAAAGCAACCAACGATACAGACAAAGCGGTTGCTACGACTACCATGACAAACTCGCTCTATAACATAGCTCGATCCGAGTGGTAGAAGGATAATGATATATTGCTTGCCTGCTTTGTTGCAATATACACGGATGAGGACACAGCTTGATATGAATCGAGAAAAGACATAACAAAAAAATTCCCATTAACACACGTGTATCATCTTCGGCTTTACTTCGTGAAGCAGCTTGCCAACAATTTGCTCGTTTTCTTCTACCGCCCCGAGTTAGTTGTGTCGCACGGGCTGCTTGTCATTAAAAAGAACGAAGAAGATTATATCATTATTGCTTTTCACTTCTGACATAGCGTTATTATTCGGTTCGTTGATCGCTTGTCATTTTGTCATTTGGAGATATTTTTGATTCCTTGTCAATAGCTGATCTTAGAAGGTCCTCTGCAGATTTCAACAAGGATTTAAAGCAAAATTACGGGATAAACGTGCATGTTTCAACCGTGAAATGCGACTTACTGATGCTGGGACGCCAGCCCAGTAAGAAGCCATACATATCCACAAAGAAGCGGAAAGACCGAATTGCTCATCAATACTGTGGATTGACGAAAGCAGGTTCAACTTTTTTTCTTCAGATGGAATTACATACATTAGAAGGCCTTTCAATGAAAGAAATACTGTTCGGAATCAGGTTCCCACAGTAAAACACGGTGGAGGAAGTGTTATGGTATGGGAAATATCCATTTGTAAAAAGACTTTTGAGCGCTACTGTATACTAAATCCGTCCAATTGATTGTGATTATCAGATTATACAACGCGTAGCCAACCTATTAGCGTGAAAGGCGTTTCCAAAGTGATCATTAGAGCACTGATGGCACCAAAGCAAATACAATAGCGAAATCAATTTCATGTTAATCAGTACAACATAATTTATTCAAACAACATCGGTCACAATGGGATTTAATGCAAAAATACCGAATGCTGTTGAATAAAGCTAATCGCATAGTTTTTTTTTTTCCACATCTGCTCTTCATTGCAGGTGGTGGAGAGATAATTATGTTCCAACGCGCTTGCATGTAGGGATGATCAAATTGAGGGCCTATTTTCCGAGTGGCCAAGTTTCTTCAGTTGTTATGGGACATTATTTGTACCAGGAAGTGGTAGTTCGATACTTTCTCGGTAATATTTTTTTTTCGACAAAGATTTATAGCTGCTATACCCAAGTAACACATAAAACTTCTTTCTGAAAAATAATAAGAAAGGTTCGTTGTATAAATGGTGAAAAAGAAAACAGTAAACGAGCAATTTTCCAAGGTGCATGGATCAAAATTAAGAAAATATTGTTCCAAAACATGACATGTAAAACCGCCGCTCTCAAGATCCCCAAGCGTAATATCAGTCGATTCGTCAAATTTACCATCTTGTTGGGAACCTGCTCCCAACGATATTTATGCAGATCCTACGGAGATCTGTGAAATCACGTACCCATTTGTCAACGACAATCGACCATTCGTACCCGTAAAATTTATGATTATCCCATACGAGCGCTTCTGGATAGTGGTAGCAATTACACTTTAATAAGCGAGAAGTTTTTTTCAAGGCTTAAACATAAGCAACTAACCCAGCCTCAGAAGTCGATCCAACTTCATTCAGCTAGCGGAGACCAACTTAGGATAGTTGGCCAGGCTCAGCTTCCTTACCAGTTTAATGGACGTTCGAGGATAATATCTTCCCTGGTTGTTTCCAATCTATCGATCAACTGCATTTGCGGGATGGACTTCTAAGAGAAATTCCAGATTCGCCCTGAAATAACAGGAAGTATCGATTCTAGCGATTCAGTCGAGCCTCCTACTACTCCTTCGTCATTGACAGAGGAAGAGAAGATGGTTCTCGAGGATGTGAAGAAACTATTCCTTACAGCTGGTGAAGGGTATTTGACCTTAACTACTTTCACGCAACACGAAATTTTGCTGCAAGAGGAATGGAAGGACAAACCACCCGTACGCCAATTTCCGTATGTTATGTCTTCCCCCAGCCTTATATGTGCTCCCAACCGCCATAGTTTCCAATTTCCCGCGCATGTATGCAATAGACATACTAGCACGGACGAACAGCAAGGATGACAGGAACAGACAGCATTTTATAACAAATATATATATACAGGTTGGTGTCTTGGATAAACAAATTCACATATGGTAATACAAAATTTATACTGGATTTAAATTTATTTAATGACATAGACAGAATGAAAGAAAAACTACTTGACACCAACCGACGGCTATTAAACATGAAATAACGAGTCTCTCAAACGTACACCAACGGAAAATTGACACATTATTTCACATTTAGAAATTTACTGACAATATTTACATTTTATTTACAATTTACCCAGTGGTAATGTAACCAAATCCGTTGGTTACACATGAAAAGTATACAATACACACTTAGAAATAACTCATTTACATGTGACGGAATCCATCTTTCACATAAATGATGAAACGTAAACAAACATGTGATGTGATATTAAGAAACTCCGAGACTGAAAAGTTTGTTATTTGATGGAAAGTACGCTCGTAAATGTCAGTCTCAGAGCACTTAAATTTACATGATTTTGACGTAGGTCTACGTCTTTAATTCCTATTTAATTATATACAATATTCACATATAAAAAAAAAATCAAAATTCAACATGTAACGAAAAATCCCAAACACGGACGCAACGTAAATCGAACACACGACACATTCCCCTTTCTCACATGAGCGAGCTCAATGCTCGGTTAACCGCTCACAATTTCACCAATGAAATGAAGGGAGGAGAAAAGCAGCGCTAATAAAAACGCATGCCATATCGTGTTTTCGTCATATAGTTGTAAATAGTAGTTATAAGTAGTCTTCTTTTTCAAATTTAAAACAAACCAATCCCACCAAGGTGGTCATTCTTAAAACAGGCCTGATAGGACTAGGAACTGTAATTAATAATAATTGAAATATCAAAAGAACTAAAGTTGAAAAGACGCATCTGTGTCACTTGATAAGTTATACATGTAAACCACACAAATTCAAGAAATATAGATCATTTAAAGTAGAAAAAAAGTGTTTTCGTCATTTGCTTTCGAGCAACGGACGAATAAGCGTCGGACACGACGTTCGAGTGGCATCGCACCAATACGAAGACGACGACGACGAAAACACCTACATCAACCGGAGGAAAGGCTTCCCGCAATAGGCAGCATGACTAGGCCGCCGTCATTCGGTGGGCATTGACTATTGCACTGGTGTGGCCACCATTTGAAAAACAACCGGTCATTTTCAGGGCCACCAATTCAAAAATGGAAAGAATTAAGATTAAGAACTAAATGATCAACATATTTGTTCCGCCCACTAGCGGTCCTACGTCAAGCTTCCGTTCATGCCTCTAGGCACAAACCCTTCTACTTTTTTCTAAGTGTGTATGCCTAATTTATGGATCATTCCTATAGTTTTATAGTGCGCAAACTTGATTTTCAATGGATTAATTTCGTTAGTTTCTGGTTCATTGCTGAAATTTTATGGATCATTTGCAATATGTTTATGGGTCATTCGTACAATTAAAATGCGCATCCTTTTGAAACTGAGCGGTTCATTTTTACAATTGTGTAACTAAATTTTACATAAAATATGGGTCATAGTGACATTTTTTATGGATCTTTCACACTTTTTACTGGATGTTCACCGTAGTTTTATGGATCGTTTGGGTTTTTTTATATGGCGCGTTTTATCTTTTTATGGGTCGTTTCATCAATTCAAAAGGTGCATGCTTAGGGCTGCCGTAAAAACGCATGTAAAACTCATTCATTTTTCAAAAAGTCAGTTATTATGATTTATGTTTCCGATAACAAAAGTTTATTTTGGCTCAACGGCATTGGAAACATTTATTCCATAACTTAAAATACAACAAAATTAAATCTTATGGCATTTTGGGGTATGACATAAAAAAGATCCATTTTATCTTTGAATCAAAAGATCATACAAAATCAATTATGATCAGCTGGTGAATAGTCAATACGACCTCCCTTCGTTTCCTTCGATTATGGACTGTAGTTGTTATGACATGCTTTCGACCTGGTTTCTGAGGTGCTGTGGATCCAGTTCATTCCAGGCCTACTCCAGGGCCTTTTGGTTTGCTTGTTGGATACGCCGGTTTTTTCCACTCTGTTATCAAGAATTACCCAGAGATTCTCGATTGGGTTCAAATCAGGGCTCTGCGGTGGCCAGTCCAAGGGTTTGATGCGCCAGGATCGATACAATCCTGCTGGAAGATGCATTTCCCATCTTTAACAAAGACTCTTCCAGATTTTCGTTCCACTGTCATGATCCCATTGATCAGGGCCAGATTTCCCATACCAAACCATGAGAAACAACCCCAGACCATGATATTTCCTCCACCGTTCTTGGTTGCTTGAAGATGTTTGTCCTGGAGCTCTTCATCGCTTTTCAATTCATCTGACCAGATAACACGTTTTCAGAAATTCAGGGGCTTATTAATGTGGGTTCTTGCAAACCTCAGACGCTTTCTTTATTGACCTTGCTGATGAACGGTCGCTTCCGAGCAAAATGACTGCTTAAACCGTACTCAACAATGCAGTGTCGAACTGTTCGATTGGATATCGTTAAGTCCTCTCGCACTTAACAGATTTACGTTTACGTCCTCGTACAGATCGATCTGCAATGCTTACAAACCCGTTGGTGCTTCAAAATTATCTTTTGAACCGCACCGCGACTCACAGAGTATTTTTCAGCAATTTGCGCTAAGATTCGTTTATCTCAGAATCACGAACGATTAGATTCTGAATTTGATACGAAATTTTCTTTTTTTTTTCATGGTTGAACTTTAAAAAAATCGTTACTTCTTAGCGCTGTAGCAGAGATTTACGATGAATATAAATAATAAAGTTTCACCATTATGTGTTCGCGAGTAACCTCACCCTACCCTAACTACGCCGCCTGTGTGTATTTTCTCTTCAACGTTCACTCTACGGAATCGGACCATCTCTCCTCTCGTACGAATACTGCCATGACTACGGGACAGTGATCCAAAATATTATGACACTCACGCGACACTCACCAACGCATCAACCAACTATCGCTGACAGAACGTTTTGTCACGCAGTGAGAGGTAGAGCCATGGCAAACAACAATCGCCAGTAATGGTCGCTGCTCACAGGCAAAACGTAACACTCGCTGCTCTCTTACTCACCTCACCAATCAGGCTAAGGCCTTGTTGTCCTCTGCTGTCCGCAGAAGTCGTTTCTACTCTACTCGATCCATGGCCACACTTCGCCAGCCTCGTAGTCAGCGAAGGGTCCGCAGGTCACGATGGAAAATGAACAGGTGGGCAGGAACTCACAGTCTCCCAGTGTTGGTGAGTTCTTTGCCGTTAATGTTCACGAAAAGTTCACTATTTTGCTATACAGAAATTCAAAACAAAAATTTTATCTGCGGATTTGAACAGTTTTTGACCTGTTTCATACTACCGGAAGGTGTATGCTGGTCACAAATGCCGTGCCAAACTGATTTCCTACTCAATTAATCAATCTTTGATGTGAAATTCGCTAATAAACACGAGGCGCATTTCGTATAGCAAACATGCCATAACAAAATGGGCATGGTTCATTTAAGTAAACAAACTAACACTTCTTCCGACTGTTACACCTATGTATTAGCCGTCTCGTCCGCAGGTCGCCTTCTAGATTAACCAATTGCAGTCCGGGAAGCCAAGCGATTTACAGTACCATGTTCCGAGTTTCCAATCGTAGTCCTTATTTCGTCGCGTAGGTCTGAGCCGATTTTTTTTTTGTTTATTAATTTATTTGGTAAGGCTCAACCGAATTAACTTTACAGAGCCGAGGCTTCTTGGTCACTATACAATACATCTTAAAAATAAAGTCAAAAGGAACAACACAATAAACACTTTATCTTCCGCTATCCAAAAAGCCTCCTTAATCAGAACTGGAGCCGCTTCCAGTAGTTTCATTGTATGGCAAATTGTTGTACGCCAACGAGAGTCAGAGCGCGTCCATTGCAGCAATGGGCGCAAAACGTGGTCAGCACTCACACACTCATCACGAAACGGTTGCTTTCCAAAGTCGACGACGCATCGACCGAAAAAACTGCTGATGAAGAACAATGAGGAGGACCACACAATGGTTGCTGCCGAGAAAACAGCCGATCGCGTAGCACACATCGAGAGTGGTCTGCTTTTGTCGACAGCCGAGTGAACACTGAATCTGTGCCGATTGTTCCGATCCGTATTTCTGTCTTCAGTATTTGCAACTTTTTGTTTTTTTTTTTTTTTCAGGGCGGCTTGTTGGGCCTGCCCCAACCCCATGTCTCGCCGAGAGACCATCGTGCACAGCTCTGTTAAGAGTCCCACGCTGGCACTAGGACGGTGATCAGCCGCTCCTAACATGGAGAACAGACGCCGTTTTGAGCAGCACCTCCATGGTGAAGCATTTCCTCTATCACCGTACTATGGTTACCGCACCAGTGTTCGCGTCGCACCTCTTCACTTTGCTATTGCCGGACTGGCAACATTGCCCAGACTACGCTACCTAGATGTGTCTTTTGTAGCCTCCCCCCTCGCTGCTCTCACCAAATTTAAACCGCTGAAAATCAGTAAAATTTTGCTGATGTTAGACTTGATGAAAGATCAGGAAATTATCTTCCAGCAATTCCAACTTTTGTCAAAATGACAACATTTTACTGAAAATCAGTAAAGATTTCGGATTTCATTTTTACTGATCCCAATCCTAAATTCTGTCTCCTCCCCCTCCTCCTCCTCCTCCTCCTCCTCCTCCTCCTCCTCCTCCTCCTCCTCCTCCTCCTCCTCCTCCTCCTTGCTTTGCTGATCATGATCCAGCAATTCGTTTTACTGAAATCTAAATCTCAAATTTTGAGCGTACACATTCTTGAATGCATAAGAAATGGGATGGGGCTCGAGGGGAGTAACACCCAACAGATGCAAGAGCCACTCACCGGAATCATGTTATAAAAAAATCCCATGCCATCCCTGTGATATCAATTTTTGAAAATAAAAAGTTTGTCCCGGGCTTTTACGGGTAAAGAACCAAAAGGAACTTCGATTTACTCGTTTCAACGTTCTCGCGCTCCAAGACCGAAACGACAAAATTCATTCGAGACTGCTGAGCCATAATCTGAAAAATACAATTAAATAATTCTGGGAATTATAAATAATTCCAAAATGAAATCTTAAGACTTTTGAATTTTTATTTTTCAAATTTTTGAGACTTGAAAAATATATGATCTAAGCAATTGAGCATGTTTCTTGAACTATTTTTTTTAATCTTTTTGCACTGAAAAAAATCTACTACTATGACAAGGTTTCAAGATATGGGACTTGAATACACTAGCATAGGCCTAGACACTTTTTCATGTTCGTGGGACGTAAAAAAACGAGTCTCCGACATATTTTTATTGTGAGTCGCCCTGTATATTGAATCTGAAATCTTGCCAACACTATTCACGTGGTTTGTGGACAGACCCTAATGTGTTTCCGTTGTCTTGTGTCCAAAAAGGTTCCTCGAATCAAAAAGAACCACCCACACAATATTATCGCTGAATGAAATTTCTACGAAAGAGCATTCATTTATATTTTCCTATCACCCCAAATCATCAATGGAAATGACACGGGAAAAAAACCTGATTATATGTCCCAAGTGATTTCATATACCATCCATTTTTGTGTGAGTGGACTATCGGAAATGTACACAACAAGGAATGCATCCGGTATGTCAACGATACACCTAGATGGCATTAAACCGGCACGTGCCGTAATAATGCCCTGTGTCGTCCAGCCATTCAGCCTGCCGCCTTCAAATTTGATGATGGTATCGATAATCATGTTGATGTTGATGGCCGAGGATGTTTCATGGGAAATGATGCTGTATTTACGTGCGTTCGGAGAAACGGCACTGATCAATGATTTGTTGGGATTGGAGTATGTCCGAATATTGGAATACAAACTGAGTTTTTGATATTTTTTATTTAACTGAATAGGAAATATCAATTTAATTGCATTTGTTAAAAAATATAATTTTCTGTAAATAAAATTATGCACGGCAAGTATGCAGCTATGGCACTTGTGCTCCCCTAATCGACAATGCGGCCTAAATCAAGTTCAATTTAAGTTTTTCCATATTTTTCATCGTAAGTATGCAGAACAGCATTGACACTAACATCCTGTGAAACATTTTTTTAGACTAATGTTTGTTTTTAACTCTTCAAATTCAAAATAAATTTATTTTAATAAGGTATTAATTTCATTTTAACCAGATTTCATGTGTGAATAAGTGATGACACTACACATTGTTATGTGTAAAGGGTGTCCACGATGAAATTGCCACACACAAAATTGATTCGCAAAATTCGAGTTTTCATCCGATTGCCATCAAATTGTCAGGGATTGAGAAATAACTATTAAACTTCATTTTACCATTTTACTCGTATTTTATTTACAGTCCATACGCAAATGCCCGCACCTTGGCCTTAACCCCGGCCATAAGATTCTGCACAACCTGTGAATCAACCGTTTTTTGCAAGTAAACCCATACTTTCTTCTGTTCCTCGACTATCTTCACTACCTTAGGTCGTTTAAGAAGGTGCTGCTTCATAATCGCCCAGTACTTCTCGATGGGGCGGAGCTCCGAAGTGTTGGGAGGGTTGAACATTTTCGGCACGAAATTGACCTTATTGTCCGCATACCACTTCACCACGTCCTTGTAGTAGTGGCATGAGGCCAAATCCGGCCAGAAGATTGTTGGGACGTTGTGGGCCTTCAGGAGAGGAAGCAGCCGCTTCTGGAGGCACTCTTTTATGTACACCTGTCCGTTCATCGTGTCCTGGGTCACGAAAGGTGCACTCCGCTTCCCGCACGTGCAGATGGCTTGCCAAACCAGGAATTTCTTCGCAAATTTGGACATCTTCTGAGTGCGGACATGCTCCGGAACGCTGAACTTATCCTTGGCCGTGAAAAACAGGTTGCCGGGGATCTATTTGAAGTCGGCCTTCACATATGTTTCGTCGTCCATGATGCAGCATTCAACTTTCGTCAGCATGTTGAGGTACAACTTCCTGACACGGGTTTTGGCGGACTTGTTCTGCTTCTCGTCGCGATTAGGGGCCTTTTGTACCTTGAACGTTCGAAGCCCAGCCTTAGTTTTGGCCTTCTGGACAAAACTTCGGCTTAGGTGCAGCTTCTTAGCCACATCCCTAACGGAGGCGTTCGGATTTCGGTTGAAGGCCCCAACTACGCGGTTGTGATTTTTGGTGTTGTACGGAATACTTTTTCCTTCACTTCTGGGCTTCCGATCGGTGGTCAACCGTTCCTCGAACCGCTTAATCACTCGCGACACCGTGGAATTCGCGATTCCCAACGTTTTAGCGATGGAACGATGCCAGAGATCCTTGTTCTCGTGATGCATGCGCAAGATTTTATCACGCACGAGCTGTTCTTTCGACTCCATTTCCGCGAGTTTTGATCACAGGACTTTAAAACTTGCACGATGTAAATAATGCACTATGAACTAAATCCACCCAAATTTTCATTAAATTCTACCCAACGGTTAAAAAGTTAGAGCAATTTCATAGTGTGGCAATTTCATCGTGGACACCCTTTAATTAGCTTTAAAACGTGCTTTTTATATTTCACCACATGTACTTACACTTCGTCCAGTTTCTATTCGACCAGCTGATGATGCCTTCCATACATCAATTGAAAAGAAGATCCTTTCAATCATATAATGGCTATATTTGTGAATGCTTTTCGACGCATAGTTAACACGTGTGTTTATGTGTGTGAATTCACTAGGCATCAACATATTTTTGAAGCATAATGTCAATTTTGTATAAGACCACTTGGCTTGAATTTTTATAAAAATTTACGTTCAAAATGCCGAAAGGAACAATGCTTAAATAAAAGTTAGAATCAATGAAATATCGGATTGGTCGATCCCACCAAATGGTCATGAACTACCTAGATAATCAGGAAGGATATTGGAAAGCCAAACGGAATCGTCGAAAATCAAAGCTTACCAGTCGCGATAAACATTAAATAATTAGAAAAGCTTCGAATCCCTCTAAATCATTGGTGCAAATCAAGCGAACATTGAATTTGAACGTTTCACGGAATACAATTCGTCAAGTGTTGATGAAAAGTCCTTATATTAAAAAGGCTAAACAGATGAAAGCTCCTAATCTTACACCTTCTCATATCGAAAAACGATTGAATTTTGCGAAAACCAACATAAACCTGCAATGGGACACGATAAGTTTGTAATCAGATTGTTTTGCTTAGGCCTGCTGTTAGCAGGTGTCACAATTGTAAACAAAAAAACGTTTCCACAGTTTTAACACTTTCAGATGATCTTTAGTCATGAAAAGAAGTTCAACTTTGATGGGCCTGATGGATTCAATGGATGTTGTCGCGATTTAAGGAAGGAGGAATAATATTTCTACACACGGAACATTAGTGGTGGTGGTTCATGCATGGTGTGGGCAAAATTGTGTGCAACTGAAAAGCTCGAAATAACTTTCACGTCATTCACAGTGAATTACATTCATGTGCTGGAAGGTTTTCTGGTCTTTTTTGCCCAAATAGCACCGCAAGAAGTTTAATAATCGCTTTTTTTTTTTTTTGCTATATAAGGCAAATATAGGGTTCCGGAACTTTATATCAGTCGTATAGCTGCCTTATATAGCAAAAAGGGCGATTAACGGGCTCGTTGGTTACTTGGGTAGTTAGCTATTTCAGAGGCTTGGGAAAATATCGAAAAATCTGTTCTGCAAAACTTGGTTAACAGTATGCCAAACCGCGAAGACCACTTGAATAGCGGCGCCGGTGGTGTTCTGAGGCATAACATCTCTGATCACGGCTTCTTTCGGAAGGGAGTAAAGCTGTTGGTCCCCGGAATATGCCTATGACATGAAGCTCTTTTTGGAAATAAGAATTAAAATTTAACTATTATGCTTGTATTACTTCTGTGTGAAGTTAACGATTTACATAGTTGAAGATGCTAATTTGAAATAACAGACTAATGTGGTAATTTTTAAACGACATATGAGGAGATGAAAGTATAGAGTTGATAGTTCCGTTAGAGTAAGGCAATGTAAAAATTGTATATAAAGAGTAGAAAGCGAGCTAGGACAACTTTGAGGAAGAGACGAATCGGGTTATGGTTCGTTGTGGCTATAGGGGTTTGATCTAATTTCCGTCCTACTAAGCACAACCTACGCTTTACCTCTCATTTTTGAACGGGTTTTAACAATAAATGATTTAATAAATTTAATTTAATCTCCTTTCCATTAGTATCGTTGAACTTGATAACGAGCCACACATTGTTGAGATATTATTAAAAATTTAACCCTACTTCTTGATTCCAAATTCGTCATACGCACTGAAAACGTATTTTCGTTATTTCTCTGAAAACCGTTTCGTAAAAATGAATTTCGTACATACAACACATCTTTCATAAATGCTTCGAAACATCCGTTTTTCCTGTCATCTGGCGCAATGTCAATATTACGCCTTATTCGTATAACATACAAATACATCTTCGTACAATCAAACCAACAACTGCGCTTATTGTCTCCTAAAGTGCTGATTGTGTGTTGGAGATGGGATATGATATAAATTACGACCGGGAGCTTCGGATTCGCGTTTTTAAAAAACAACTGTTCACAACTAACGCTAAACATCAAGTGAGCTTTATTCAATTTTGGTATTATAAAAATGGTTCTACCTATTAAACTGCCTATGCTGCATTTCCTGTTGTTGTTTACTCGGAGCTGCTTATGCTGGCGGTTTATCGTGGACTTCGGTTCCGTGGCTGCTTACCCTGGTGAATGTGCTGACCAGGTGTGACATCGATCGGGCGGTATCGACTGGGTTAATGGCCGGAATGCTGACTGCGCTGGCTGATGATCGAGGTGTTGGTTAGAATGTTGACTCTGATATGATGGAGCCGTTGGTAACTTATATATACAGGGTGTTTGGTTCCGGGTTTTACATATTTCAGGGTAGATAGGGCTCCTAAAGTTATGAAAAATCCCCATGAAACATAGGGTCGGAAATGACTGCTAAGTGAGTTATTGAACATTTTATTTTATTTATTTTTTTTTTTTTTTTTTTTTTTTTTTTTTTTTTTTTTTTTTTTTTTTTTTTTTTTTACTCTTTATTTGTTCCAAATTCAAAATAAATTACATTTCATTTTTAACCTAGGTGCTCCAGTTACTACAGTAACTTACCAGCCTTAATTGTTATGATATATATCTAAGTGTTTTTACATTGTTCCTGTCTTGGCAATTCAGTATTTTAAACAGGTTTTTTAAACCTGCATGTCAGTATAACAATTGATAGCTTAAAACTAAATAACTAAAACTAAATCTTATCTAAGTATAAAGGGAATTAATCGTTGCAATTGAGGATTGTAACGATTTTTGCCGGAAATTATTAATTATTTTGTTGGACATTTGTGCTAAAGTCTCAACATTCGAAATTCTATGTACTTCGGTAGTACTGTACCAGGGAGGCAACTTCAAAATCATCTTCAGAATTTTGTTCTGAATCCTTTGAAGTGCTTTTTTCCTGGTAGTGCAACAACTAGACCATATTGGCACAGCGTAAAGCATGGCCGGTCTAAAAACTTGTTTAAATATTAGAAGTTTATTCGTCAGGCAAAGTTTGGATTTCCTGTTTATAAGAGGATACAAACATTTTATATATTTGTTACATTTGGCTTGAATGCCCTCAATGTGATCTTTAAAAGTTAAATTTTGGTCAAGTATTAATCCAAGATATTTCACTTGGTTTGACCAGGAAATTGGAACTCCATTCATAGTGACTATGTGACTAGTACTAGGTTTCAAAAACGAAGCTCTAGGCTTATGTGGAAATATTATAAGTTGAGTTTTGAAAGCGTTGGGAGAAATCTTCCATTTTTGTAAATAAGAAGAGAAAATATCTAAACTTTTCTGCAGTCTGCTGCAAACAACACGAAGACTTCTTCCTTCAGCGGAAATGCCTGTGTCATCAGCGAACAAAGATTTGTGGCAACCCTGAGGCAAATCAGGGAGGTCCGAAGTGAAAATGTTATACAATATAGGCCCAAGAATGCTACCCTGAGGAACTCCTGCTCTAGCAGGTAGTCGATTAGATTTGGAATTTTGATAATTTACTTGCAGAGTTCTGTCAGTTAAATAATTTTGAACTAATTTCATAATGTAAAGTGGAAAATTAAACTTTTTCAATTTAGCAATCAAACCTTCATGCCAAACACTGTCGAATGCTTTTTCTATGTCTAGAAGAGCAACTCCAGTTGAGTGGCCTTCAGATTTGTTTGAACGAATTAAATTGGTAACTCTCAAGAGTTGATGAGTAGTTGAATGCCCATGGCGAAATCCAAACTGCTCATTTGCAAAAATTGAGTTCGTATTGATGTGAAGCATCATTCTATTCAAAATTATTTTTTCAAAAAGTTTACTTATTGAAGAAAGCAAACTTATTGGACGGTAGCTAGAAGCTTCAGCTGGATTTTTATCCGGCTTCAAAATTGGAACAACTTTTGCATTTTTCCATTTATCAGGAAAGTATGCCAAATGGAAACATCTGTTAAATAATTTTACCAGGAAAGACAAGGTACTCTCTGGGAGTTTTTTGATGAGGATATAGAAAATTCCATCATCACCTGGAGCTTTCATATTTTGAAACTTTTTAGTTATAGACCTTACTTCGTCCAAATCAGTCCCCCAGGAATCATCAAAAATATTTTCCCGAGAGAAAATATTCCGAAAATCCCGAGCAACCTGATTCTCAATAGGACTAGTAAGACCCAAACTGAAATTATGGGAACTCTCGAATTGCTTAGCAAGTTTCTGAGCTTTTTCCAAATTTGTGATCAAAATTTTACCACCTTCTTTAAGCGCTGGAATTGGCTTTTGAGGTTTTTTCAAAATTTTTGTGAGTTTCCAAAAGGGTTTGGAACTCGGGTCTAATTTAGAAACATTATTTTCAAAAGTTTTGTTCCTCAGGGCAGAGAATCGCTTTTTAATTTGTTTTTGCAAATCCCGCCAGATAACTTTCATGGCAGGATCGCGTGTTCTTTGAAATTGTCTCCTACGGACATTTTTAAGACGGATCAAGAGCTGAAGATCATCGTCTATTATAATTGAATCGAATTTAACCTCGCATTTTGGTACTGAGGCAGCTCTTGCTTCAACTATAGAAGTAGTCAGAGATTCAAGAGCATAATTAATTTCATCTTTGGTTTGCAAAGGAATGTTTGGATCGAAGTTATATTCCATAAATGTTCGATATTGCTCCCAATCAGCCCTATGGTAATTGAAAGTAAAGCTGTTGGGATTAGAAATTATTTCTTGGGATATTTCAAAAGTTACTGGAAGGTGATCAGAACCGAAGTCAGCATGGGTAACCAATTGGCTACAAAGATGACATGAATCAGTTAAGACCAAATCAATAGTTGAGGGATTTCTTGCAGAAGAAAAGCATGTTGGGCTGTTTGGATATTGAATAGTGTAATAACCTGCAGAACAATCATCAAACAGAATATTACCATTGGAATTGCTTTGAGCATTATTCCATGAGCGATGTTTTGCATTAAAATCACCAATAATGAAGAATTTAGACCTATGACGGGTAAGTTTCTGGAGGTCACCCTTGAGAAAATTCTTTTGCTGGCCTACGCATTGAAATGGCAAATAGGCAGCTATAAACGTAAGTTGTCCAAATTTTGTTTCAACAGAAACTCCCAAAGTTTCAAAAACTTTGGTTTCAAATGAAGAAAGAATTTTATGCTTGATTCGTCTATGAATAATGATGGCAACGCCACCACAGGGTCCATCAAGACGATCATTTCTATAAATCAAGTAATTTGCGTTCTTCTTAACCTTATGGTCAGGTTTAAGGAACGTTTCAGTTATAACGGCAATATGCACGTTATGAACTCTCAAAAATTAAATAGCTCGTCTTCATTATCTTTAAGAGATCGAGCATTCCAATTTAAAATGTTTAATACTTTAAAATCCATTACTGAATTTTAAAGTCATGACAATATTATTTGCAAATTTTACTCCAGTTTGAATAACATCAAATATGGAGTTAGATTTAAGCATATAAATCATGTCATTTAATGATTTCTGTAAAAATTCCATTTTAGGGGCAGTAATGCTTCCTAAGTCAAAATTGTCAAAATTTCCGTGAGAATTACGTTGGTTAGTATTTTGATGTCTACCCGCTGCAATAGCAGCATAGGTAGCTCCATTAACTCGCTGAACATTGTTAGCAGCGAGGGGAGTAGGTACAGATGAAACATTTGAAGCAGGGGTGATATTTGTACCTACGGGTACGAATGTAGAATTTGTTCCTCGCTGACCGTTGTTAACAGCAGAGGAATTTGTACCTGGTCGGAAACGTGGAGCGTTTCCTACCTGTCGGTTAGAACGAGATTGTAGGATCGCTTTGCGAGTCTTACATTCCCAAAAATTGGATTTGTGGTTTTCACCACAATTTGAACATTTAAATTTCTTAGGATCTTCCTTCACAGGACAGTCGTCCTTTGCGTGAGAGGAATCACCACAATTCATGCATTTAGCTGGCATGTAGCAATTTTTAGTTCCGTGACCCCATCCCTAGCACTTACGGCACTGAGTGAGGTTTTGGAAATTTCCTCCAGTCTTCCTGAAGTGTTCCCACTTCACTCGGACATGGAGCATAAGGCTAGCTTTTTCTAAGGCCTTAAGGTTGTTTAGTTCACTAGACTTGAAGTGAACTAAATAAAAATCATTAGAAATCCCGTTGCGCGAATCGCCAGGACGGGATTTCATTTTCATTTTGATTACTTGGAGTGGCACAACTCCAAGTAATTTTGCCAGTTCATCTTTGATCTGATCCAGGGATTCACCACTGGGCAGTCCTTTCATGACAACCTTGAACACACGTTCAGTTTTGGTGTCGTAAGTAAAAAATTTGTGCTTCTTCTCAGTAAGATACTTGAGAAGACATTTAAATCCGTCCAAGGTTTCAGCCAATACACGGCATTCACCCCGACGTCCAATTTGTAGTGAAAACTTAACTTTCACGAAATTCAAAAGTTCCATGCGAAGAGCATGGAAATCGGTAGTGGTTATCACAATAGGGGGAATCTTTTCCTTCTTGGCATTAAGCCGGGAAAGTTTACTAGAATTTTTCTTGGATGATGGATCATTCTCATCATCCGTGAGCAAATCAAATTGATTACTCAAATTAATTTCATCAGAAGGGGGTCAAGAGTTTGCCCCTTTCTTTTGCGTTTTGGCGCCATGGCGGCAGTAAATTTTTATCCAAATCGACTTCCAAGCAGATTACTATAAGAATCTGAAGGATCGAAGAGGAATTTTCCAAATCGATATCCAAGAAGGATTACCTCGGGTAGGGTCCAAACAAGGGTCGAAGAGGAATAAGAGTTGAACAAGGTAGAAAAAATGTTACAGGTTGAGCACTGAAAAGTGCTGTTTAAATTTGTTGTAGCTTTAGGTAGTAGTAACACTTCCTTAAGCAAAAAGCAAATAGATCCGCTCGGCAAGAGAGCACGATGCGGACTGATGAACATTTTATGTTTTTTTTTGTATTGCCAACTATGGCTAGCTATATTTTTTTTAATCTTAATGTGGTTTTCTGATTTCAACATACCAAATGAAAGAATAAAGTCTTAGCTATCAATGTTCTTTGAAAAACAACTCGATTAAAGTTAATTATCATACATTAAAATTGAAAAGTATGTTGAAAGTACCAAAAAAAACTGGTGAAATTTCATACATTTTAGTGTTTTTAAGTTGAAAATTTTCATTCCTGTTTATTTAGTTCTTCTACAAAACATTTTCCATGCAGTTCCCTAGATTTCTGCTTTTGGTAGTAACCTTGTAGGCTTTATGGTTTCTTCGTAATTATTGATTTAAAACAGCCATAAAAACTTGTGACGTTTTCATAAAATGCGCTATAGTCACCCTATTCGTTCGTACGTCCGGCTGTTGCAGTGGACTACGCACATGAAAATTTGGTAGAATGTTATTGTAAATGTTTAGCTACATTCTTAACTTTGATTACCGCACATCTCCTGCGCCGAAAGAAAACATAACTGCGGAGATGTTTCGCGGTATCGAATATTGCTCAGTCTCAGCAGAAAATACAACGAGAGACACCGAATCGGCGAATTCTGTGAGCGGAAGGGAGAGAAGTAGGTAGTGGTAATAAGTCGATGTCCTTTTTATTGCATAGCACTCGCAGCCCAGCTGTTTCGATTTTTTTTTTCCTTTGGTTTGTTTTTTCCGTCGATCTTGTTTTCCGTGCTGAGCACCAATGCTACCGACGTGCCAGGAAGGCAGCTCCCACACCTGGACCCTACCTATCGACCCATCAACTCATGAACCGGGGACCAACGGCTTTACTTCCCATCCGAAGGAAGGCGTGATCAGAGATGTTATGCCTCAGAACATCCCGGCGGCGCCGACTGGGATTGAACCCAGGCCTGCTGGGGTGAGAGGTAATCACGCTTACCACTACACCACCGGCGCCGTTATTGCTGTTTCGATGGAGGAGTGTGGAGCTCCGCTGCTTCTGTATGCACACTTATATTTTTTTACAGGAGTTAGTATTTTTACTGGATTTTTGGATTACTGACTCGGTTAAAATTCAAATGACTGTTATTCGTAAAGATTGGCGAAAATCGAAAAAAAAATATTTTTCATCATTACACGGGGTTAACAGAAGCTAGTCTGTAAATTTTCGTAACACATTTTCTCAACTTTTAATTTTTTAAATTTTACCGAAGAGTTCCGCAATTCAAAAACTTGGTAAAAATTACTGACTCGATAAGTGTGTACTGATGTATGGTTGGTGAAGAGGCTAGCATGTAGAGGGTATTCTCGGGCTAGTGAATGCCACCATTCTTTCTTTTTTTCTTTCTTCTTCTTCGCATTTCAAGCTTATTGCATATCGCATATTAGCTTATCGCGTGCTCTCAATTTAGTGTTCTAGATGCACTTCCACAGTTATTTATTTAGAGCTTTCGACACTGCCACTTCGAGTTTTCTAGGGAGTTAATCAACTGGTATTTGCGACCCATTAGAGACATCTTGGCGAACCGAGATCTCGATTATTTTAATTTAATTTATATGTTTTTAAAACGGATCGATCTGAGGATTTAGTAGTTAGTGTCATCTTGTGTTCTCTCAAGTTGCTAGGTCCCCATCGGTGTACCCTCATGTTCGTCTTTTTCTCCAGTATGTCGCTTAGTTCTAGATCTAAAGGGTGATACGGTCAAAATTTGGTCAATATCAACTTGACGTATTTCTTTCAATTTTGCATTTAAAAAACCTGAACACCCCTCATTTTGAAGGTGTGTGTGTGTAGAATGTTGCTCCTATTTTGATTTTGGAATTCACTCTTCAGTTGTCAAAATGCCGTCCAAGCAAAAAATCCGAGCTACTCGCACGCAAAGTTGGCAAAATCGCTAAAAGTTGCCAAATCAACCGTTACAAATGTAATTAAAGTGTTTGGGGAACGTTTGTCGACAGCCAGGAAGTCTGGATCGGGGGGAAATCGAAAACCGGAAGCCGCTGAGACGACAAAGAGAGTTGCCGGTAGTTTCAAGCGAAACCCTAACCTCTCTCTCCGAGATGCCGCAAATAAGCTGGGTGTATCGTCTACAACCGTGCATCGAGCCAAAAAACGAGCCGGACTATCGACTTACAAGAAGGTAGTGACTCCAAATCGCGATGATAAACAAAATACTGTACACGACGATGCTGACGAAGTTTGACTGCGTGGTAATGGACGACGAAACCTACGTCAAAGCCGACTACAAGCAGCTTCCGGGACAGGAGTTTTATACGGCAAAAGGAAGGGGAAAGGTAGCAGATGTTTTCAAGCACATGAAACTGTCAAAGTTCGCAAAGAAATATCTGGTTTGGCAAGCCATCTGTACCTGTGGCTTGAAAAGCAGCATTTTCATAGCTTCCGGGACTGTCAACCAAGAAATTTACGTGAAAGAGTGTTTGAATAAACTTCTGCTGCCTTTCCTGAAGAAACACGGTTGTTCCGTACTGTTTTGGCCGGATTTGGCATCTTGCCATTACGGTAAAAAGGCCATGGAGTGGTACGCCGCCAACAACGTGCAGGTGGTTCCCAAGGACAAGAACCCTCCCAACACGCCAGAGCTCCGCCCAATTGAGAAATACTGGGCTATTGTCAAGCGGAACCTAAAGAAGACCAAAAAAACTGCTAAGGGCGAGCAGCAGTTCAAGGCAAACTGGCTTTTTGCGGCGAAGAAGGTGGACAAGGTGGATGTACAAAATCTGATGACAGGGGTCAAGCGTAAGGCCCGGCAATTCGGATTTGGAAAAGCGGAAGCCTAACTGAATATTTTTCCTGAATTTTATACTAATTGAACTTGAAAAAGAAATTTAATTTGATTTTTTAAATAAACGATTTCACCGATTTACACGCGTTTTCCCTTGACCAAATTTTGACCGTATCACCCTTTAGAGCACATTGCTCGAAAAAACCTTGTGTGCTCAATCCCTACCCTGTCATCCGTTTGTTACAATTTGTTACCCCTAACCTCGAGATAGCCCCACGTAACTAACGTTAGTTTTTTGTAACCCAAACGATGAATACCGGCTCCGTAAAGCTGCGGCAATTGAGCCTGGAAAAATAATTGCTTAATATAAAAAAATTATGTCTTTGTTTTGTCACAATTGCCTTAAACATTTACGTTCTTTATTCATAGTTATATAACTGCTTTAACATTTGGTAATTGTTAACAGCCCAATTTCGAAAGCGATACATTTTGTTTGTCTGCAGCTATGGCCAAAAAAGTGGAGGAACTCGGAACCAAAATTTTTGGAATCAATTGCATAAATTTTGATTTTATTTAGTTTCGTAGAAGGAAAATTATGACCGCGCATATTTTGAGTTAGGGGTATAAATTTTGAAGTCCAGAGAGAAGCAGCAATATTTTGTAACAAGTGTCCCGGTTCATATAGAAGAATTTCGCATCAAGAATGACAAATGAAATCGAGCTTTTATCGATACCTGTTAAACCCATTATTTCAACCCTCCCTATGTTTCTCAACTGCGTCCAATTGAAAATTTATGCTTAAATCGCCACAAAGACTTTCTGAAATTGCTTTGTGATCTAACTACAACTACTTTGTGACAAAAACATGGAAACATTGATCAAAAAGGCAATGAAGGAGCTAAAACCAATCTTAACAAAATTTTGTTCGACCACTATCGCTATCATCTAGCTGTCTGAAAGTTACCAGAAACGGCTTGAAACATATTTTTCAAGCAACAATAAGCGCATTTACAAGCAAAAGCAATCGTTTGGTTCTATTTTACGAAATTATTGTTTGCTAGATTTTTTCAAAATATGTCAACATCTTTAAAGCAAAACGTTAATATGACTTACTAAAAGCCCAGTGAACAATATTTCAATACCATAGACAAAATGGTAGTTTTATTAAACCTAGTCAACGCAATCGTGTCTAAACATCAAATCTTCGTATTGTTTGCATTTAATTACATTTAATTAGCGTAATTTCCGTACTGAATCCAATCCGAAGAAATATTGCATCTATAAATAGGCACCGTTGATTGGTTTCTGACCGACTTGAAAATACTAGTTTAAAAAATCCTTTGAAAAGCCCCCTGTTCCCTCCTTGTAGAGCTAGTCGCAAAAATTATGGCTGCATTACTTTGACAATAATTGTCCATTATTGACAATTCACCTTGTCGGCCACTCTGTAACTCTTTACTCCTATAGACTTCTCTGACGTTTGTGAAATGCGCAAGTATTAGTGCAGAACTTGGGGTAAATTATAATTATTAGTGCAAGAAAACCTTTGAATTCACCCAATGTTCTGCACTAATAATTGTGCAATTCATAAACGTCAGAGAAGTCTATAGTAAAATCCCATAGGCAAATGTCAGTCTGTGCGTGAAACAAGGTGAACTTTTCCTTACCCCCCACAAGAAACTGCCAATCTTTGCATGAAGAGACGGCGGCTCGCTGGTACCATGGTGGAGAGAAAACAAAGTCCGCTAGATTTCATGCACATATTGACAGATGCTTATGGGATTTTAACACAGTAGTAAAGAGTTGCAGAAAGAGTCACCGTCAACATCAATGTTTACTGAGAATTCAACCATATATCAGAGTCGATGTTATAATAAGAGTCCCGCCGAGAGTGAAGCCAGATGTACCAACCGAAATGTCAAGCGGGGTACCAAACAAGCAAAGTAAATAAACATCATCCCGAGTAGCACACTTTCATCACAATAAGTTACAGCAACTTGTTTATGACTGAAATAATTCGTATATAAGTTTTTACTTTTGATTTGTGACAAGCGTTCTACTAGGGATTGCTCCCACAGCCAGTGAACCACAATTATTGCATTCATTACTGACAATATTTTAGTAATTTGAGATGAAAAACATTTCTTTGCTTTATTTAGTACATTGTGGTATTTATTATGCATACCAAGCACTTGTTTGAACCTTTTTCAGGTTCTATAATTGTTTTTTGTCTCCGTTATTGACATGAAATTTTTCACTTCTGAATGAAAGCCGTTTACTCTGACGAAAAATAAATCACAATCAGTGCTTCTAATTCGCAACATTTTCTCTTGGCGGGACTCTTATTATAACATCGACTCTGCCATATATCTGCTTTTCTATCATAAGTGCCAATGTCACAAAGGTAAATAATGACTTTTCCCGCGAATTTCTCGAAAATGAAAATTCACTCAAGTAAACAAGCACGATAATTGTGTAGAGTCCCAATAGAATCGTTGGCCAGGATGTTTTTTTTTTAGAATTGCGAGGTATTTACGAAAGAAGTCATTGTTTACGTTTGTGACATTTGCACGACATATGAACGCTCTGTTTCGAAATAACACGAAAATATAATTTTGACAGGTCGATGTCCAACTATAGCAGTTTTGCTTGAAGCTCCACATATGTTATGTGTAGAGTCGGTGTATAATGAGTCACGCCAAGAGTGAAGCCAAGTCTACCTATTGAACTGTCAAACCGGCTACCTATCGTGCAAAGTAAATAAACATTACGATGCTATGAAAGGTCCACGAAAGGTATTGCAATAAAATATAAAATATAATCGAAGAAATGAGCATATACACGCAGTGAGCGCTAAAGTGTCATGGGATACGCTCGGTTATGATTAGTAGTGAGAATTTCTACTATTTTTTGTTAAGATAATTTGACAAAATCACTGATATAATGATTTACTACAGCCGCAATATTTTTTCTCTCGCTAGAAGTCATTTGAAGTTGTTGTAGAAGTCCTCTGTTGCCAAGTGAAAAGAATGGGAATCTTCCGAAAACCGTGATGCGAGTTCAACTGTTTTTCTCTTGGCGTGACTCATTATACACCGACTCTAGTTATGTGTAGTTAACCAAAGGCAGTGCTGCGTGCTGTCAACAATGTCAATTGACGTAAGAAATAGATATAGCACTAAATTTCACTTCGAACACTGAGTAGGCATGATATCAGGCTTTGATATTACTATTCATATGAATATCACTGGGAAAAAGTTGAAAATCTTACATTTATCTCAATAAATAAACTTGTTTGTATATCCGTTGCACTGTTTTAATCACAAACGAAGTGACAGACGACTAACTGGCGAAGAAATCAATTTAAATAATGTGGTTCGATGTAATAGAATTTTCTTAGAAGCTTGTGCCATCATCCACCAGATGGGATAGTATTTTTGTTTTGGTTTTGCACAAAGTTGATTTTGTGTACAATGATTCTTTGACAGTGTGCAAAGAGTGTATCATTTTGTCATTTTTTATGCATTTCAGTTTTGAGTAGAGTGAAAGAGATAGAACCAAAACATTCTAGTACATTTGGTGAAAATGCTAGTTCAATCCAGTAGTAGTGGTGTTGCCATGTGGTACACTGAAAAATTGCAATAGCAGGTTAGTCACCAAAGTTTTCGAGCCACTCCGTCTGTCACTTCGTTTGTGGTTTTAATATTAATGGTGAGTTTTCTAAATATCGGTTCTTGATTAACTGGCGCTAATAAGAAACATTTCCGGCAGAAATTTGAATATCAGTGGTCCCTTTACGATGTGAAGCCCAGCTGTGTGCATATTGCTGCTGGTGGTTTTTTGTAATCATGACTCGGTGATGTACGAACTTGGGAGGACCATAGCTTAGTATCACAAACCTTTCAGGTTTCTTGACTCTCCTAAGTGTAGCCCATAAACATCGTTAGCAACATGCAACTACACACTTAATTATAACTAATTTTACACGTGACGGAATCCATCTTTGACAACATCCTTTACGCAAACAACCATGTAATACAAAATTAAATGCTCCTGGACTGAAAAAAAACGTTACTCGACGAAAGTAAGTTTGAGCTGAATTTCGAGTCTGTTATAACTTAATTTTATGTCAAAATTGACGCTGGTATGTGTCAGTCTCAGAGCACCTAAATTTGCGTGATTTTGTCTATGTGCGTACAATTCTAGACAGAGCTGGAATTAGGGCGTAACAGCTTTTGTAAACAATGACTTCTCTCGATGATTTCTAGAAAGCCAAGACTTGCTCACTCAAATCAACGTTATGTTGGTTTGCGTGGGCGTGCCTTGAGTTTCGAGAAATCAACTAGAGAAGTCATTGTTTACAAAAGCTGTTACGCCCCAATTCCAGCTCTATCGAGAATTGTTTATTTACGAGACGTATGCTTGGGGCGGCCTTTTTCTGAGATGAAACTCGTTTGTATGATACCTTTATTTTCGTATGACTTTCCAGTGGCTCAAACAACCGTGTGACAAAAGTAAATATCATGATTTGTTCCGGGCTTAATTTGCGGAGTTTTCCTGACATAATTCAATGATCTGGTATCCTGATGCTTCACCCTCGTGGAATGAGTTTTCATTTAAATTAATTAACTTTCGGTGGAGCCGATTTTGCTCAATCAAGGGACCATGAGGTAAACCATTCGGCATCCGGTTAAACCACTTTAACTCCTTTATGATCCCATAGTCAACCGAAAACGGATGCCTTTGGGCACTCATTGCCAGAAATATGCGATGCAAAAAGGTAATCCCTCTAGGGTAAAGGTAGTGCTTCGCTCTACCACAGTACGAATATATGGGCGATATAACTATGCCGTCAGAAAATAAATTATTGGCAATATTAATGAACGTTTATTTTATTTTCATTTCGTATTCCGGCTGCGGGAGCAGAAATCACCGTTTTCAACCCCTGCACTGATGAAGTTATAGCCCTTAGTGAATTATGTCATTTTGTGACCCCATGTAAGGCTTTAATTATATCCTCATCCCGGGATACATGGGATTATCGGAATTCAATTGGCACCATTGGGACAAAATTGCTGGCATGTGGATGTGGTAATAATTAGCCGGATAATAGTTTTTAGTTCTAATTATGAACTATCATGACAGATTACACCCGTAGCAATGCAGTAGATGAAGGTCAAATTTGAAATTATGGCAATCAAAGCTGCATTGGCAATCTCCCAACCTTGGGGCCTCAGATAGCCTAGTCAGTAAAGGCACAGTATCACCAAGCTGGAGGCGGCGGGTTCGAGATGGGGTTAGAAATATTCTCGACTACCCTGGGTATGGAATATCAATATGCTTGACACACAATATACAAATGTAAAATGGTTGGCATAGAAAGCTCTATAGGATTAAATAAATATGTCAACTAAATCAACTGTCACTCGAAATTACTGCAAGTTGAACCATGAACTCTAACTCAATGCAGAGACAAACCAGGCGACGGCTGAAAATCTCTTTAATAAATAAAATACCGTGATGGACAGTTTGTCCATAAATCTGGACACTTCTAAAGGCTGATTACCAAGGCCAAATATGATCCAAATGCCACGTAAGTTTTACGATGATCCTATATCCATGTTCATATAGCATAACCATTATGTTGCCAAGTGAATTCCGAACTTTTACGTCTACCACTAAGCAGCCCTTTTTTTTCTAAATAATCAGTATCTGGAGATATAGAAGAGACAGTAGAGAACATTTTCATGCGCCACCTAGTGGTTCAATTTCGAACTGCTATGTCTACCACCCATGTGACCCTTGTCCTCCAAATCAACTTGGATGAAGACATCACCCGTCTAAATAATTAGGATTTTGAAATACAGTAGCAAAATTTACTAGTAGCACATGATAAATAGCTTCACAAACAGCCGCCTCCGGGGTATTAACCAGCAATAATTTCCTTCCAATAATAGATATTCGGATAAAAATTAGTTTTCGAACGCGCTGAAAAGGTATCGCGTTTGCCAGTCACACGCGCCGGTGGTGTAGTGGTAAGCGTGACTGCTTTCTCACCCCAATGGGTCTGGATTCAATCCCAGCCGATGTCGGTGGGATTTTTCTGAGGCATAAAAATTTCTGGTCACGTCTTCCTTCAGAAGGGGGAAGTAAAGCCGTTGGCCGGCCTAAGTGTGTTGAATGGGTGTGATATTCTACGCAGGTGTGGAAGCTTCCTTTCTGTGTACAGTCGATTACCGTCAATGGATGACAATCGATGTCCGTCGGTGATTGGCACTAGATTGCCGAACAGATACCGACGTAAAATAAAGGAATGAAAACAAAGTTGAGTATAAAAACTAACGGCGGGTTGCTGCACTTGATTACGAAAGATGTTTTTCAAACGCTGAAGCAAGCGATGTTCGAACGTAAACATTGCACTCATGCTGGAGTGCAAGATCATTTTCCTGAGTACATGCGTGAACATTAGAGTGATGCAAAATTTGAAATTTTCGCTCCACAATACTTAAACGATTCCAAATCGGATCCTGACTAACCTCTCAAAATTTGAACCCATTTGGTGAGAAACTGAGATGACACAAACCATTTGAAGTTTGTATGGGAATTACTATGGTAAAACCAAGATTTTTGTTCATGTCTATCTAATAATTCACCATATCGGTCTGCTTCTAAAGCTTTCAACTGTACTTGTAGGAAATTGTCCCAGATACAACTTTGCTGAAAACAACTTTTTGATTAAATGAAAGGATCGAAAGTTATCAATGGTTCAATGCGCTGATGTCTTATGATCATGCTCAATCAACTGCTCAGCAGGCAACATTGGTGTTTCTGGGGCGTTGAATAGGACACAAAAATCATGGCTACTATGTCACACTGCAAAATACAGTGTTGCATACAGATCAGCTGCTTGATCATGTCATAAGTTTACCAATCTCTTAAATAATTAATAAGTATTTCCTATCTCGTTTTACATAGAAACGCAAAGTTGTAGCTGAGAAAATTTTCTATAAGAATAGTTATCGAGCTGTTTTGCAGCTCAATATTGAAAAAGACTAGAAGGCAATGAACAAAAAATTGAGATTTCTCATAGTAATTTACATGTAAACTTCAAATGGTTTGTGCGAAGTCTGTTTCTAACCAAATGAGTTGTAACTTTTGGAGGCTAATCACGACCCGATTTGAAACCATTTAAGCACTGTGGAGCGAAAAAGTCAAATTTTGCATCAGTCTAGTGAACATAGAGTGAATACTCAGGTAAGTGCAAAAGCCTGCTTGCACATCAGTGCTATGCTGCACCTTGAAGACTGAGTCAAACCTTTACACCAGAATAAGCTTCGGTTTAAATTTTGGAAGGTTAATGAGGACCCGATTTGGAACCAATTGAGCACTGTGTAGCGAAAATTTCAAATTTTGAATCAGCGTAATGCCCAGATTGTACTTGCTTTACAATTAACAACTGTGGAAACCCAAAACGAACTTACCTTTATTTCACACTGTTTGAGAAAAGAGCTCGTTATCAACATGGCATGTCATCATAGCTTAGCAAACAAAACATCACCTTCCGATTTATTAAAAACTTTTCATTTATTGATAATAACTTACACTCAGGGTATACCTTATACTAATCACATTTTGGATGAAAAATGGGAGCATTCGCTTTTGTTTAAATGTGGACAAATGGCTTCGTTTCCATGAAACTTGAATGATTTGATGGTACACTTTTTCAAAGGTGTCAATAATCGCGTGACCTTTCTCAACTTTGTCAAAATTTAAAAAAAATGTGCTTGGTTGTTGTTAAAATCTTCGCTTCGATCAAGATTAACAATGTTTTAATTTTCAGCTTTCGAGTTTCCCATACAGGAATCAAAACAAAGGATATTCTTTTGAGATGGATTTTAAAAGTATGTACAGATAAACTTTTATCGCTCTTGCACACGGTCCTGTTTGATCCAGTCCTAAATAAAACACACGCAAAAAATAATGTGACACATGATGTGTCTAGTGTGCCCAACTCGCGTTCATTAGTTTCTATTTTCACAAATGGCGTTCTCGCCATGCTGCTTCCAACTTAATTTAGCTTTCCCGGTCTTCTTCTAATCATGAACGAAATATTTCAAATTTAATTTCCATTATCAACTTCATTCAAAGTGAAGGCTGAATTCAATTACGTTTATATAATTAACGCAAATTTTAAAGCTCGCTTGTTTTTACGTTCACGCAAGCTAGAGGGAGCTGAGCCGAGCTGTTATGTGAGTTTGATGGTGCTTTCCAAACAATGCTGTCAATTACATGTGCGAGGTGAAAATTGAAAACTGTTGCCTGATGGGGTAGTGGCCAAAGACGATTGAAAATGAATAGTAGGTACGTGTAGATGTGATGCGTGCATTAGTGACTGGAATCGAAACTAACACCAGCTATTTGTTGAAGTTTATACAAAGATGTTTGCCATACTAGAATCAAATATAAATAACATCAAATCACAACAAAATTAAAGTACCGTAATCCGGGAGCAAATTGACTAGCGGAGTGAAAATGCTTATGGGTTGTGTTTTTAGTTGCCACCAAGAAAATTTTCGGTAATAGATATCAAGATAATTCTTGATAATTTTTCATCATGAGACTCCAATGAATACTTTCAACAAGCTTCTCAGAACAAAAAAAAGAGTTTACTGCATAAATTTCAATTGTATCATATAGCTGTTAAAACCTGGTGGTGGGGTTGCAACGATTGTTGTCATTAATTTGAAAGTGATACTTTTCAATTAATCTGAATTATAAAGTAAATTTTGTTAACATGTTTCATTACGAGATGAACTAGCCAACGAGCTAAAAATCTCGCTAATATAGTATGAAAAAAGGTAAACTGATTTCAATACATATCAAGAAATCAATGATTGTGGAATTTCCTGATAATTTTGAAAAAAATACCTACATTTAGGCGCATTATAAGATATCTTTCATGTAATTTCTGTTAAACATAAACATAAACTGTAGCAATTGATTCGGATTCACGGAACCCTAATTTAAAATGATAATATAATAGATACTTACTTGAAAGATATTTAAGGGTTGATCAATTTCACCCCATATCGATATTTTCAAACTTAAGATTTCAAAAATGTCATTAAAAACAAAACTGACTTAAAAACCATAAATTTGTCAATTTCGTTTCATGAAGAAATATATTTCTATGTTTAAATTATTAGGCAGTGGTAAATTTAGAGCTCATTACTCACTATTTCCTTCCATGTAATCCATGCTTTCAAGAATGCAAAACTACATGTTAAACACCCTTTAGTTCCTTCGAAATTGAAGAACTTGTCTGCAATTAGTTCGCAATAAATATTGAAAATACTGACAGGAAAGAGTGCCATTCCTAAAATGTCATCAATTCTTTAGTAAGCAATCGTCTTTTGAGACCTAAAATATTTTCGCAATTTAGAGTTGACCCAGACCCTAGCCTTGTTAAGCCAAACCCCTAATCGCCGATGTACCCTAATATGCTTTTTTTTGGAAGCGATAATAACTAAACTCTTCACAACATTACAGTGGATAGGGCAAAACACGTATTTAATTCAAGCTGGAATGTTACTCACCCACAGATACCAGTAGACAGTGTCACGTGACTGTGATTTGCTACAGTTTTTCCTTTTTTATTTAGGTGATTTTTAGCCGCAGGCCAGTTCATCTCCGACTACAGGTAGATATTAAAAGTAAAGCAAAGACCATAGAGTTCCTGTAATTTTCCAGCTGTTCATATAACAGCCCTGGATTTTCCTGAAGTTCTTGGAACTGCTCTGAAGTTCACGTAATTTAAAAAAAGCTTTAAACTTTCGTGAATTTCTCTGGAATTCCCTGAAATTATCTACTCAAAGCCCCCACTATATACCTGAAGTAAAAAAAAACACTGCCTTTAAGTTCTTTCGAAGTTTTCAAAACTATCCAAATGCTCACGAAACATTCATTAAAATATGTACTGTACCTTCTCTAAACTTCTCTGGACTTCCTTGAAGTTTCCTAAATTTTTCTAATTATGATGGTTCGTCTCTGAAAGTCTAGGAAGATCCTGAAGCTTTAAAATTTATCCAGAAATGCTTGAAATGTCTTTGTAGTTTTCCTGAAGTTAAAGAAACTGCCTTGGGGTTTTCTCCTTGGGGCAGCTCTTGGAACTGCCCTGAATTGAATAGAACTATCCTAATAATCTCTTAACTTCATTGAAAATGCTTGAACTTCCAAGAGGTTCTCAAAATGTGCCTGAACTTGTCTTAACATCTCTGAAGTTGTCTAGATTTCTTGAAAATTTGTGAACGTCTCTTAATTTTACATAATTTTCCTGAAATTAATTCCCTGTTGCTCAAATCATGAAACTGCCCTGAAGCTTACGACACTTCATTTAAAATACTCCCGCATTTTCATATTGTTCATGAATCTTTCCAAAAGTTCTCGAAGTTATCTGACGTTTTCTGAACTAATTTGCAATTTTCGGAGTTACAATGAAGTTCTCTGAACTTATGTGACGTTCTCAAGTTTTTCATAAAATTCATAACATTCCTGAAGTAATTTGTGTTTCCATGAAATTTCTGGAAGTTCCCCACAGTTCCCACTATTTTTGTGAATTAAGAACGAAATAAGTAATGTAGTTCTTTGATTTTCAATGAAGTTCATGACATTTTCCTGAAGTTAATGGAACTCTTAAATTTTCAATATCAATTGTTCAACATCTTAAAATTTCACCAAAATTATAGATTTTCCTGATATTTAACGTGCTTTACTGATGTTAATAGAACTACGCAATTGATCTCCGAGCTTCTTTAAGTTCTCTAGATTTCCTTGGATCTCTCGGTATTTTTTTAAATCTTTACGCAATTTCCAATAGTTTTCCTGATGTTTGAAAGCATCTTTGAACCTCTCGGAGCTTCCTCTGAAATGTCTTATTTAACCAGAACTTTAATGAACTTCACTGAAGCTTTCGTTACTTTTTTGAGGTTGTCTATATTTTCTTATGTTTTTTTTTCTGATTTCATTAAACTTTCTGAAGACCCTTGAATGTTCCAGAACTATTTGGAATATTCCTCAAGTTTTCGGAATATCTCAAATTTCTTCGGAACTCCACATTTTTCCTGAAATTATTGGGACTGCAGTCAAATTCTCTATGTTTTCTTAAAGTATTCGAAACATCCCTGAATATATTGAAAATACCATAAAATCTCCAAACTTTCAACATCTTATAATATATCGTTATTTTCTTAAAATTGATGGAGCTGCTAAGAAGTTATCTGATCTTCGCTGAAGTTCCTGCATTTTTTTTAAATTCTTGAAGCTGCCATGAAAATCACGGAACTTCCCTTAAAATGTTCTCACATTATCCTGATGTTCAACTTACTAGGTTTTCGAATAATCCGGAACACTTTCAAAGCTCCAGAAATTTCCTTGAAATGAATTGAACTGCCCTTGGGCTGTCTGATCTGATCTGATGATCTCATAGCTTCCCTGAAGTTCCCTCAATTTTTCTAAAGTTCTTCGTATGGTCTTGAAATTAATAGAACTGTCGTAAAAACCTTTAAAATTTCCCTGAAGTTCTCTGAAATTCTTTGAAGTTTGCGAAATATTACTGAAGTTTTTTTTTAATTTCTCTGAAGTTCTCTGGACATTCCTGAAATTCCCGACATTTCTTAAGAATTCTTAAAATTTTCCAGAATTGCATGCATTTGTCTTGAATTTATTGAAACATACCCTTACTGATGCGAACTTTTATAAAGTCTTTGGAACTACCCTGAAATCATTGGAGCTACCCTTAAGATCTCTGAAAATTACATAATATCTCTAGACCTTGGTTCTCTGAACTACTTGGAACTTCTTAAAATATTCACCAATTTTCTTCAAGTTATCTCTACTTCTCTGAAGTTCTCTTGACTTGCCTAATTATCTGCATCTCCCTGAAATTCTTTTTTCCTCTGTTCAGGACATAAAATCACTGCAATCTATTGTAATATATCCCGTGTCCTTAGTTTAGTGCATGTCGTATTACTCCATCACTATTGAGAAATGATGAAGTATTCGGTTTTGATACAGTTTTCATTCTCGCAAGGAATCGATTCTAATTGAAAGGTCCCGCTATTTATATCATACGAAAAGTAAGAGCACCATCGAAAGGCGCACCCTTTTTCAGTCAAAATTGGATTCCTTTAAACCAAATTAAACAATGACACCGATAATGACCATGCATCAGAACCCTAGTATTAACCACTTAAAACTAGGTAACCACAAATAGAAGATTGGGAATCACATAGGTGAAGACTAACTAACTCATTTTGCCTTGCTTCATGATCATCCTCGGTGGACAAAGCCGAGTCTTGTCACCATTGGGGGAGTTTATGTCCTTGGGTACGAATTGTCATTTGAATAGTGACACGAAGCTAGATCCGGCCAGAAGATCGTAGGCCCCTCGTGTTGCTTCAACAGAGGAAGCAGATGCTTCTGTAGACACTCCTTGAGGTAGATCTCCCCGTTTACACTCCCGGTAGTCACGAACGGCGCACTCCGTTTGCCACATGAGCAGATCGCTTGCCAAATCATGTATTTCTTGGCAAACTTTGAAAGTTTCTGCTTCCTTACTTCTTGCGGAACATCAAACTTGTGCTGGGCGATGAAGAACAGTAGCCCCGGAAGCTGACGGAAGTCCACCTTGACGTAAGTCTCATCATCCATGATGAGACAATGAGGCTTCGTCAGCATCTGGGTGTACAGTTTTCGGGCCCGTGACTTTCCCACCGTATTTTGCCGTTCGTAACGATTTGGAGCCTTCTGTAAAAAGTGCAGTCCCTCCCGGTCCTTGGCTTTCTGAACGAAAAACTTGGACAGATTCAACTTTTTGGCCACATCCCTGACAGAAGTATTGGGATTCCGCTTAAACGCTCTCACGACACGCTTGTGATCTTGATCACTAATAGAACATCCATTCTGACCATAGCGTTTAATCACACGACTCACCGTTGTCTGTACGATTCTGAGTTGTTTTCCGATGTCCCGATGAGAGAGTTGAGGTTTTTCCAGGTGCTTGCGCAATCATTTCACGACGTGCTTTTCGGGTGACGCCATTTATTCCAACTTTGAAAAAAACTGCCAGCGATAAAAATACAGTGTAAACAATACACTCTAAACTACATCTTCTCAAATTTTCAAGAGAAAATACCCAATGGGTAATTTTCTACAGCTTTGTTTTTTTCCCGTGAGGCCCGGCAGTTCAGATTCGATCAACCCGAAGCTTAGTTGAATATTGTTTCTGTATGTTATACTAATCGAACTTTAAAAAAAAAAAGAACTATTTGATTTAAAAAAATTTGGTGGGGTTGTGTACAAGACACGACCACAGGGTTGACGTAGACTACGTTAAGCTGTGTAGTGAAATTCTCGTGCATTTTTTTCTAGATATTGATTTAAAATACAGTAGAAGTAACCTATGATTTCGGTCCTATGTACATATTTTGGATTTCCTACTAAGTAAAACTTGATTAAATTCAGGACCTCATAAAAATGCGAATTCATATTCTATTTCATTTGATTCCTAAACTACTATCAGATATGAGTAAGGCTTTCTTCAGGTGATTCATTGAAGCGTCCAACAATGACCGTCATGATGGCTGATATTTCCTATCACTTCAAGATTTCTAGGACATAAATCTTGGACGGTTGTGACATCACTCATGAAATTGAAACTCCTTGTGTACTGGACTGCAACAAACGTGAAGTTCCAGTTTCTTTGTTATAAGTTTTGTGAGAGCTGATATCTGTACTCTTGAAATTTTGCTATGGTAATGAGATTGATCCTAAGCGATTCAACTTCAAAACGCTAAAAATAAATGCACCTACAAAAACGTAGTGCACAATTTTGCATCAATGTTATGCAACATTTCATAGTTGATCGAGATTATATCAATTAGCCATGAATCCCTCCAATAAGTTCTCGGTATATCTTCTATCTACCGATTGAACAAATAAAAAATATACTAAGGCTGTGTTCCATTTGGAAAATTTTCACTTAGATTTGACACTTCGAAAATAAATAAAGATGTTCGAAAATCCCTCGGCCGATTTTCGAGAAAGCATATCCAGAACAACATGTGAAAAGGGCATACAAGCTTTTTGTAAACAAACCTTTGTAGGCCCTTTTCTCACCAACCGAGGGTCGCTCACGCAAACCAGCAATATCATCGGGAAGGGGAAAGTGTCCCCTACCCTGTGATGTTAAAGGTTTGCGTTGGTGTCATATGGGTGGCGAGAAAAGGGCATAAGAAGGTTTGTTTACAAAAAGCTGGTATGCCCTTTTCACATGTTGTTCTGGATATGTCAAATTGATTTCTTTTTTGTCAGAAATAAGTTTGCTGGAATAGCAGGTTTATTTGAAAATTTTCCATCTGTAAAATTTAGGTAAAAATTCACCAAATGGAACACAGCCTTCAGAACTTGAGCACAGAACTTCTTTTATCGATATGTGTGCTGAAAATACCTGGGCCGAGTGGATTCAAGGAGAAAGTCGACGAAGAGAATTTTGTCGATGTTACTTAGGACCTAATACAATGTTTAGCTTGAATTGTTTCGCTTAGCTGTAAACAGAAAATCGATGAAGAGAATCGAACATTAAAAGCAGCCCAAGTAGGCTCACTGCCGAATTTCAGAACCTAGCACTGAAAAAAAAACTCGACGGTACCTCTACCTAAGAGATAAGCATTGCGAGTCCCTCCTACTTGAAGAATTATGCAAAAAAAAAACTGGGGTTGTATAAACCGTTCTATAGCATAATTTTCCAAGTAGGAGGGACTTTCATAGCAATCTAAAAGCATAAATAGAGGTACCGTCTGATAATTTATCACATTTCAAGACCAACAATTGAAATGGCCTCAACTCCATTTTGTAAACAAACCTTATAAGGCCATTTTCTCGCAAACCGAACCGCCAAGAGAAACCAACATAATCAACAAGTAGGGGAAATTCTCCTCTACCCGATTGTGGTTTAGGTTTCGGTTTGCGAGAAAATGGCCTTACAAGGTTTGTTTACAAAATGGAGTTGAGGCCATTTCAATTGTTGGTCTTGATTTATCCTTTTTATCACCACAGAAACACCCCGTTCCCGTTTTCTTATTCAAAATAATGAATGTGCGTTTACAAAACGCACGAAATCTTAGAAAACCATATTAAGATTTTTTTAATTCAATCAATAGATTAAAGATGTACCGAGAATTAAATAGAAGGATTTCAAGCTAAAATGTTTTTTGCGACATTTTATCCATTTGACAGGTCTTCTGCTCGATTGGAATGACTTTTCTTATGACTTATAAATCCAGGCTCTTTAGTCCAACTCATTTTGTGTGGTGTGTGCTGCTGTCTTTCAGTGTTGCCCAATGATTAGGGAACTTTCATAAATAACGTAGTAGTTGAGGGAGGAGAGGGGTTTCATAAGTTGGGACCGGCCATGTATTAAGTGTATTGCAAAACACGCTCCGAGGGGGAATTGGTCAACAATATACGTAATTTATGGATGGCCCTAATTTTACTTCCAAGGCTGTGTCGCAATGGGTGAGTTGAATTTAACTCGTGGTTTAAAGTGACAGATGAGTTATCGAATAACCCTGCTATACGAGTGTAGTTATTTCGGACACATCTATGACGCAAATGTCATTCCCATATACTTTGTGTGAAGCCGAAAAATCCTGGTTCTCTGGTTCGATTTTACGTCAACATTTGACAGCTGCTGCAAATATTCGCAAGCAAGCTCTGTTCATGCGTAATGCGCTGTTAGGAAAGTTTGTCGCGAGCGGCGGGAAGTTTTTTTTTTCATCTTTGTTGTGCCATAGGTGCTGTGTTCTGTGTTTAACAGGAATTATCATTGCCTAAAAATGAAGTGCATTATAATTGGATGTGATAGCTGCATTACTACACCAGTATTGCAAGGAGGAGTCTCCAGTCATCGGTAAGTGTAAACAATGTAAACAAAGTAAATTCACGAAGTGTTGATTGAATGCTCATCCTAACTTAACATTTGCATGTTTCGGTAGTTTTCCATCCTCTGAAACGTAATTGCAGCAGTGGGTAACGTCAATCAGGATTTTCACAGGCCAAGAAATACAATCGGTGGATAACCAGAGAATATGTGGAAAACATTTTATGTCTGATCAATTTCACGTGATTGGATCAAAACTATGTTTGAAAAAAGGAACAGTACCATCGGTGTTTCCAAAAACTCATCCTTGCGAAACGTAAATTGTTACTTAACTAGCTGTAGTTGTAGATATTATAATAATGATAATAATGTAAGGTCATTTACAGCGAACATCTCGAGTTTCTGCTTGACGACCATGATTCAAACCACTATGTTCCAGTTCATAAGAAGTAAGATTTTTATTTGTTATAGATTTTTGGGATAATGTATGAACGGTGTATAGCAGTAATAATATTACACATATACCAGGGTTTTTCAAGTTTATTCATATGTTTATTGCAAGTGGGTTCATCATATTCTCATGTATTTTTTCCCTCAAGGTCAAGAGTTGTAAGAATAGATAATATCGAGAAACCAAACGTATCGACATTAAAATCACGATCTGAGGCAACAGCGGTGGTCCGCGTTAACCGAATTAAACAAAAATACAAACATAAAGTTCGTATGTTGCAACAAAAGTGCCGGAGACTTCAACACCACTTAACGAGCATGGAGGACATAATTGCGCAGGCTCGTGATAAAAATATGCTGTCACAGACTGCTGCTGATCATCTTAGGGTTGTAAGTATCATATGCAATCTGAGGTTTTCTATTTTTCAATTAATTTTCGTTACTTACGCGTTTTTGTTATTTGAAAAGACATAAAAAAGAAAGTGTTTAATTTCAGTCTACGATAATGAGGAAATTGGGGTAACACTGCAGATATTTGCGTTTCTAGAAAATCAGTTAAAGGAACTTTTGGCGGATTATTACGATTATTCCTACAGTGGATTCATCGGTGCAAATGGGATTAAATGTTTAAAAAAACTTTTGTTCTAGTTTTCAACAATGATAAATTTTCAGATTTCTGCATCTTGTTTCTAATCCTATTGACTAACTTTTGATGAAAAAAGATCTTAGATTCTTAAATTCAATTATATTCGTGTTCCAATACGCCATGTGCCTATGTCATAACTGGAACACTCATTTTCATTTTCAAAACCAACATTTTTATGTTATAGAAAGGATATTTTACTAACATACTTCATAAATCTATTTGGTCTGCAGGCATTCAGTGAGAGTGATTCATTGATCCGTACGCTGCAGACATACCGACAGGGACAGCCTTATAATGAAATGTTGAGGAGCTTCGCCACTACCTTGCATTTTTATTCACCCCGAGCATATCAGTTCGTACGCCAGGCATTCCAAAACCGCTTGCCTCATCCCAGGACAATCATACGTTGGTATAGATCTGTCGATGGGGAACCCGGATTGACCGCAGAGACAATGGCAGCTCTAGAAATTAAGGCAAACGAGTGCAAAGCGACTGGTAAACGGTTGCTCGTAGTGCTAATGATGGATGAAGTGGCAATTCGGAGACACACAGAATGGAATGACATAAAAAAATGTTTTGAAGGAGTAGTTCAGTATTCAGAATTTATACCAGATAACTCAGACGAGTTGCCCGTGGCGAAAGAAGCCTTTGTTTTCATGGTCACCGGAATATCGGAAAATTGGAAAATTCCAATTGGATACTTCTTATCCGACTCCCTGGATACGGAACAAAAAGTCTCTCTTATCGAAAACATTTTGATGTATTTGCATAGCATCAGCGTAACCGTGATTTCGTTCACATTTGATGGAACCAGCACGAATTTCAGCACCGCGAACAGGTTGGGTGCATGCCTTAAGAACGGTCCAAATTTGAAAACCTTCTTTCCGCATCCTTCTAGCAATGACCCGGTTTTCATTATGTTAGATCCGTGCCATATGCTAAAGCTTGTTAGAAATACTTTAGCAGCCAAAGCGGTTTTTAACACGAACACAGGGCATATAAAATGGAAATTTATCGAGGAGTTGAATAAAACCCAAAATCTCTGTGGCATAAGATATGCTGGTCGACTGTCGGACAGACATATAAATTTTGCTAACGAGAAAATGCGCGTTGATCTTGCTGCTCAGACGCTCAGTCGAAGCGTTGCTGAAGGCATTCGACAACTGAGTGAGACCTGCGATGAATTTACCGGTTGTGAAGAAACAGTTGATTTTATAACAACTATAAATGATGTGTTCGACATTATGAATAGTAAGCACCATGACAGCGTTGGCTATAAGAAACCCATGTCAGCAGATAACATTGAGCAGTATGCTGCGTTGTTCCGTAAAGCAGAACAACTTTTTAACTCCTTGAAGATTCAGTACAAAAAGTCGGAAGCTATGGTGTGGTCCCCGGTGTTGACATCCATCAACAAAACTGGATTTCTGGGGTTCGTTATTGACATGCGCAGTTTTTTGGAATTGTATGAAAGGTACGTGGTGCAACTAGGAGAACTTGATATGATCTACGGATACAGAGTCAGCCAGGATCACCTTGAAACGTTTTTTTTCGGCTATTCGATCTCGAGGAGGGTTCAATAACCCTACTGCTGTGCAATTTAAGGCTGCGTACAAACGACTGCTAGTAAATAATGCAGTACGTTCATCTGCTGCAGGTAATTGCACTGACTTCGATGAAATAAAAATGCTGCATGTTAGCGACAAAGCCCAGTACTATTTAGATGCGATAAATAGTCGAAATCAGGCCAAGGTGTCTGTTCTAATTGAAATGGATCTTCCTGTTAATGAAATATGCAACTCGACAAACTTGGATAACGCTATCTTCTCTTGTGCAATTACGAATTTGGCACATACTGTACATAAGAACTTGATAAAGAAGATCAAATGTGACGAATGCTTGGAGGAATTGACCAAGATGGACGGATCCGCACAGAATGATATTTTTATCATCTGTAAGTCTGCGGAGAAGGCGTTCAAATCGTTGGTTGGAGATTATAATAATTTCAATGTTCCCAAGTATTATTCAAAGTTGGTAAATAATGTCCTTCGGCAAATACTGGATAATCCGAAAGTGTTTCAAAAACTGTCGCAGCATATCCTGGAGCAAGATGCTTTAAGAAATCATCGTAATCTCCTGATAAAACTGACAATTGAACTGTACTTAAAACTTTGTTTGGAAAACTATTCTAAAAGTTTTTCAGGTTTTCGAGCAACGCTGCGCAAAAAGCTCACTAAACTGATTTTGTTTCAGGGTGATTGATTGTTAAGCATTAACTTGGTTTTTAATATGTCAATGTATTCGTTAAAAATTTATGATTGTTATGCAATAAAAACAAAGCTACAAGTTCCAAAATACTGACTTTAAGTTTCTTTTCAATTGTTCTAACCACACATGACTGTTATTTCCATAAAGAAAAGTGGTAAAGGATTTTCATCTAGAAGCTTGCTGTGGTAACCAAAACCCAAAACCATTCCAAGTTCAAAAAATCGTTGGTGGAACAAGTTGCATATCACTGTGTTTCCGTTTCATGTATAACTACCTTTTATTCCCCTCCCGCTTGTAACGTATTTTGCTACATGGTTGGTCCCCCTAAAATGCTACGTCATTTATACATCTTCCCTAAATCGATTTACTCGCATCGGGATCCATCTTTTTGCAAGAAAAATACATCATCAATGTTTTATCACAGACAAACAGACGTAACTCTTCATTGTGTATCTTCGTTCATGCATTTAACGGTTGATTTGAATATTATCAGTTCCGCGAACTACTCGCCGCAGCGCTGGCATCGGATCAGTTTGACGTTTCTATATATTCTATAGAAATTTTATGCAATATTGTTTACGAGTTAGCGAGCAAGCTTGTTTTCCGCGAGAAGCCAGATAGATGTCGCTACTGATGTTATATGTTTTGAGATACTATGTTTTCAAGAACAAGTTTTTCAAAGAGTTACGTCTGTTTGTCTGTGGTTTTATCTTTCTACTCATCGCGTGCGCAAAATCTTCTCTGTATTTTAGATAGAGTCGCCCCCCCCCCCCTGGTCACGTCGTTGATAGTGGTGGGGATGGGAAGGATAATAACCAAAACTCAAAACCAGGAATTGGACCCTTTGTCGTTTGGTGTTGAGAATGTTTAGTTACCTTACATAACGCCGGAACAATTTATTTTAATCTGGACTGGAGAGCTTCAAACTTATCTGGCACAACACTAGTATTGTAAAAAAATAATCAATTTCAATGTATCAATTTATCTTATAATAATCTTTTTTTTTTTTCATTAAAAACTTTTAACGCGATATAACCATGCGGCACACATGAATGTAGCTTAAAAACGTGTTGTCAACACTAACACCACCACCATCGGTGGCGGCTTCAGCGAGTACTAGTCTTGCCAGGGATCTGATTTCGGACCGACTAGAAGTTAAATTTTGTTAACCGTGGCTGAGTTCTGTTTGAAAACTGATCAATTTCCGGCATTTTCGAACATTGAACATAACTTACGAAATGTCACGTTTAACCACAAGTTAAATTTAACTCGGCAATTGGTACACAGCCCAAGAAGTATTTCTCGATTACTTTTTCGAAGGAACGTATCAGGTTTTGTAAACAACGCATTTGATCGTCGATTTGGCGTAACTGATAGCTCGCTCACACATGCTAGTACTACCATCAGATAGGGGAAAATTTTCCCAACCTGTTAGCGGTGTTAGTATGTGGGGCGAGCTATTAGTTATGCCAAACCGACGATAAAATGCGTTGTTTACAAAAGCTGATATGTCCTTCCGAAAAGAAATCGAGATTTGTAGTTATCATTCAGGCAAGGAGCGCTTCCGCCATCGATGCGACGCCACTACCAGCAGCCAATGATCTCGACGGGAACGACGCGCAAAGTTCGAGGTGCAAAACTCAAACTCTGCACGCTTGACAGGAACCGCCTTCCAACTGCTTCTGCTTGCTGCTGCTATCTGCTTACCCGCCGTCCGAAGCGAAAATAAGTTGAGGCACATTAGCAACGCTGTTTTACAACTTTTCTGATTCAAGTAGCACGATGTGCAACCAAATTGTACTTGATTATGAGGACTGGGTTTGGGGTGAACGATTATTTCATGAAAACAGTGTTAAAATTATCACTTTTTATTTGTCCATTTTTAAAACAGTTTTTTATGAAAAATAAAAAAAAAGTTTATTGCACTAGCTTACGAAAAGTATTTCCTATAGATTGGTGTATTCGGATTTTAATTTCATCTATAAATGACAAAGCTTATATGGTTGAAAAAATTACACCTTTTCGTGACGGTCGCAATTTTAGATTTTCGATTTACCCCCAGTACCTTCCCGTAAAACGTAGTCTACGTCAAAAAAAAAATAAATCGATCAATCTTGTGATGCATGGTCATTATCGGTGTCGTTGCTTGATTTTTGTTGCTAAGGAACCCAATTTAGGCTGACAACGGGACAAGCCTTTGGAGAGTGCTCTAACTCTTCGAAGGTTATAAATAGCTGAACTTTTCAATTAGAATCGATTCCTTGCGATGAAGGCAAGAATGACAATTGTATCAAAACCGAATACTTCATCATTTTTCAATAGTGGTGTAGTATTTTGTCTCGAAAAAAAAATCATCTTAACATATAAAAGAAAAATTATTTTATGGATGGACAATGAACTTCTTTTGGGGATACTTTATGAGTGCTGCAATAATTTTTTGCACAGCCTTTACATATGTATGTTGATGAAAAATTAAACCTTCCATCGTAACCTACTTCACAAGCTGATTCAGTCATGCATCGTGTGTTGGATCAAACAGGTCGTACCAAACATTTTCAATTAGCTTCACCATTCCTCTGATGTGGTTGTCATATGCCTAGTGATTTAATGAGTTCTGCTTCGAATACGGCTGTACAAATGGGTTTTGTGCAACGCGACATTATCTAGGATGTAAATTTTACATTTTGCTATAGTTATTTCTATCCTAACGTGAGAGACATCATACCTCTGGGAGTTTGCCTATTATGTACACGTCTCTTTGTATTTTTCACACCGATAGCGGTGTCAATCACGACTAATTTTCCTAACATTTTGATATTGTTTCCAATACTTTCATTACTCAACCGGTGCCAGCCTGTGATCCATTGCTCAGTATCACAGGGTAACGATCAGTGTTGTATGGAACAAATCGATATGTGCAAACAATAGGAAACAATTCAGTACTGGGAATGCTCTGTAACGTATTTTCTATTTTCGGATGGACTTACACCGCAAGTCACCTGTAAGCACCGTTCAAGAATATTGATTTCAGCGCCAAACAAAACCATGACGATGTTAATGATAATATAAAATTTGTACCACCCGGAGCCGCTGCCAGGTACGCTAAGCTAAAACTATGTTTATTTATTAAAATGCTATTAGCGCTGCTATTCCCGTGCTGCATTGCGGCTGGTTTCTCGCCGTTTATGACGTGGACGAATACACTGGCGGAATCTGCAATGGAGAAGGGAAACAAGAAAGGAGTAGTTAGTTTAAAAGCTGGCATTAGTTTTTTGGAACTGTTTAAACTTTTTGCTCTCTGGTAATGGAAGATAAATGGCACGAAAGGATCCCACGAAAACGGTGAGCTCAATTTGGGTCATATTCTGAGCGGAAAGTTTTTATGAGTTATTTCAGGCTCGAATTATAAGATAAGCTCATTTTACTACTTGTTACTCTCGGTTACTGCATTTTACTTACAGCAATAGAAGAATACAGCTACGTTTTGATTCTCATCAACAAACTGTGATGTTTGTTTTCAAACAGAATTATTCATAGAAATCAATTCATAGAAATTCACGACGAACAATAGAAACCGCCTCAAGTCGGTTGCACCCTCTTTTCGCAAATAAGAGCTTGTCCAGGAAAATAAACATCTCCATGGGATATGGTTGGGTCTTTCGACTCCCACACATTTGCTTTCACCCTCCAGTGCCCATAAAGGACCCGTAAAAGTAAACTCATTTTTATAAAATGGACTTTTTTTAGCTTGGAACTGATTCCCTATGCCACTTGGGTTCAATCTGGAACGCTTTACAGTAAATCAAAGAAGATTGGTATAGCTTTCAATTACAGCCAGTGTCATACAATTTGGCTAAGAATTGGATTTTTGACAGGCAAAACAAAAAGGTGCCACCTATGGGCACTGAAAGGTTAAGGTGACCCTAATAAAACCAGACTATTTATTCATTTATACCTTATGGATGTAATAATATAAGATGAGTGTCGAAATTTTTGTCATGACACATATATAGGCGTATAATGTTTGAAAAGTTGATTTTGAATTTGTAATGTTTTAATGAAAATTTGAAGACGCTGACAGAATCTGGTTGAAGACAGAATATATTTCATGTTGAATGTTTGCAGTGCAATTTTCCTCATATGAGCGCATAGTAACGGATGGGCGTTCGAAAATTCCCTTATGCGTTAATTTGCATTACAGGAGAAGCGCATGTAGATCGATATTTCCGCGCCCAGTTAGTTTTGATCAAAACTACTCATGGTTACTCCTGAGTAACCACCACGATAGACTTGCTCAACTCTTTTAGCCAATAGCAACAGTAGCGCAGCCAATTATTTCCCAAAAAAATGCATCCCTTTTGGGGCGTTAATCTCTATCATTCTTCCTTTTCGTTGAACCACTGTGCAGTAATCATTGTTAGCTGAAACTAATCGAGCAATTTTGTGGCAGCAAATTCGTGAATTTGGTCATTTATTCCCATAGCACTCCTAAGAAGTGAAATCTACGCTAGGTACTATTCACAACCATGCAAACAAATAAACCGAAGAAGATGCTACTCGTTACGATAAATATTCAACTGGCCACAGATACAGATCGATAAAATAAATTAATCCATTTGCACCAACATTGGAGTGGTCAACCAGAACTAAAATTCGCTCATCCACTTTATTACACGGCAGCAGCAGAGCCATTAAGTTGCCAACAAATGACTTCGGGCAGCGCTACAAATTTTGTATCAACCCATTTTCCATCCTATCAACACACTACGTAAACGGTTCACCGCGATATGGAAACTTTTTGATGTTTGTGCATGAAATTAGCGATCGTGCGTGTAGCCGGGGTTGTTTTTCGGTTTGGCAAAATATTATTGGTAAATATAATTTTCCAGATGGTGCATATTGGCCAACCCCAGACCGGGACTATTAAAGCAGATAAATTATGAATCCCTGGCGCACTCTTGCGAGTGTGGACCACACTTGGCCAGCCAGCAGCAGTTTTCCAGTGGCAGCTGGGGCACGTAAAGAGCTGGTCTCCGTTCTTCCTGCTGCATCCGACAAACCAACCAATTCTCCATTTAAGCTAGGAAATCGTTTGGAAACGATTGAGTTTTTGAATGTGCCACGGTCAGTAGTCTACCGCACCGATCCATAGATAACGCGGAAATCTGTTAGGGGATCTCTAATTTGGGTTGTTATTCGAAATGGTTAATTTTATTGCCCCGGTCTGCGTCACTGTTCCAAATGAAATGGTGTCCGTTATTAGGTTTGACTAAAAATGAGACGAGAATTCACTTTAATTGCCTCGTGCAATAATTATGATGGGGTCCGATTCTCGGAAAGCTAACGCTAAAAAAATGAACACTGCGTTACGCTTAGGATAGCATTTGAGTTCATTTTTGGCATCTGTCATTCCGGGGCTTTAGTCGAAACCGACATTATGGCACTGAATGGCTACAATTGCAACCGCGCATAGTTTGGAATGAGTGTGACATTGTGGAAAATGTGAGCAATAATTTTTGCAAATGACTGTACCGGGTGTTTGATTTATCTCGGTGTCCTGGCGCTGGCAATCAAGCGCGAAAATGTTTGTCGAGGTTAACCGTATTTAGATGAATGGTGGCCCATCAACGGTCGATAGACAAACCTGACTAATGATGCTGAAATGAGACGATTCAATTTAAAATATTTTTAATTTAATAGCTGGCGAAATGTTGTTTTTGGTTAGTACATCTAATAAAATACAAATCATTTTATTTCTTTCAGTTGATAAACCCAACCAGGAAAGAAAACTCTCATGCAACTTTGCATAAAATTCCAATTCTACCATCATTTAACATAATTTTCCATTGAATTACATAACCCTTAAAACTTCTCCAAATCCTCGATGAAAGCGCTAATTTCACATGCAAAAGTAAACAAACAACCAAAAGCGATAAATATCGCCTACGCCATTTCCGCATATCATCTAATGCATATTCTATGCCCATTTATTGGCAAACCGTGCCCCTAAACGACACCCATTCAAATCAAACCACCCACCCTGATGGGCTGACTGGATTCGCTGCCGGCACCATATCAGAGACACGGTCGAGCCAAATCAGGCTGAACTAGCGGTGTGCCATTTCTGTCAAATGGATGACATTACGATGCCGATTCCCGGCGCGCGCTTGCAATTAATTCAATCACCATACCTGCCAGGGTGACCTTATTAGGGGGAAGCACACATCACCTACCGACCCGGGAATAAAACTATGTTGTCAGCATGGCAAAGGCAGCCGTTCGTTGTTGGCGACGCAATAATCACCACCTTACGAACGCTAACGACCCTACTGGGACGGGCGACCTTCTGCACTTTGACATATTGCACCAATTATCAGCCAATAAAGTAGCGATTCTCGACAGTTTTCGTCGTTTCAACAATGGGTACTAGGACGGGGTGTGAGCCTAAAGGACTTAAACAGGTTCAATATATTTATACTTCAATAAACAGTTTGAATGATTCCATCGATCGCTTTCCTTAATGCTGTTCTAAGTTTTTCCCGCCCTCGTCGAAGTCCTGCACACACTCATGCATTTTTGATCCACATTCCTGCCACCATCGTTGTCGTCGCCCAGTTCGTTAATTTTGTTTTAAGAAAGTGTCCAGTCGTGTGCTGGCAGACTTAGGAAAGCTCTCAACGCCGCCACCCCACCACACCGGACTGGTTTCGTGACCGATTCCCATTAGGGTGTCAAATGAAAATCCTTTTTTTTTCGTCTCGCTCTATAAAAGTTTATTACACTTCATCGGCACTTTATACCGGCTGGTTCCATATGGAAGAGTCGTAAGGTGATGGTGTTTAGCTTCCGTACAGTTTAGCCTTGGTTGTTTTATAGTGTATATATGTTTATTGTATATATGTATGTATGCGTTGATAGCTAGAATTAGGCCAGTGAAGTACGATATTGCAAGTTGGGTTAAAGCATCATGGATCGTAAATTTAATCAACGTTGGAAGAATTGTAAGTTAAGCTGATATCATACGCGTTTTCTCTCACGTTGACTTGTTATGTTTTGCCAAATAATGCTATTTCTCATATTTGTTTGCCTAAGCCATTACATTTGTCTGATATTTGGTAAATATTTGACCAAAAATTACTTTTCGGCGGGCCTCCATTCGCTCAGTCGGTAAAGGTGCAGCTGTGAAGCAAGACAATGCTGGAGGCAGCTGGGTTTGATTCTCGATCTGGTCTATGATTTTTATCCGATAGAAACATGGACTTCCCTGGGCATAGAGTATGATTATACTTGCCTCACAATAATACTAATGCAAACACGGTACTGGCTTGGAAACCTCTCTATTAAATACTGTGATCAAAGAACACTTAAGAGCTGGCGCTAAGTTTTGGTAGGGAGGATCCTGCTAGTGTTCAGGAATATTAATGTTGAAAAAAAATTAAAAATTATAATAGCCTCTAACTGGTTATTAACATTCGGATTTCGTGTGTGTTAATAGCAAATCAGTTCAGTCTGTGAAAAATCGTAAAAAAAGACAATTACGAGATGATCAATGAAAAATGCTTTAATTTCATCAAATTATTATGCAGATGTAAACAAACGGTTTGGTTGACGTATCCTCTCGAACTCACCTGGCGCACTCTACGTTGGTGGTGCATTAAAAATGCCTATATAGACTTCGTTCATATGTTCGTTTATTTACGAAAAAAATTTCATTCAAATGAAATTTACCGGAATATCTCACCTTCTATAGTGTACACTGTGCCGCAAAATCTCGACAATACACGGTGATATTGACAACTTTGCTGTGGTCACTAACAGTCATCGTCAAGGCAAACCATGTCAATTGTCAATGACAATGCTGTCAGTGACGAACATGTGTAAATTTTTTTATTAAAAAAAAATTATGTGACATGAGTAACATAATTACAAGGAGCCGTTAAAGTGAACAAGCATCTATGTCTTGAACTACTTGAATAAAACGCTGTACAGACTGGAGAGTTATAACATGTTATAACGGTTGTCAAATAATTGCAACACAGAAACCACCCTCAAGATAGCGCTATAACATGTTATAACTCTGTAGTCTGAACGTACTATAACAATAATGTGACATAGAATGCACGAAATCACACTTTTTGTACCAGGGCAATCTTTTTCATTGACGAAAAAATGAATGATTTTTTGACGAAGGTTTTTTGAGAATCAAGTCTGTCAGTGACTATGTGAAAAACAAATTTGTCAAAAAACAAAATATTGCGCGAAAATATGTCAATGACAATGACAAATCTCAGCACTGCACCGCAATAATTAGAGCTTTAATCCAGTGTAGATGAATTGCGTTTGCTTTGACAATCTTCGCTGTCCCGTACAAGGTAAAAAAAATCATTTTCATGTAAAGTGATTTTCTGTTGAATTTGCACTACTTGCCAAACATTGTGAATCGATGTGCAAATACCTTGGAAGAGATCATATCGAAGCACGATGAAATCAACAACAAATCACTTGATTTTAGATTGTATTGCACATCGTTGTTGATGTGCTGTGCTTTGAACTCGAAATGTCAAGCATACTGATATTAAAAATCTACCACTTTTAATTTAACTAATTCATCCTTGGATTTAATGTTTGCTGAATATGGATTTTATTAATATATTGATAAATATGAAAAATACTGCAAGCCTTGTTATATGTTATTCAGAATCATGATGATCACATGTGTCCCAGTGATATTGAACAATATTACAAGGCTTGTAGTAGAAGTAACTTTGAGCAATCAAATTGATAAGTTTGACAATGTTTTGTAATAGAACTTATCTGAATAATACACTATTATTGAAGACAGCAACAATTTCACAAAACTCGCGCTCTAGAATGCATATTATTTCGGGTGGAAATGGAGAACTATCGCTTTCTTGCTCTTAATTTGTGGTTGACTAGCCATCTTCGCGAGTAATGTTTAACATGTGCGTTTTGGAATTTTGCTTCCAAAAGCTAAACACATCAAATTCAATGGATGAAAACAGTGACGCCAATTCAAATGATAATCATTTTGATTTAAAGGTGTTATACAATACATATTTTTCAACGACAAATCACTTTGTTTCGAAACGCATATCACTTGAAAATCAATGATAAATCACTTCGATTCGTAGTGCCGTATGACAGACTGAGTCAAGTGAAAAAGCATTTGGATTATATGTGACAACTTTTTACCGTGTACGAACAAAATGAACAAATGACTTAATGCTCCATCGACGAATTCGCATTTGATGAGGCTCAACCATGCTTGAATAGTCAAAATAGGAGGCGATCCTCTAAAGTAGGCTTGCAATTGTTATTATTCGAAATTAGTAGATACAGGAAGAGGAGGAAAAGTTTATGTATGACACATACAAGCTGTCAATTTCACTTCCAGAGTGTCACAATTAACGATTAGCTATAACGATGAAACGCGACTGCTCATTACAGCTAAACTCACTAATTATGACCCACTGAATGCATAATTGACAGGTTTTGTGTGTCATATACAAACTTTACCTCCTCTGTTGGCCTCTTGCATATATTATAATATCTCATAGTTTCATAATTTAGAAAAGTTGCATTTTAGTTGAGTGAGCTTGCTCAAACGCAAAAAAATGATTTTATTCCGAGCAAAATGATTATTTTTAATGATGCCAATCCCAGAGCCTAAAACCTCAATATTATCACCAGTTCTGCATGCAGCAATAATTTTTCATCGATCTGAATGTGAAAGCAACACAAAACGTTTTACAACATTATATTTGTGTAAAATGAAAATAATCTCTTTCATTTGGTACACAAAATCATCCCGATCCAGCAAGATGAGAATGTTAATACGCATTATTAATAGAAACTAAACGATCGATTCAACCTCTGGGGTTGAATATGAGAACGTCAAAAAGAGTGTTGTGAGCAGAACTTTTGCCTTGAAACTTATAAAACGGAGCACAGTTTTCACTTTTCCTAATAGATTCATCTGAGACGGTTCAAAACTTATTTTAAAACTCTAATTAGAAAAATTGGATATGATCTACCGGATTTATTTTGTGTGAATAGTTGAGATAAAAATAAATTGAAATCTTTGGAAAATCGTAATATAATTACCTAAGGAAATTGGCAAAAAGCTTTAATTTGCGTTGTGAAAAACCCGTATTCTGATGTAAACAAACAGTTTGGTTGACGTTTCTTCTTGAACTAATTTGGAGCCCTCAACGTTGGTGGTGGTGGTGGTGGTGGTGGTGGTGGTGGTGGTGGTGAATAGAAACTACACGGAACCGAAAAATTACCCAAAATTAAGTTCTTTTCACTCATCTCCCATGTTCCGTTCAATAAGCTGGTTTTCAGTAAACCGCTCATAGTTGTTTACATAAGACTACGGCAAAAATAATTGCTTACTCGTGAGTATTTTCTAACCAAATTTAAGTTAAATTGACTCAAAATTGAGAATATCTCATACACTCACTAGTAGCTTATTGAACGATAGTCCTGAGAAAATCGAATCTCTCGTTCCGTTTTTAGCAACAACAAAAAGTGAGAGTGGGATTAAGTAAAAAGAACTTAAATTAAGGCTAATTTTTTTCTCTATGTAAGTAATCGATTCAACCTCTGCTGGTGAATAAGAGAATGGCAAAAAAAGTTTTGTGAGCAGAAATCTTGGCCGTGAGACATGGAAAGCGGAACACTTTTGCACTGAATGAGCTGAATGAGAATTTTGCAGAAAGAATCACTTTTTATTTTCTAGCTTTAAACATACATTGACACATTTAAATCGCTATTAATATCGAGAAAACTGTTATACCACAAACGAAGTGACAGACGACTAGCTGACGAAGAAATCAATTAAAATAATGTGGTTCGCTGTAATAGAATTTTCTTAGAAGCTTGTGCCATCATCGACCAGATGGGATAGTATTTTTGTTTTGGTTTTGCACAAAGTTGATTTTGTGTACAATGATTCTTTGACAGTGTGCAAAGAGTGTATCATTTTGTCATTTTTTTTTATGCATTTCAGTTTTGAGTAGAGTGAAAGAAATAGAACCAAAACATTCTAGTACATTTGGTGAAAATGCTAGTTCAATCCAGTAGTAGTGTTGCCATGTAGTACAATCCAGTAGTAGTGGTGTTGCCATGTGGTACACTGAAAAATTACAATAGCAGGTTAGTCACCAAAGTTTTCGAGCCGCTCCGTCTGTCACTTCGTTTGTGGTTATACTGTAACACATAAACATAAGCGTCACGCAAATAACTTAAAACCAGGCTTGCTGAAACTCCTCAAACTTACTGCAGGTTTTAAAACACTCTCGTCCTGCGAGTTTAGCCAGCCCTCACCTCGAGTGAGTGGCGGCTGGAATATGGAAGAAGTAAACAAAAACTCCTCGAGAGGAAGGGAGAGTGAACTTCAGCAAGAGGATGATTTGACGTGAGGAGCGCTTTTCGAGACTCCGGATGACTTTTTTGTTCGACGCAAGAAGCTCAGTGTTCACCCAGAGTGAGAGTAAGAGCGTGTGATTGAAAACATGATCATGAATGGCAGCAAACCTCACTCTCATTTTATCCCCCTTCGCTCACAAGCTCTGAAGCTCAGTGGAATGATTTGGCAATAGGCATTCTACTCCTCAGAAAAATGCTACGCTCGGCTCATTTCAACTTCACGAGTGAGGCTCCATCAAGCCTGCTTAAAACTGCTGTGGCCAATTCAACTGATTTAAATCAGTGAGCCAAAAACTATCTGACTCGGCCATTTAAATCGTTAGCATTCGGATTTTACGCATTCAATCTGGTTCTCCCTCGCTAGAGAAAATTGTTCGGCTGCCTTTCAGTTTATCCTTGTTTCCTTCTACTGCTGTCAGTTCTGAGTCAAGCTACAGAGTCACTTGGTAGGAAGAATTTACACTCGTTCGGCAATCTGTTTGTAGGCGAGGATGGCTATTTTGATTCTGTGGTGCTCGCGCGAGTGAATGAATTTTCCCATGCTTGCTTACAAGTATTGAAAATAATATTGATGAAGTGAATACAGAAATATTGCCAATACCGATGTATTGACAATACAAACAGTCGTGTAGAGTCCACTTATAATGAAAATCCATCCACGAATGAACAAAAACTGTTTTTTTTTTTATGATTAGTTCGAAACTCAGCGGTTGGCTTCACGGGGAATGAGAACGACCCAAATTTGAGTTAAGTTTACTCATAAATCACATAAAGTGCAGGAACTCAGCGATGAGTAAATTTTCCTCATGTTTTTCCAGGCTTTTGCAGGTTTTTCCAGGAAAAACTTCCGGAATATGAGTAAAGTAAAGATTAAATTCACTCAGTCTATTGGTATTACTCCTAGACTGAGTAAAATTTTCGTCAATTTTCCTCGTTTTCCGGCAGTTTTTTTAGGTTTTTCACAGAAAAACATGAGGCAAATTTACTCATCTCTGAGTTCCTGCACTTTTGACGATTATGAGTGAACTAAACTAAAAATTCGGGTCGTTCTCATTCGCCGTGCATCTTCCCGAGTTTCCCCGTAGTAACCCCTACGACCTTTCTCGGTTGATAACCACGGCTCTGACCTTAATGTTTGCGAGGGAAGTTATTTCGTTTTCAAATCTCCACTTACCAAGCGATCCCAAATTACCACGCAAAGCCTCAGAAGGCCTCTCGTATTGATCCTCGAGTTATCTTGAAGAAACCAGAAAGTAACGGTATATTTCGAAAACCTTTCCTCCGGGTTTCAACTCATTTGAGGCTTTCGGCGACTTCCAGGTTTTTAAAGGCTCCAGATGTTCCAGCTCCACGGCTAGGACAACATGAACCCATGTTCACGTTTTCTAGAATTGTGGATGGCATTCTCGAAACATTGAATGAGGGACATTATTGTTTTGATGATTTCAATGATGCAAATATTTTTGAAGCGACTAGCTTCTAAGTGGCCATTGCTTTCGTTAATCATCAAGTTTGACATTTAAAATTGCTAACATTTGAGAGTGTGGCAGAGTTTTGTCCGTTCGTGTTTCAATTTTATCTGTTCTCTCATCATCAACCATCAGAGAGCAATCAGCAGCACTTTCTCATCACCGCAGTACATCTTCCACGGTCAATCGTCGAAAACAGTCAGTCAGATATAAATGTATAAATATCATCCTTGTCTACCTCTTTCTTGATCCCTGCCTTACCTGTTGATAGATTGTAGCCCGCAACCTCAAGTAAGCCGTGAGTATTTGGACCCCTCTTGTACTAACTCTAGTGTTAAGAAGCAGTGTAAAAAGTTAAATGAATTTTGGCTCCGTAAAGCTTCCACATTTGAGCCTTGATTAATAAATGAATTTAAAAAAAAAAACACAAAAAGCGCATAATCTTCTTCGAAGGCAGCACACGTCTAAATATTAAAAGAAAAGTTCTAGGACTGCTTTCCTGTTATAATCTCATCCTGGACCACTATGCAATGGTGCGGACTCATAAATTATGAATTCAAAATGCACCACCTTTGCATTCGCATGATTCAGAAATGGTAGAAAATGACATAGATCCAACATACAAAAAATGTATACATTCTGCAAGCCACGCAATAATTTGATATGATCTACTTTTCTTCTTTCTTACTTTCATCTCCAAGCCCAATCATTCACTTCGATCAACCAAAGGCCAAGCTCAAGCAGTGCATGATCAAACGTGCTTTCGGTGTCTATTCTTTAGCACCACACTCTGTGAAAAAAGACAATGCTCATCGCAAAAACCGAACAATGGATCAGCGTGGTTGAGGCCATACCGGAAAACAAAGGGAAATGCGAGAGCACACCAAACAGCATCAAGGGAACAAAAACTTATCCTACCAAATTAAACACTCGCGCACGATCGTCCAAAATGATACAGATAAAAGCTCTAATCACGCGAGAACAAAACGAGAGCGAAAAATTTAATTTAATAAAATTATCACACGCAATACGATCCCTCCACTCGGCTACCAACGCAGCATTCCAAATTGGGAAAAACTATGCTTTTTGAAGTATCCTTCTATTAATTTCCACCAGTGTATAATCCCATCCAATTTCATCCAGATCTGAATCCAACCGCATTATGGATTCACAACATGGCCCAATTGTAAAGCCCACACCTTTGCCGCATTTCATCCACAATTTAGTCGTTCGGGTTAATGAATAATAAAAATTGAATTTATACCGCAAAAGTTTACCATTAGGTATCCTCCTAATGCCCAACGACAACGTAAACGGCAAACGATAGCTGTACTTTTTCCACCTTCGGAGCCCATCCAGTGACGATAAGCGTGTGAGAGGTTCGTTTGAGGTATGTTTGCGTGAATGGCAAGCAAAGTGGGTTGAAATGTTTGCGCAAGATGAAAATATTGTAGCCCGAACGAACATCCACTGCCTCATTTTGTGAACCCTAGCAAAGCCGCGACCGGAAAGCGCACCAAGGAAAACCCTACCCTACATGGTACCAAGCTCTAGCTGCTAATGAAAGTTTTGGCTCGAACAGTGGCTGGGATTCAGCTCTCTATAGCTTCTCTCGCACGCTCCAGTTACTCATATACGGCAGGATTTATGAGGCGGTAAACGAGCTTTTCAGGGAAGTGCTTTCTTTTGCATAAATGGGAGATTATGAGCGCCGGGTACATCTACTACCCCTGATGAATGAAGTGACTCCACCTGCCTGCCTCCTTGGTCCCACGATCCCCACAAACACGTCACGAAAGGATTAGTTCGCAATTATTTTCCCACTCCCCGATGTGATGTGACGGTCGGCAGGGCCGGGATGTAACACATGGTTGGTTTTAGAGAGTGGAAATTGTAACTAATTTTATGAACCAGTAACTTCCGCCACCCGACAGAACGACAGTGGAGGCTTTGATCCGCGTCGTCGTGTCTGTTGGCTGTCGGAAATGGCATCATTCCACTCGATGAGTGCACTTACAATTTATTGGCTCGTGATGGTTGCGGTTTGGTGGGACACTCTCGGCTCTGCTCCTCAAGAATTTGATTGTGCATTTAATTTTCAACCGATGGTTGCATTAAATTTGAATTATCGAGAGCCCCCAAACAAATTCCAACAGTAAAATTAAATAAGTAGATTACATGTTATGCCTTTGGAAGAATTTAATGAAGTATGCATGACTGTATGCTTGTTGAAGTATGCTGCGAGCTGAATTGTAATTTCTAGTATATAGAAACCATCAAACTGGTATCTAAAACACAGTAGCATGGGTGAATATGCTCCACTCAATGCACTCAACGTATGAAACAAAGAGTGGAAAGCTGCAAAATACCATTGGGCTTTGTGCGAAACTGCGAAATAACACACTGAGATTCTTGAGCTCTGTCATGCAACATCATTACGTAAAAGTGGTAGCGAATTAAGAGAAGGCTTTAGGCTTGATAGTGCTGTCATAAAGTTAGACGCGATCACGGCACCAACGCCAATCATAATAACCATCATTAACCACCATTGGCTTTAACGCTCTTGCACGAGCTTATGCATGCTCTTTACTAGTGTTCTTTGAGACGTTTCGCAGTTGAGGCATTCCACGAAGGTTCGCAAATCGATCCTGACCGATCATTTCCAATTACGCTGAAACTTTGCACAGTTGTTCCTTTTTAGTAAAGGCGCCATTTTGTGCTCTCAGTTTTTCATATTGAATTACGACTACTTTTTGAAAAGGGCCTGTTTAAAAATAGTACAAATGAGTTTAAAAATATATATTGCCGAAACGCTTTGTTCGATTGATTTGGGGTATAGAGCAAAGTTGTAGATATTATTTTGGCAATTGTGTAAAAAATATACACTGTAAAAAATCGTTTGTATCAATGAAAAAATTTATATTTATTATTAAAAAAGTTAATTTCTCAAAAAGTGCAAAAAAGTTATGGTTTTTTAAATATTTCACGATTTTTACATTTTCATTAAAAACACATTTTTTTTAACCGTGTATATTTTTTCAAGAATTGCATTTTAATTTTGCACAGCTTTTCCGAAGACACCATAGCAATCAAGCAAGCCATTTTTGCAATGTATTAAAATGTTTATTTTATAAGCGCTTTTCTACACAGGCCCTATCGGAAAAGTAGTCGGGGTTCGCTATTACAATTTGTAATAGCGAATCCCGACTACTTTTTTATTTTAAAATCTCAACTTAAATCCACAAAATACATTTATCTGCTCTTTTTTACTTTTCTTTTATTCGCAAACCTTATGGACAAATGATACATAATTTATTTTCATTGTAATACACTTACTTTCTATTTTTATTTACATCACTTCTTAAATACATCGAATATTTTGGCATCATTATCATTACAGTTTGAGTATCGTTTGGCTTTAATTTTATTTTCTGATACAGGAATGAAAGAATGAAACTTTTGAGTTCCTTGAATTATTTTGCATTATTATATTGCTCGTTGAGGTGTGAAGCCATACATTCGTATTCCTCTGTTGTGGCAAAACTAAATGATAATTTTGTTAATTCTTCTTCTTTTCGATTATTTGTCCAATTATAAGGCTCTCTTGCATTTTTTATTGGATGTTCACGTTCTTTGGCCAAACTTGCTCTAGTAGCCATACGTTTTATTGTACCTCCAATAGCGTCACAAGGACCTTTCCCATGTGATGTTGCAAAGCATTCGGCTTCAATTCCATACTTTGATTTAAATTTACAAAGGCTAGCAAATTTTTTCCGGTTCTTGTACTGTGACGCGGCTCCATCGGACATAAAATAAATCTTGTTGATATTTTTACTTTGATTAATGCGTAAAAAACTTATCATTTTAGAAATAAATAAGTTAACAGCCACTGAGTCATGCCTTAACTCTTCAGAAATTATAATAAAACTTAAATGTTTAACTTGCATATTTTCTCTAAAAGTGATGAGACTGAACTTCTTCCTGTAACACAAAGCTGTAGTTTTCGAAAAAAATCGCAAGTATATAAAAATTCACCTTCTTGCAAATTATTTTGTGTAGTTTTCAAAAAATTAGATTGCTGTGTTTTTATGAAATCATGTGGTATCAAACTTGTCAATTTCAAGCAGAAAAATGAAACAAACTCGTCTGCAGGCTTTACAATAGTTTCTAAATCACATCTATCCGTGATAACCCACTGTTCAAATGAAAGCTGATCAATGCATTTTTCCTCTAATTGTTTTAATAAAATGTTTTCTAATGCGGAAGAGTCTGGACAATCTTCACAACACCGTAGATAGCAATATGTTGTCTTGTTTCCACAAAGTAGGCTGTCAGTGAACGTTTTTACATCATTTAAATGGTTAAGTTTTTTCAAACTGTGTAAAATTAGATTGATGTTTTCATGCGTTGTGCACACGCAAACATTGTGGGTTCCAGAGCTGGTTAAAAGTTTACATTGCTTAGGGCGGAGTTTTGCAAATAAAGAGAATCCAATTTTTACATTGCAGTGAATTTCATTGAATCGTTTATAAGCTTCTCTCAAAGTCATCATTAGTAATCTTTTTTGAATGGCTTGTCGTTTTCCTTCTTTCTGCACAGACACATAATCTTTTTGACCAGGCATTGCCCGGCTTATATCATCATCTTCAAAAAAAATTATGACTGCCAATTTTGTTTCATCACTTAAGGCTGTGCCATATTTTGCGGTTTTTGACGAATGACCTTCCTTTATCAACTTAGCCTCTGTTGCAATATATCTACTAGCATTAAATTGATCCATAACTTTTTGTGTTGACCATGAATAAGGCAATAACGATAAAATTAATAATTTTTCACTTCTTGCAGTGGATGCATTGGAAAACTTTTCCTTCATGTTTTCTAAAACTTCTTTGAGTTCATTCACTTCGTCAGCCTCAGGCTCGAAGTTGAAAAGATTCTTTCTAATACCATCGTTGATTTCACGGTGCTTCTTTTCGGGGTAGTGGATGTAGTTGAGTTTTCCCACGTTTATCGGTGATACCTGGATTCCTGCAATGCCTCGGTTGAATATCTCGATGTTGACTGGTTGAGTCATTGATGGTACAGTTGTAAGGCTTTCACAGCTCGGTACGACAGGTACTATCACTGTAGTTGGCATCTTTGAGCTTCCGGCAACATGCTGTTCCTCGTTTGAGATGAAAAGAGCTTGTTTATCAACACGAAGACGACAGGACGTGCAAATGCGAAAACCAGTATTCAATCCTGATGCTTCAGAATATCCAATCGATTTTAATTTCTGGATGGTAAGATTCGAAATATTCCTCAGCTCTTTCGAGCACTTGACTTCCTCGAACGGCCGAATGCACCTGATAAAACATGCTCGTTCACTCATGTTGCTTCCTGTATTAAAAAAATTAAAAAAAATAATCTTTAAAAATGATTTCATTGAAATACAACTGAAGGTTATGCTTACCTTTTAACCAAATGGTGTTACACTTATTTCCTATGATAACTTTTTAAGATGTATGCGGTAAAAAGCAATCTTTGTGATCAACTGCTTGTTTTCACCATTCAAACTCATTTAAGTATCAGATCGATAGGTATAATTTCTACATTAGGTACAGACAGATGTTTTTGGTGTTCACTACTACAGTGTTGAGTATTTGACTTATTACCGTTAAGATCACTGATACAACTATGCAAAATTGAAGACAATGAATAAAAAAGAAAATTAATCGCTAGTTTGAGCATCATTTCACTTTTATTTAGTTCTAGCTCAATATTCATCAAATGAATTTTTTAGTTTTGTTAGTAACGATACCTTTTCATGGTATCAGATGTAATGAATCCTAACTTTTAAATAGGGCCTGTGTAGAAAAACACTAATGAAATAAACATTTTAATACATTGCAAAAACGGCTTGCTTGATTGCATTGGTGTCTTCGAGAAAGTTGTGCAAAATTAAAATGCAATTCTTGAAAAAATATGCACGGTTGAAAAACATGTGTTTTTAATGTAAATGTAAAAATCGTGAAATTTTCAAAAAATCATAACTTTTTTGTTTTAGAGTTTACCATCACCATCACCATTAAAACGAAAATTTTCAAAAACGTACTTTTTGAGAAATTAATTTTTTTAATAAGAAATATATTTTTTTTTATCATTGAAACAAACGAATTTTTTTACAGTGTATATTTTTAACATTATTGCCAAAATAATATCTACAACTTTGCTCAAGACACCAAATTAATCGAACAAAGCGTTTCAGCAATATAATTTTTTTAACTCATTAGTACTATTTTTACACAGGCCCTGTTAGAAAAGTAGTCGTGATTCAATTTGAAGAATTGATAACACAAATTGGCATCTTTACTAAAAAAGAACAACTGTGCAAATTTTCATCAAAATCGGAGCCGACAAATTAAAAAAAAAATTAAAAAATTCGTCAATCTGTAGAGAATTGCTCAGTTAGTTAGTAATTGAGAGCTTTCAATGTCTGTCGATGAGATTCTATGACAAATGGGCTAAATGACAAATTGATGAATGATAAATGGTCAACACGTTGAAATCCAAAAAACGGGTGGGAAGGGGTTGAGTGGTGTGGTCATAGGAGTCACTGAGACCCAAGCAGCACCATTTGTTTCTCAGCGAGTAACAACAACCTTAGTGTGACTAAATAAAGGTCTAAATTATGGACAACGCATCGCATATAAAACTTCATTGTACCTTAAAAAGCGTAGAAGGTGGAGTCTCTTTGCAACATTGTGTTTGTAGCAAAAGGTGTTGCAATCAGTTCCATGTAACATAATATTTTAATGACACAAGTTGCAAATGAGGCTTCGACTGACTTAACTGAAATGTTTAACTGACATCTTTAAAACAGTACAGTGATGATTTCGAATACATGTGAACGACCACATATATGTATTGGATATTTTGGTGTTGTTATGCGGAAAAAGAATACTGATGTTTTTATTGGGATTGAAAAATCAGAGATGACAATCGTAGAAAAAGTCATTTGAATAAACATATGAAATTAATGACTTTAAAGATTTGATAACTATTCCGTTTTTTCAAACGCTCCAAGCCTTCTGAAAATTGACAAATTGATGCCACACATTTCCAGCTCAAAAATGTGTAAACATTAAAAGAAATCTTCACAAAAACAATTTAATTCATACTATTGGAAAACATTACAGCTGTAATAAGTATTACATGTTTCATGTTAATATGGTGTGAAACATGAATAAATTGAAAAACAAATTTTTATATTTATTTCCGGAGGATTGCATATGGTTGCCAGTCTTACCAACAGTATACTGATTATGTACATTGCGTGTCAGAATTTTCAGTATAACAATATTTCTTCCTAGATGCGGGTGTGTTTGTGTCTGTGATTAATTTTTGGTTTTATTCTAACCGATCAACTTTAGCATGAAGATGCGTTCTTAAAAATCAAAATTATGGCAAAACAAATTTTATCATCAATGGGATGGTCAGTGCTCACTCTACATTATGTACCCAGGCACTCGGCGCTCTAAGATGAGGTGCTCACTGTTGTGAGACGATCTCCGAAAAGATGTTCTGACAGGATGGTAGATGCCACACAGTCGTGGGTGACTAAAACACATCTACCAGCAACCCTAAGCCACAAACCTCAATTCTAATCAACACATCAAATTTAAAATAAATTCTTTCCAAGCAATAACTAAGGCATAAAGTGCTTGCGTAGCTTTTTTTTTAAACTAAATCAGCTTTTATATTCAGTACCAATATTACCTTTTAATTTTTATTTTGAGCTGATTGGAAGCACATTGATCGCAAAACTGCTGAAAACCCATGGAAGTGGCACCTTTATATCTACTAATAATCACTGGCGTTTCCTTAACCTGAATCTACTTGTGCACCAACTCTCAAAATATAAACAATTATCAAAATATTGCTTGCAATGGATAGATATCGAGTAAACTGAAAGATTAAGTGTATTTTTTCTACTGATTTGAGTATGAATATGGCATAAAATCTAGTTATGAAAGTTGGTGCTCAGGTAAAAAGCGAGGTTACGGGACGCCACTGCTATTAACAAGTAGCCATAGGGAGCATAACCGCGAAGCAGCGCTTGGGCCTAGCTTTGATTGCTTTGTTTCCACTTTTTTATGCTGCCTACGAAAAGATGGTGGCGTACCAGTCCCTTGTGAAAAACTTATTTGAAGAGGTATTTTATGTACCTATTTTAAACCTAAATATATGTTATTCAAAAATAATTTTGAGTATTCTTTTTAATTAAAAAAAATCTGTTAAACAAAAAGGCAATAAACAAATAAATGAAACTAATAAGCAAAAAATGTAAATCAACGCAAACAATCACTCTAGCACTCGAACCCTCAACATCTGTTACTGAATGCTAAACTTTCATGCTAAAACTTTCATTATTACGTAATTTTCGATTATTTTTTTGTTTATCTATCCATTGCAAACGAACGCAAAGTTTTGATGCGCATTGTAGAATAAAAAAAAAATCTTTTCATTCTGAACATATTTTGAAATGATTTTTTTTTTTGTCGTTGGGAGTTTGAAAAGTAAACTGAAGTTAACCGGTCTGAACTATTTGTTACGGTGCGTTTCGATTTTTCTAAAAAGAGGCCATCCACAAACTATATAAGGATTTTTAGGTGATTATGAAATCCTTTCCCTCCCTTATTAGACTCTGTAAATTTTTCAGTTAAAAACCTTTCCTCCTCAAAGTTTCCTCAGATTTTAAAATTTTCAGAAAATCATTCAATATTGAGTTGGGTAAATTTTCGCATCGATTGGCTCCGTTAATTATTTAATGTAATTTTCCCCTACTATGTATGTATGAAAATTTCAATCAACCTCTCTCATTTGTAAGAAACTGTAAGAGATGTTGAGACTCCCGCTCTCCTCTTGTCAGTTACATAATTTATGGATCACCTCAAAAGTTGAAGAAAGATATAAAAATCCAGGAAAATCAAGTTTTTCCATAGATTACTTAGAAAAATAGCATGTCAATGATCTGCGAATTTTGAGTCCATCTTTGTGCGATGATATCAGAAAAAAAGTATTTACACGTAAATTATATCTAAAAAAAGAAAAAAAAAGCAAAGTAGATGGCTATAGACGGATTTCACGCCAACTCATCCAGTGGTTGGCAGCACCCTCTCAGAACCTTATGGAACTTTGTGGGTGTGGAGACTTAGCAATTTTAAGCAACTTTGCGTACTTATTTTTTTCAAAATTTATCTCGCCTAACATTTGATAAGGGTCAAAGTTTTTTGTCGATTTTTTTTTCAAATCGATATAGCTTAAAAATGACAAGCCCTACAAAAAAGTGATGTATGGCGAACTTTTAGCAAACAATCTGAAATTTTATAAAAAAATTTAAATAAAATAAAAAATCGGTTTCTACACTCTAAAAAAATATATTTAAAAATTAAAAGTCATTTTCCCAAAAATGGTACCCCTCAGATTTGCTTGATATTTTTTCTCATGAAAGGCAATATAATTACCTAACTTTTCTTCATACATCGCAAAGTGGGCGCTTTTAAGGAAAAAAAGTTGTTCGAACAACAACTTTTCATGTTAATTTTTTTTAGCGTGTTTCACTCAAAGTCGAATAGTAATACGCGCACAACCTTATTAAAATTCGATTAAACTTTATGGGTATACTTTTCGATAATCTGGGCGAAATCTAGCCTAACATTTGAAAAGGGTACAGAGAAGTTACCTGCAAATCGTCCAATAAGAGTTCAGAACAAAACGTTCTAATGAGGAACAGCCATCTCAGCATGGTTTGCACTTTCCTGTGATGGATTGTATTATAATATATGCATACACTCTATCCAACTTCTATAAAACCACCCTCAAATTGTTCCAAATCAACAGGTAAACTAAGTAAAAATCACTTAGTATGTTTTATTCATGAAAAGATTTCAATTCATGTATTTGTGATTAATTTAATTAGAAAAATAATCATTCATTTATTTTTATGTATTAGGTGTGTCCATTAGTAAGCAATATGCATATATGTTTATACCTCAACTCTCAAGTGAATACATATAATAGCGCAGGTAACTTAACGATTATTTAAGGCATGCCTAAAATAATCGTTAAGTTACCTGCTATATAGCAGTTATATAACAACGCAGGTAGTCACATGAGAGATATAAGGTATAAACTTAAAGCACCGCAGTCTGTTTCTACCGACATAATCTAATATTTAAGTTTGGTGATATCACAACAATGCTCATAGTTGCTGTAGTGCATAGTTGTTGAAAGTGTAGTGCTGCATAGTTGTTGAAACGAAAAAGTGTTTATATATACAACAATGGAAAAATCTGCTGAATTGATTATTAAAAGGGTGCAATGTAGTGCCAACATAAACAATCCCAATTGCAGCCGCAATAATTTACGTAATTTATCATCAAGTCTCATAGAGAAAATACATTCATGGGGCTTTGATCATCAATTGGATGTAACAATGCGTATTTGTGAATCGTGTCGTGGAATTTTAGTGCACAATAGGACACCTCTCCCGAAAAAGAGGCGATCGGATGGAAAAGAATCAAGCCATGCTCGGAAGTTTGAAGAGCCGCAACCATCAACAAGTCATCAGCAATCAGAACATCAGGAATTTGATGATACACTAGGTAAATAATAATAACTTTAACTGTTTCAACTGTGTGGTTTAAGGATTGTACATCGAAGATACAACTTCATTTTCAACATTTTTTTAGAGCACGAGCTGGATGAACCGCTTATCGTACAAATTTGATCGATTGGTAGGCAAAGCAAGAAGTGGTCATGTATTTAATGATACTGAAAAACAAATTGTTTTAAATTTCTTTGACAGTGATGATATTAGTAGGCCTATGCCAGGAAGTAATGATTATGTTTCTGAATATCGAAATGGATATTAAGAGCATGTTCAGAAACGTTTATTGATGATGTCTCTTAAAGAGGCTTTTATGATTTTTGAAGAGAAATACAAAAGTGTTAAAATCGGATTTACTTCGTTCACTCAGCTCCGACCAAAGCATTGCATACTGTTGGATAGTACAGGTACACATAATGTATGTGTCTGTACTATACATGAAAATGTTAAATTGATTATTAATAGTGTAAAATTTGATTCATATAAAGAAATTGCAGACAAAATACTTTGCAGTAGTCCTATTAGAACCATAGATTGTTTTTATCGTACATGTGAAGAATGCATTTCCACAGATAGTATCGTGAGGGAACTTACATCAGTATTAGAAGCAGATGATATGGAAGAAGTTTTATTTCAACAGTGGTTGACTACCGACCGTTGTAATTTGGAAACTATTATTAAACCTGCAGATGAGTTTGTTCAATATTTGACGGAAAAAGTTGAAAAGCTCATAACCCATGATTTTATTCATAAAGAGCAATCATCTTACCTAAGTAATAAAAAAAATTCTCTTCAAAACGGTGAAATTTTAGTGATTTGCGACTTTTCTGAAAATTATTCATTTATTATTCAAAACTCAGCACAGGGGTATCATTGGAACAATAATCAAGCTACGATACATCCTTTCGAAATTTACTACATAAAAGAAAACAAGTTGGAAAATTTAAGCTTTATTATTATTTCAGAAGTATTGACCCATGATACAATAGCAGTTCAATTATTTATATCAAAATTGTTAGATTTCATTAAACAATCTATTAGTTTCACAAAAATTACTTTCATGTCAGATGGAGCAGCGGCTCATTACAAAAATAAAAAGAATTTTGCCAGTTTGTGCAACTTCAAGTCCAAGTATGGATTGGAAGCAGAATGGCACTTCTTCGCAACGTCTCATGGGAAAGGCCCATGTGACGCAATTGGAGGAACTCTCAAACGAATGGCAAAGAGAGCAAGAAACAAGAGTGGAAACACAATCACAACTCCACAAGAACTGTATGACTGGGCAGTTAAACAAACAGATACAAGCATAACAAAATTGAACTTCTGCTTCATATCAAATGATCAATACACAAAGATGTCCGATGAACTCAAGGAGCTGTTCAGTCATGTAAAAACTATACCTGGTACACAAAAATTTCATTGTTTTGTACCTATTTCTCAAAACATAATTTCTACTAAGCGATTTTCACATTCAAAGGAAACTCCGAAAAATTTCACTCTGTTTCCGATAGACTAATAATCAATGAAAAACTCAAATTATGTATGGAGAATTATAGGAAAATAAATTATGCACTAAACAAAAGCACTAGAGTTTTCATTTATTAAAACACCATTCGAAATGCAGGAAAATCCTCTGTATTAGGCCCTTTCAAATGTTAGGCTAGATTTTTGTTTTAAGCACGCCCAGATTATCAAAAGGTCAAAATCTTTATGCTCATTAAGTTTCAACGGATTTTAATAAGGTTGTGCGCGTATTACTATTCGACTTTGAGTGAAACACGCTAAAAAAAAAATTAACATGAAAAAGTTGTTGTTCGAACAACTTTTTTTCCTTAAAAGCGCCCACTTTGCGATGTATGAAGAAAAGTTAGGTAATTATATTGCCTTTCATGAGAAAAAATATCAAGCAAATCTGAGGGGTACCATTTTTGGGAAAATGACTTTTAATTTTTAAATATATTTTTTTAGAGTGTAGAAACCAATTTTTTAATTTATTTAAATTTTTTTATAAAATTTCAGATTATTTGCTAAAAGTTCGCCATACATCACTATTTTGTAGGGCTTGTCATTTTTAAGCTATATCGATTTGAAAAAAAATCAACAAACAACTTTGACCCTTATCAAATGTTAGGCGAGATAAATTTTGAAAAAAATAAGTACTCAAAGTTGCTTAAAATTGCTAAGTCTCCACACCCACAAAGTTTCATAAGGTTCTGAGAGGGTGCTGCCAACTCCGAAGACGAGTTGGCGTGAAATCCGTCTATAGTGCAACGTTTGTGGCCGCCAAAAACGCCATGAGAAAACTTGAAGCGGTTACGGATTCTGAAGGACTCGTATGACTCCCGGAAATGTGAAACAACAATTCAATTCCAAATAAAGATACCAAGCTGCTGTGTAGCATCAACTTCCGGTTAGTACAAAAATGCATGCTTTTTGACCCTTTGATCTATCATAATATTACAAGTAAACACACTATCCAATAACACTAGTTTACAAAACAACATAAAAAGTGTGAACTTTAGTGGTTGACCAACGTTTCTAATGCAAAATCCTACGCTGAATTCAATGCCGTGGTCAGAAAAAATTAAAGTAGAGCCATTTTTGAGATATACAAAAAATTTGATTTTTTGAATTTTGGACAAAAGTACGATTACTAAAATGTCAATATCTTTGGAACTAGTGCACCAATTTTAAATATTTTTTATGAAAGTGAAGCTAAATATATTTTCTATCGTTCACTAGAATATTATGTCTTAATTAAAAATTTTGAAGTCATTTAAAAATTTACAGCATTTTTTTTAATTTTTCCTGCGAATTTTTCATAAAAATCTTGTTTTAATCAACATTTTTAATGGGATAAAAAGATTAAAAAAATCATTCCATAATTTATTCTTAAATTCCATTGAAAACTGGAGAAAATGAGCCTTTAATGGATGAAATCGGTTGGAAATTGTCGAAGTTATGAATTTTTTTGTAAAATCATGGAAATTGAATGTTCCAAGATTGGCCGTTGTCCCCCTAGGTTCATGCACCACTTCCAGTAAGCCTTTCTGCGGACGTGTACGCATACGGTGCATTTCACTAACACTACCAGCTGTCACGCAAAATTAAATGGGATATTTTCAACAATATAATTTACGCTAGTGTTTGTGAGACCGCTCGGCGAGAACCTAACGCAACCAACTCAATTTGACAGCTTTCTTTCTTTAACATTGCTTAACGATGTATACGACAAAACGTGAATTCAAGTGTAAAAATGATCCTCAAAAGTTTTGTTAGGCGTGTGGCAACTATATATATTCAAAAATTTCGTCAAAGCGTTGCAAAAAGAAGGGCCGGCATTCCAGTACTTGAAATCAGTATCTCCAAATTTATCTGACGCAAAGATAAAGGAAGGTGTATTTGTTGGCCCACAGATCAAAAAACTGCTCAATGATTCCGCATTCAATACAGTTTTGACACCAGATGAGGAAGAAGCGTGGAAATCGTTCCAGCGTGTTGTCACAACCTTTTTAGGAAATTTCAGAAGCCCAGATTATGAGGAAGCCGTTGATGAATTGCTCAAAAATTATGAGAAAATAGGTATAAATCAAAAATATTGTGTTTGTTACATATAATTAATTTCAAATCCTTTTATTTCACTGAACACAGGTGTGAATATGTCTTTGAAGATACATTTCCTACATTCTCACATGGATTTTTTCCCGGAAAATCTTGGTGACGAGAGTGATGAGCACGGCGAACGTTTTCACCAACAAATGAAGATGATGGAACGTCGTTACCAAGGGTTTTGGGATGAAGCAATGATTGGTGACTATTGTTGGTTTCTGATTCGAGAAACAAGTTCAAAACATCGAAGACAAAGTCATTCGATTCTCAATCATTTTTAATAAAACCTAAATAAATTTCTTTTGTATCAACTCGGTTTTAAATCCTGATATGCCTTAATCAAATTGATATGTAGAGAAAAGAATCTCCCATGAAAACTTTACATGCGATTTGGATGCTTACAACGACACCTAGAAAAGGAACTCTAAAGCTGTTGTATTTCAGCAACATTTTTAAGTATTTAACAAAAATGCTCATAACTTCGACAATTTCCAACCGATTTCATCCATTAAAGGCTCATTTTCTCCGGTTTTGAATGGAATTTAAGAATAAATTATGGAATGATTTTTTGAATCTTTTTATCCTATTAAAAATGTTGATTAAAACAAGATTTTTATGAAAAATTCGCAGGAAAAATAAAAAAAAATGCTGTAAATTTTTAAATGACTACAAAATTAAATTTTTAATTAAGACATAATATTCTAGTGAACGATAGCAAATTTATTTAGCTTCATTTTCATAAAAAAGAATTTAAAATTGGTGCACTAGTTCCAAAGATATTGACATTTTAGTAATCGTACTTTTGTCCAAAATTCAAAAAATCAAAATTTTTGTATATCTCAAAAATGGCTCTACTTTAATTTTTTCTGACCACGGCATTGAATTCAGCGTAGGATTTTGCATTGGAAATGATCATCACCTTACCGAGTTCAAAAATGCTGTAAACTAGTGTAATTAGTGTAACTTCAAACCTCCAAGATTCAAACTTCTAGTTTATAACGCTCTGGCTGACCGAATATAGTAGCTTTACATAGACTAAATTTATTATTTTTGATTAGGCTGAGTGACACCAGCTGTGGAATTGTGAATCCGTCGATTACACAAACCGTAAGATTTCAAGTCATCACTCGCTCATCTTGAAAAAAAAATAGTTTGTGCTTATACAGTAATGCCCCGTTTTTGTCAGCCCCCTGATGAATTTAGGGCTGACAAAAACGGGACACTGACAAAATCGGGACATTTTTTTTTCGCTTAATTTTTTTAACATAATATCTTTAAATGCTGTTTGATAATGCAAGATTTATGTTTTAGGAATCATTCAATATATACGAGCCCATTTAGGGGGGCGGGGGGAGCTGGAATTTCAAACTTTTCGTAAGTGTCATATAAGAAAAGACATTCTTACATTGATGGTGTGGAGGGGGGGGAGGGGTGTCTACTTAGGACTGGACTTAGGTAAGAATTAAATGGCCACTCAATGCATGTGTGGTTAAGCAATTTCTGTAAGAACAACAATAATAATACATAGTGCATAATAAAGACTTGCATATGTCCCATGGACCCCATATTAAAATTCTCTGAATGAAATTTGTAGAGATTTTCACACACACACACACGCACACACACACACACACACACACACACACACACACACACACACACACACACACACACACACACACACATACACACATACACACACACACACACACACACGCACACACACACACACACACACACACACACACACACACACACACACACACACACACACACACACACACACACACACACACACACACACACAGACACACACACACTCACACACACACACACACACACAGACACACACACTCACACACACACACACACACACACACAGCTACTTGTCTTCTAGCCAGAAGGCGTGCTCAGAGAGCAAGAACAGAAGCAGACAGAGAGGAGCGCAGGGTGGTGTTCCGAGAGGCCAGGGCTGCACTGAAACGAAAGATAAAGCTGAGCAAGTCAAATAGTTTCAAGGAGTTGTGCCGCGATGCCGATGCCAACCCCTGGGGCAACGCATACCGAGTTGCGATGGCGAAGATCAGAGGCCCAACGATGCCGGTTGAAATGTGTCACAACAAGCTGAAAGTCATCGTGGAGGGACTTTTCCCACAGCATGACCCAACGAACTGGCCACCTACACCATATGGCGAGGTAGATGAAGACAACGTTGAACAAGTCTCCAACGAGGAACTCATAGCAGCAGCGAAAGGGTTGAAAGCGAATAAAGCTCCCGGCCCGGATGGAATTCCCAACGTGGCGTTGAAGGCGGCGATCCAGACGTTCCCGGACATGTTCAGGATGGTGCTGCAGAAATGTCTGGACGATGGTCAGTTCCCTGATAGGTGGAAGGTACAAAAGCTTGTGCTGTTGCCGAAGCCCGGAAAACCGCCGGGGGATCCTGCATCGTATAGGCCAATATGCTTGCTGGATACTGTAGGAAAGCTCTTAGAGAGGATCATCCTCAACAGACTGACGAAATGCACGGAGAGTGAACACGGATTGTCGGAGAGACAGTTTGGATTCCGGAAAGGGAGATCGACGGTGGATGCAATTCGGACAGTGATTGACAGAGCCGAGAAAGCTTCCAAACAGAAGCGGAGAGGAAATCGATACTGCGCCGTGATTACGATCGATGTCAAGAATGCATTCAATAGCGCC